>NW_026705289.1:0-600000 GCF_029867415.1 Vicia villosa | reverse complement strand
TGCCCTCCATATTCAGAGTCATGACATGCTCTCAACACATCCTTTTGCTCCTCCTCAGGCATACATCGTCGTATCAACCCATCTACTCCTCTCTTGTATAGGTATGGGTCGTCCCATAGATAGAACCTGCAATCATGAACAAACTTTTTCTTACGGTTAGAATCAAAATCGTCAGGTATTATACCGCCAACAAGGTAGTTTGCGTAATCAGCAAACCAAGGCACTCCAATAACAGCTAGGATGTGTTCATCAGCAAACTCATCCTTTATTGGACGCCGCTCTTCTGTCTCCTCAATGGGTGACATCCGCGAAAGATGTTCTGCAACAGTGTTCTCACACCCTTTCTTGTCGCGAATCTCTACATCGAACTCTTGGAGAAGTAAAATCCATCTCAGGAGTCTGGGTTTCGAATCCTGCTTGGCAAAGAGATATTTTAAAGCAGCATGGTCAGTGTAAACAATCACTTTCGAACCCAACAGATATTGCCTGAATTTATCACAGGCATACACAACAGCTAGCAACTCCTTCTCGGTAGTTGCATAATTGATCTGTGCAGGGTTCAAAACGTGACTGGCATAATAAATAACATGAAGCAATTTTTCTCTCCGCTGTCCAAGTACAGCCCCCACTGCAATGTCGCTAGCATCGCACATGGTCTCAAAGGGTAGAGACCAATCAGGGGCAATCACAATGGGTGCCGACACTAGTTTATTTTTCAGTGTCTCAAATGCATCGGCACACTCTTTATCGAATACAAAAGTCTTATCTTTAACCAACAAAGTGGTCAGAGGTTTGGCTATCTTTGAAAAATCCCTTATGAACCTACGGTAGAATCCCGCATGGCCTAGGAAACTCCGAATACCTTTCTCATTCACAAGTGGTGGTAATTTTGAGATAACCTCCACCTTAGCTTGATCAACTTCGATTCCCCTGTGGGAAATCTTGTGACCAAGAACAATGCCTTCTCGTACCATAAAATGGCACTTCTCCCAGTTTAGGATCAGATTACTTTCTTGACATCGCGGCAAAACAAGTGAAAGGTTAGCCAAACAGTTATCAAATGAGGAACCAAAAACAGAGAAGTCATCCATGAAGACTTCCATATGCTTCTCAAGCATATCAGCAAAAATGGAAGTCATGCATCTTTGAAATGTCGATGGGGCATTACACAACCCGAACGGCATCCTTCTATAAGCGAAGATACCGTATGGGCAAGTAAAGGCCGTCTTCTCTTGATCCTCCGGTGCAACCGCAATTTGGTTGTATCCAGAGTACCCATCCAGAAAACAATAATAGTCATGCCCGGCCAATCTTTCTAACATCTGGTCAATAAATGGCAACGGAAAGTGGTCTTTCCTTGTGGCCAAATTTAGTCTTCTGTAGTCTATACACACCCGCCACCCAGTGACCGTTGTGGTAGGAATCAACTCATTCTTTTCATTAGCTATCACCGTTGTACCTCCTTTTTTAGGTACCACATGAACAGGGCTCACCCATGAACTGTCTGAGATCGGGTAAATAAGTCCTGCATCTAACAGCTTCACGACTTCCTTTCTCACTACCTCCTTCATAACTGGGTTCAATCTCCTTTGAGGCTGCACCACCGGTTTGTGATCTTCTTCCATGAGAATTTTGTGCATGCACATCGTAGGACTTATTCCCTTGAGGTCTTAAATTTTCCAACCAATAGCTCCCTTGAACTTTTTCAGAACTTCAATTAACTTGTCCTCTTGTATATTTTTCAAACTGGAGCTAATGATGGCGGGACATTTTTCTTCAGAATCAAGGAAAACATATTTAAGATTCTCCGGAAGCTGTTTCAATTCTGATTTTTTTGGCTTGTCTTCATTACAACCCAATGCTATTGGTTTCCTTAGATCTTCCCACCTATGTGTTCGAGAACCTTTAAAGATAGGTTGAGTTTCCAACATTGATACCACCTCTAAGTCATTATCATTGGCTTCTTCATTTTCCCCAAAAATTGACATGCTCAAAACTCTTTCGAGAGGTAATTGCGATACACTCTCCACATGATCACTTTCTACCACTTGTTCGAGCACTTGTATATTGCTACTAGTGCCAATATCCTCTTTATGCTTCATGGTATTATGAACATTGATTTTTAACTCTTCATCATAAACCTTCAAAGTAAGAGTACCCCCATCCATATCTATCATGACTCTCCCCGTTTCCAAGAATGGTCGTCCCAGAATTATCGGCATCTCTTCATCTTCTGGCATTTCAAGAATTACAAAATCTACCGGAAACACAAACTTATCCACTTTCACAAGGACGTCTTGGACTACTCCGTAAGGTCGCTTGACCGAATGATCCGCAAATTGGAGAGTCATCCGAGTGTCTTGGACTGCACCAATTCCCAACTTTTTGTAGATGGATAAAGGCATGAGACTGATACTTGCCCCCAGATCGATTAGAGCTCTCTTGAAAGATCTATCTCCAATAGTACAAGGGATGGTTACTGCTCCTCTATCCTTCTTTTTCACTGGAATCTTCAGACCCTGCAAAATAGCACTACAAGTTTCTGTTAGAATAATGGGATGGTGTGCAATGGTTCGCTTTTTAGCGATGATATCCTTCATGAATTTGGCATAGGTGGGCATTTGCTCAAGTGCCTCCAACAACGGAATATTCAGCTCCAGCTTTTTGAATAATTCCAGGAACTTCTCAAAATTCTTTTCTTGCTGCCCCTTTTTCTTGTTTCTTTGAGGGTAAGGCAGCTTGATTGCTGGTGTTGGTGTTAACACTTTTTCTTTCGTAACCGGTGCTGGTGTTACCACTTCTTCTTCCACTTCCTCATTCTCTCTTATGTCCAGCTCCACTTCAAGCAATTGATCCTCACTCTCCGAATTCTTTTCCACTACTTCACGTGGTTTCCCTCTCCGTGTAGTGACGGCATTGATTTTTTGATTGTCTTTAGGATTAGTCACAGTTGCGCTTGGGAGGGCTCCCGGTGCTTGCGGAATTGCAAGGTGTTGAGCAATTTGACTCATTTGCACTTCAAGGTTCTTGATTGAGGCTCCAGTGTTCCTTAAATTGCTTCGTGTCTCTTCTTGGAATTGGGAGCTTTGAGCGGCCATCTTTTCAATGGCAATTTCCCAATCCGCCTTTCTGGGACCCTGTGGTTGGTATTGTTGTTGAGGTTGCTCGTATGGTTGTTGTTGCGGACGATATTGTTGCCCCTGTGGTTGATATTGTTTAGTCTGAGGTTGATATGGTTGTTGGCCTTGAACCGGCTTCTGAACGTTTCCTTGCTGGTCTTTCCATGAGAAGTTCGGATGATTTTTCCACCCCGGATTATATGTGTCGGCATAAGGATTATTCTGCCTCAACATATGAATCTGCTCAACCTGTTCTTGAGTCGCCACACAATGCATTGCAAAGTGCGGTCCACCACATATTTCACAAAGAACCGCTTTAACTGGTTCCACCTGTGCCACTGTCTGAGTTCTAATATTCATCTTTTTTAACCTTCTCTCTACCTCTGCAGCAATTTGATCCTCCATTTTAACAACCTGCTCTGGCAGCTTCAAATCAATCTTACCCTCCGGTTGGCTCACTGTTCGATCATACAACTCGAGATGCTCATTAGCAGCGATTGCCTCTATGATTCTTTTGATAACAGTAGCTGTAGAAAAATTGGTTGAACCACTAGCAGCAGTATCAATAAGCTGCTTTGTCTTCAGTCGTAAACCATTCACGAAATTCTGCATCTGTTCGGTAGCGTCCATGTTATGAGTAGGACATGCAGTCAGACACCTTTTGAACCTCCTGTATGCATCCCCCAATGATTCCCCTTCTTTTTGTTTGAAATTGACAATATCGTATCTTTTTCGGATAAACACCGACGCAGGAAAATATTCATTGAGGAATGCTGTTTCCATCTCTTGCCATGTCGTGATACTTGCAGCCGAAAGTGAGTAAAACCACTCTTCCGCATCATCAGTAAGTGTAAATGGGAACATCACAAGTCTCTTGGCCTCCTCTGAATGACCTTCAATCTTCAACGAAGTTGTCGTAGTGAGGAATCTCTGAAGATGCTTATTTGCATCCTCGTTTATTCTTCCGGAGAACGGCTTGCTCTCTAACTGGCGAATGGTGGATGGATGCAATTGAAAATGTGCCACATTCACTGGTTGATTAACAATAGTCATCCGGTTGGAATGAGCATTTGCCCCTCCATAGTCCCCTAACAATCTCTCCGCAGGAGGTTGATTTCCAGCCATGTTAACTGGTTCCTGATCTACCTCCCTGTCAAAGTCAGAGTCGTTGTGCTCCGAATGCACAGACACTTCGTCGTCGCTTTCCTGATGTGGAACACTAAGACTTGCACTTGGTACTGCCAGTCTTTCAATTCTCGCCTTGCGGCGTCTCTCGTGCAGAGCTCTTTCTGGTTCTGTGTCAAAGGAAAATTTAGCTGAGGTCTGACCTCGCATAAACAGTTAGACAACAGTTAGAACAGATAACAAAATTGCAATAAAATTAAAATAACAGATAAAAATAAAATTTTGGTCGAAGAGCAACAAAATTTCAATTGACTTAAAATTCGGCTTATAGTTTGGCAGTCCCCGGCAACGGCGCCAAAAACTTGATCGGAAAATAGCAAGTGTACTACTTTTTACCGATGTAGTTATTAAAGTGGAGATTTATCCAAGTATCGATCACAAGGACTGCGGATAAAATATAAGCCAGGAATAAATTTCAATTGAACAAAAAGCTATGGTTGGTTTTTGATTGGTTTGATAAAAACTAACTAACTGTTTATAATTAAAAACGATAAGTAAACGATGATTTGGGGCACAAATGAGAAGACATGCTAAGGTGGATGTATAAATCTTACGTAACTCCTTGAGAACACCGTTGTTCACGAAAAGATATGACTACAATTGACTATCAATTCTATAAAATTGTTTTCCCTAATTCCTTAGTGGAGAACTTCTTAATACTTAAAAGTCAATTTCAATTCCTCAATAATTAAATTTAGTATTAAGACATTATGCATCGTAATCTAGAATGAATGATCACTAAAGTGAAATCCTTATTCCTAAGCGATTTACCGGTAATGTTTTTATTCAAAATGCATTAGGGTGGTGTGTCACGCCTAACCCTAATCATAGATCAACAAAATATTTTCCAATATGATGAAGCATGAAAAACTTTGAATCATAAACTCAACTTATAAAAACATCAAATTCATCACAACGGTTTTAACAAGTCATTACATGAAAAGATTTAGGGACGTCACCCTAGCATAGTATAGTTTAGCTACTCATACTGTTTAAGAAAATAACAAGAGTAAATGAAGTCATTACAAGAAATTATCGGTCGATATGATCTCCAATCGCGAATGCTCTTGAAGATCTCTTCCAAATCCCTTGATTGCTCTTTCTCTGTAATTCTCTATTCTCAATGATCCCAGATGCCTCAATCCTTATTCCCGTTAGGTTTTAGTAGTGTTGGCTCTCATCCACCAGTATCCAAAAGTTCCGAAATACCCTTCATGAGTTCAAGGCTTTCAAAATCTCAAAAGTTGGAGATCTGCCCGCGCCTGCCAACACGGGCCGTGTGCAGGAACACGGGTGCCCGTGTTGGTCAACTGCTCCTTTGTCAAAAATTCACTTTCTGCTCATCTTTTCACACGGACCGTGTGCAGGAACACGGGTGCCCGTGTGAAACCTCTGCCTAGCCTTCAAGATGGTTTTTCCATCCACTTTTTGACACGGGCCGTGTGCATGCACACGGGTGCCCGTGTTGACCTCAGCTTTGGCTCTTTTGGCTTCTTTCTCCGCTCGTGCTCGCCATAAGTTTCTACCTCTCCTGTGCATCAACCTGGCCACACACAAACTAACAACCAACGCATAAAACGGCACTTGAATACCACTCAAAACACACTAGCATGCAACAACATCAAACAATCGAAAAAACAAGAAACTTACTTGAAAAACATATGACAATGCCACTTAGTATTACCAAGATTGCGAATTTCGGTCGGAAAAAAGATGCGCAAACTTACTAGAAATGGTGACCGATCGCCTATCTTATGTGTTAATGGGAAATGAATGGTTTAATAAAACTCCAGATGGGATCTTACTTAAATGTCTAGGAGAAGGCGAAGCATACCTAGCTTTATCTAGTGTGCACGGTGGGGCATGCGGAGCACACCAAGCAGGTCATAAGATGAAATGGTTACTATTTCGATATGGGATATATTTGCCCAATATGCTCAAGGATTGCATAAATTTTACCAAAGGATGCCAGGAGTGTCAAGTCCACACAGGTATTCAACATCTCCCTGCTGTTAGAACAAGATTTGTTCTGATCAATTATCTTAGTTTTGATGATAACAATAATATGAATTTTGCTTAAGATTATATGGTACTCTAATCCAATGAAATTTCCCTTTCAGGAAATATATAAAGAGTACGCATAATTCAGCGCTCAGAAGCTTTGTCTCAAAGGGTTCAGCATGCAACATCAGAACATGGTCTGGCAAGACATCAGAAGATGGTCGAAGCAGAATCAGAACATGGGTCTATGGAAGCATCAGAAGAACAAGAGAACAGAAGCACTGAAGTTCTGATGGTATCACGCTCAGAAGCACTTCAAGGTCAGAAGATCAGAAGATGCTATGCACCAAGCTGTTTGACTCTGATGATATTCAAACGTTGTATTCACAAACATCAGATCAGAAGAAAGTACAAGTGGCAAGCTACGCTGACTGACAAAAGGAACGTTAAAAGCTACTAAAGGCTACGTCAGTAGACACAGCGTGAACAAGGCTCGAGGTAGTTGACAAAAGCGTATAACATTAAATGCGATGCTGTACGGAACACGCAAAGCATTAAATGCATTCAACGGTCATCTTCTCCAACGCCTATAAATATGAAGTTCTGATGAGAAGCAAGGTTAACGATTCTGCACCAAAACAACTCATATCAACTTGCTGAAACTCTGTTCAAATCAAAACTCAGAATCTTCATCTTCATCAAGCTCACTACATTGCTGTTGTAATATATTAGTGAGATTAAGCTTAAACGTTAAGAGAAATATCACAGTTTGTGATTATCGCTTTTAAGAAGCAATTGTAATACTCTTAGATTGATTACATTAAGTTGTAAGGAACTAGAGTGATCGTGTGGATCAGAATACTCTAGGAAGTCTTAGAAGTGTTCTAAGCAGGTTGTAACTAGAGTGATCGTGTGGATCAGTATACTCTAGAAAAGTCTTAGAGGGTATCTAAGCAGTTGTTCCTGGAGTGATCAGTGTGTGATCAGTAGACTCTGGAAGACTTAGTTGCTGACTAAGTGGAGAACCATTGTAATCCGTGCGATTAGTGGATTAAATCCTCAGTTGATGTAAATCATCTCTGCGGGGGTGGACTGGAGTAGTTTAGTTAACAACGAACCAGGATAAAAATAACTGTGCAATTTATTTTTATCTGTCAAGTTTTTAAAGCTACACTTATTCAAACCCCCCCTTTCTAAGTGTTTTTCTATCCTTCAATTGGCATCAGAGCGCCGGTTCTAAGGTGCAAGCACTTAACCGTGTTTAGAAAAGATTCAGGAAGAGAAAAACGCTTCAGTAAAAGATGGTTGATGAAAGTGAAAAGTCTACACCTGCATCTACATCTGGCTCTGCTGAGCAATACAACGGTAACAATGGTTATACTAGACCGCCGGTATTTGATGGTGAAAACTTTGAATATTGGAAAGATAAACTGGAAAGTTACTTTCTTGGTCTAGATGGTGATCTATGGGATCTTCTGATGGATGGTTACAAACATCCTGTAAATGCCAGAGGCGTAAAGCTGACAAGGCAAGAAATGGATGATGATCAGAAAAAGCTTTTCAGGAATCATCATAAATGCAGAACTGTTTTGCTGAATGCTATCTCTCATGCTGAATATGAGAAGATATCTAACAGGGAAACGGCCTATGACATATATGAGTCCTTGAAAATGACTCATGAAGGAAATGCTCAAGTCAAGGAGACTAAAGCTCTAGCTTTAATCCAGAAGTATGAAGCCTTCAAGATGGAGGATGATGAAGACATTGAAAAGATGTTTTCAAGATTTCAAACTCTTACTGCTGGATTGAGAGTTCTTGACAAGGGATACACCAAGGCTGATCACGTAAAGAAGATCATCAGAAGCTTACCCAGAAGATGGGGTCCTATGGTGACTGCATTCAAGATTGCAAAGAATCTGAATGAAGTTTCTCTGGAAGAGCTCATCAGTGCCTTGAGAAGTCATGAAATAGAGCTGGACGCGAATGAGCCTCAAAAGAAAGGTAAGTCTATTGCATTAAAATCCAATATCAAGAAATGCACTAACGCTTTTCAGGCTAGAGAAGAAGATCCTGAAGAATCAGAATCTGAAGAAGAAGATGAACTGTCCCTGATCTCCAGAAGGCTAAATCAACTCTGGAAGACCAAGCAAAGGAAGTTCAGAGGCTTCAGAAGTTCAAAGAAATTTGAACGTGGAGAATCTTCTGATGACAGAAGATTTGACAAGAAGAAGGTCATGTGCTATGAATGCAATGAGCCTGGACACTTCAAGAATGAATGTCCAAATCTTCAGAAGGAAAATCCCAAGAAGAAATTTCATAAGAAGAAAGGTCTTATGGCAACCTGGGATGAGTTAGAAGATGATTCAGACTCTGAAGACGAGCAGGCCAACTGTGCGCTGATGGCGACAGAAGATGACGGATCAGAATCTACATCAGAATCAGATTCTGAAGAGGTATTTTCTGAACTTACTAGAGATGAGTTAGTTTCCGGTCTAACTGAACTTCTGGAACTCAAGTCTCAGATTAGTCTCAAATACAAAAAGCTGAAAAAGCTATTTGAATTTGAAACAAAGAAGCTTGAGTTGGAGAATTCTGAATTAAAAGAAAAACTTTTAAAATTATCCAATAATGTTGGATCTCCTTCTGATTCAGAAAAATCCACTCCTAGTCTAAACCATATTCTGAAAGAATATGATTTAAGTTTCAGGAAGTTCTTATCTAGAAGTATTGGCAGAAGTCAGCTAGCTTCTATGATATATGCTGTGTCTGGAAACAAAAGAGTTGGCATTGGTTTTGAGGGTGAAACCCCATACAAACTTGAACCTGTTGATGAAATGAAATTCACATACAAGCCATTGTATGATCAGTTCAAGTATGGCCACTCCCATGATATTAGGCACACTTCACATGCTCAAAGCTTTCACATAACACACACCAAAAAGCATGTGACACAACCTAGGAAATATCATGAAACTCACATTAAAAATTATCATGCTGTTCCTCCTATTGCTTACAATGTTAAACCCAAGTTCAATCAGAACTTGAGGAGAACTAATAAGAAAGGACCCAAAAAGATGTGGGTACCTAAGGATAAGATTATTCCTATTGCAGATATCCTTGACTGCAAAAAGGACAAAGCACAACATGTCATGGTACCTGGACTCTGGATGCTCACGACACATGACAGGAAGAAGGTCTATGTTCCAAGACCTGGTGCTTAAGTCTGGAGGAGAAGTCAAGTTTGGAGGAGATCAGAAGGGCAAGATAATTGGCTCTGGAACTATAAAGTCTGGTAACTCTCCTTCCATTTCTAATGTACTTCTTGTAGAAGGATTAACACATAACCTCTTATCTATCAGTCAATTGAGTGACAATGGTTATGATATAATCTTTAATCAAGAGTCTTGCAAGGCTGTAAATCAGAAGGATGGCTCAATCCTATTTACAGGCAAGAGGAAGAACAACATTTATAAGACAGATCTGCAAGATCTTATGAGTCAGAAGGTGACTTGTCTTATGTCTGTTTCAGAAGAGCAGTGGGTCTGGCACAGAAGATTAGGTCATGCTAGTTTGAGAAAGATTTCTCAGATTAACAAACTAAATCTGGTCAGAGGACTCCCTAATCTGAAATTCAAATCAGATGCTCTTTGTGAAGCATGTCAGAAGGGCAAGTTCTCCAAACCTGCATTCAAGTCCAAGAATGTTGTCTCTACCTCAAGGCCATTAGAACTCTTGCACATTGATCTGTTTGGCCCAGTCAAAACAGCATCTGTCAGAGGGAAGAAATATGGATTAGTCATCGTAGATGATTATAGCCGCTGGACATGGGTAAAATTCTTGAAACACAAGGATGAGACTCATTCAGTGTTCTTTGATTTCTGCATTCAGATTCAATCTGAAAAAGAGTGTAAAATCATAAAGGTTAGAAGTGATCATGGTGGTGAATTTGAGAACAGATCCTTTGAAGAATTCTTTAAAGAAAATGGTATTGCCCATGATTTCTCTTGTCCTAGAACTCCACAGCAAAATGGAGTTGTAGAACGAAAGAATAGGACTCTGCAAGAAATGGCCAGAACCATGATCAATGAAACCAATATGGCTAAGCATTTCTGGGCAGAAGCAATAAACACTGCATGCTATATTCAGAATAGAATCTCTATCAGACCTATTCTAAATAAGACTCCTTATGAATTGTGGAAGAATAGAAAGCCCAACATTTCATATTTCCATCCTTTTGGATGTGTATGCTTTATTCTGAACACTAAAGATCATCTTGGTAAGTTTGATTCCAAAGCACAAAAATGTTTCCTTCTTGGATATTCTGAACGCTCAAAAGGCTACAGAGTATACAATACTGAAACATTGATTGTAGAAGAATCAATCAATATCAGGTTTGATGATAAGCTTGGTTCTGAAAAACCAAAGCAGTTTGATAATTTTGCAGATTGGGATATTGATATATCAGAAGTTGTTGAACCAAGAAGCAACGCATCAGAAGCAGAGCTTCTCAGAAGAAAAGAATCTGAAGATCAAGTATCAGCTTCTCTGGAGGATTTAAGCATTTCTGAAGAACCATCTGTCAGAAGATCATCCAGACTCATCTCTGGTCATTCAGAAGATGTCATTCTTGGAAAGAAGGATGATCCAATCAGAACAAGAGCATTCCTTAAGAACAATGCAGATTGTCAATTAGGTCTTGTATCTTTGATCGAGCCAACTTCTGTTGATCATGCTCTAGAAGATCCAGACTGGATAATTGCTATGCAAGAAGAACTGAATCAGTTTACAAGGAATGATGTTTGGGATCTTGTTCCTAGACCAGATGGATTCAATATAATTGGTACAAAATGGGTCTTCAGAAACAAGCACAGAATGAGAAGATGAGAAATTCTTATATGGGTATCTTCTGAAATGAAATCTTTTTCTTAAGAAGTTCTGATTGAAATCAATTAGAAATTGTGATTCAGTTATTACTAACGTTTCATTGTCTAAGTTGATTCAGAATCTCTATAAAAGCAAAACAGCTGTAACTGGCTATCCAGATGGTAAACACGTGGTCACTACTCCTGGACAAGCGTGCGTGCAGTTGAGGGGACGTCGACTTAGGTAACTGTGCAAATCACATCTTTTGTCATTATTATCTCTCCTCACGTCACGTAACATTAAATGCTATTCATCATTCGTTTCATTTTATTTTCTTTTAAATACTCTTCACACACTTCTCCTTCCCTCTCATATTTTCTCTATTCACTCTATCTTTTTGCATTCATATCAAACCCTACCTGTTCATTTTCTGCAAACCCATCATGAACTCTTCATCAAGCCCAGGAAATCATGAAAATGATCAAAACAACAAGAGAAAAGCTGTTGAAACATCACCTTCCAAACCCAAAAAGATAAAAATCACCTATGATCCTCTCAAGGTGAATCCATTCGAAGCAATGTTATCTGGAAACTATTCTAGACGTGTGTTTCATCCCCCTGGTGAAAGCCCTCCATCATCTCCATCTTCTTCCTCATCTTGTTTCCTTCTAGACTCAACTTCCTCTTCATCTAACCTTTCCTCTCCCTCAACCCATTCCGAAGAAATCTCTTCATCTCCACCCGCTGAGAATGTTGTCTCTGATAAAGATTGTGGAAGATCTGCATCAGAACCAAGTCTCCCTGACCCCTCGCCTGAAAGCCCAAGAAGCAGTCAATGAGGCGTTTCACTCCTTCATGGCATGCTGGCACAGACTTTGTCTTAGCTAGGGTCTTAGGATTTGGTCTTAGTAGTTTTATTTTCCTTGTTGCATCTGCTTGTTAAAACATCTTCATGTAATATCTTTTGATTATCAATGAAAAATTTTCTTTGATTTACATTCCAGTGATTTTATTTGTCGTTTTATGCATCTGAATCTTTTGAAATATTCTTTTTGATGTTATGACAAAAAGGGGGAGAAGATAAATGATAAATGATTTGATAAATCTATCAGTTGCTGGGTAAAACTCCCACACATTCTCTAACAAGAACTGCAAGTTCTATATGGTTTAAGTGTTTTGCAGGTATAAAGAAGTGAAGAGAATCTTCAAAGCAAACACAAGAAGCAAAACCATGGAAACTGAAGCAAGCTGAGTGCTGTCAAGCTTCAGAAATCAGAAGCAAGAAAGAAGAATGAATCAGAAGCACTGATAATAGAATTTGATCCATATTCGTCTATTTGTTCTGACAAAATTCTATTTGCTCTGATACATTATTTTAGCCTATATGGCTCTGATACATATAATGTGTTCAAATATACATTTTATGTTCTGACTCGTTCATGCTGACTTTTGTCGTTTAGTTTTTGTTCTGTAACATTTCAGGATGTAGAGATGCTCTGATGATGCTCTGGTACATTCAACAATGTTCTGATACAAATCTAGCATGAAGTGATGTTGCTGGAAATTCAAAGCTCTGAAGCTATCCGAGGGAAGCAGAAATTCAAAGCTGCGAATGTTCTAAAAGATCCAGAAAACTCAAGTTCTGAAGCTGTCCTAAATGGAAGCAGAAATCAGAAGCTGTGAATGTTCAGAAGATCAAAGAAATTCAAGTTCTGAAGCTGTCCTAGATGGAAGCAGAAGTCAGAAGCTGTGAATGTTCAGAAGATCAAAGAAATTCAAGTTCTGAAGCTGTCCTAGATGGAAGCAGGAATCAGAAGCTGTGAGTGTTCTAGGGATCTAAAGAAATTCTAGTTCTGAAGCTGTCCTATGGAAGCAGAAGTCAGAAGCTATGAATTCTCTGAAGACAAAAGCTTATATGATCGTATCTACCGAAATAATCAGGGAAGTCTTCTATTAAAGTTCTTCGAGTATTTATTTCAGGGGGAGATTATTTATCTCAGGGGGAGATTGTTAATCTCAGGGGGAGACATATTCATATGCTTATGCTATAGCTGTGTAATTTGTCTTTTGCCGTCTGTTCTTTCTGATCGCAAATTCATATCATTTATATATGTTTTTGTCATCATCAAAAAGGGGGAGATTGTTAGAACAAGATTTGTTCTGATCAATTATCTTAGTTTTGATGATAAAAATAATATGAATTTTGCTTAAGATTATATGGTACTCTAATCCAATGCAATTTCCCTTTCAGGAAATATATAAAGAGTACGCATAATTCAGCGCTCAGAAGCTTTGTCTCAAAGGGTTCAGCATGCAACATCAGAACATGGTCTGGCAAGACATCAGAAGATGGTCGAAGCAGAATCAGAACATGGGTCTATGGAAGCATCAGAAGAACAAGAGAACAGAAGCACTGAAGTTCTGATGGTATCACGCTCAGAAGCACTTCAAGGTCAGAAGATCAGAAGATGCTATGCACCAAGCTGTTTTACTCTGATGATATTCAAACGTTGTATTCACAAACATCAGATCAGAAGAAAGTACAAGTGGCAAGCTACGCTGACTGACAAAAGGAACGTTAAAAGCTACTAAAGGCTACGTCAGTAGACACAGCGTGAACAAGGCTCGAGGTAGTTGACAAAAGCGTATAACATTAAATGCGATGCTGTACGGAACACGCAAAGCATTAAATGCATTCAACGGTCATCTTCTCGAACGCCTATAAATATGAAGTTCTGATGAGAAGCAAGGTTAACGATTCTGCACCAAAACAACTCATATCAACTTGCTGAAACTCTGTTCAAATCAAAACTCAAAATCTTCATCTTCATCAAGCTCACTACATTGCTGTTGTAATATATTAGTGAGATTAAGCTTAAACATTAAGAGAAATATCACAGTTTGTGATTATCGCTTTTAAGAAGCAATTGTAATACTCTTAGATTGATTACATTAAGTTGTAAGGAACTAGAGTGATCGTGTGGATCAGAATACTCTAGGAAGTCTTAGAAGTGTTCTAAGCAGGTTGTAACTAGAGTGATCGTGTGGATCAGTATACTCTAGAAAAGTCTTAGAGGGTATCTAAGCAGTTGTTCCTGGAGTGATCAGTGTGTGATCAGTAGACTCTGGAAGACTTTGTTGCTGACTAAGTGGAGAACCATTGTAATCCGTGCGATTAGTGGATTAAATCCTCAGTTGAGGTAAATCATCTCTGCGGGGGTGGACTGGAGTAGTTTAGTTAACAACGAACCAGGATAAAAATAACTGTGCAATTTATTTTTATCTGTCAAGTTTTTAAAGCTACACTTATTCAAACCCCCCCTTTCTAAGTGTTTTTCTATCCTTCACCTGCAAGCGAACTTCATTCGATCAATAAGCCATGGCCATTCAAAGGGTGGGCGTTGGATTTAATTGGAGAAATACGACCTGCTTCATCTAAATGCCAAAGGTATATTTTAGTGGGAATAGATTACTTCACCAAATGGGTCGAAGCTGTACCTTTGATAAATGTAGATCAAGAGACTGTCATCGAGTTCGTTCAGAGGCAAATAATTTATAGGTTCGGAATTCTGGAAAGTATCACAACAGATCAAGGATCCGCTTTTACGGGTCGAAAAATGTAGGAACTCGCCAAAGAAATATGTTTTAAATTATTAACATCTACTCCATACTATGCTCGGGCCAATGGTTAGGTAGAAGTAGCCAATAAAGTGATAATTGGTCTGATTAAGAAGCGTGTGGGAAGAAAGCCCCAGAATTGGCATAAGACTTTGGATCAAGCTCTTTGGGCTTGTCGAACGTCCCCTAAAGAAGCAACAAATGGTACACCTTTCCAACTCACGTTTGGTCACGATGTAGTCCTACCGGTCGAAATCCACCTTCAATCCGTGAGAATTCAGAGGCAGGGTGAAATTCCATCTGAACATTATTGGGAAATGATGATGAACGAATTAATAGACGTAGATGAGTAAAGATTGCGAGCATTGGAAATCCTGAGAAGGCAGAAGGAAAGAATAGCTAAAGCCTACAACGAGAAGGTTAAAAACAAAATCTTTTCGACGAATGAATTAGTTTGGAAACTCATATTGCCTATGGATCGAAAGAATCAATCCTTGGGGAAGTGGTCTCCACATTGGGTAGGTCCTTTTCGAGTATTGCGAGAGTTTTCAAATAACGCTTATGAATCGAAGAACTGTCAAAAGATCAAAGAATCCTTCGAGTAATAGCAAGTATTTGAAAAAATATGAACCTTATCTTCAAGAGATTAAAATCCTAATAGAGTAATATATAAAGCCAAAATTACATAGGAAACCAAATTGGTGCGATTCAAATAGAACACGCCAAAATGGTACTGTCTTAACATTGTACAACCTAAAATAAAATGTAAAATTAACATCCATGATCGTTGTCAAACTTAAAGGGGGAAAGGGACAAAATAAATTCGCAATCCTCAAGATGGAAACCTAAAATTATTACCAAAGTAGTGAAATATCAAAGTCAGCAAGAAGGGAAGCTTTCATCTGAGCATACTAAGAAGCAGATACGGTCAAGCGACACTCGATCATGCTCTGTTACCTCTTCAACTCTTCGATTTTGGTCTCCAATTGTTGGGCCTTTTCGATGTGTTGAATTCCAGCTTGATTTTCTCCATTTAATTCTTGGCTATTGAGTTTGCAGATCTCATCTTGACGATCCTTCGCAGTCTTTATATGTTGCTTTAGTTGTTCGATTTGTTGTTCCCATTCGAAGATATTTTGTTCACAAGCTTTGTATTCCTCCTCATACTTCGAAGGTTGGGTCTTCATGGCTTCAACTTTGACACTAGAAGCATTAGCAGCATCCCATGAGCAAGAATGAGCACTTATTGTAGCAGTGATCCTCTTAACGGTATCCTATTTGCAAAGTTGATCTGCTTGGAGCTGATCAATCAAGAATCCCAACGCTATCAGTACTGGGAGACTCTGCCAGAAACACTCAACACATCAACTTTCTTCAGCAAATCCTTAAGTCCAAAACAGATATTAACATTATGATCTATAGCTTGAATTAGGTTGGTGTCAAAAAAATTTTCCTTAATTTGACGAAGGAGACTTTGGCTGGTTGGCTCCACAGGTTTTTCCCCTGAAATAGTCGAAGATGTTCCACCTTTCTCAGACGAGCTACTTCTCGCATTCATCATGGTTTTGAGAAAATCTGCAGGGTTTGTTGCTTTGAGATTAGCCAGTTCAGCCTGAGAAAAGTTTTGAGAGGCTGTGGTTAAGGTAGTTATAGGATGTGTAACCATCCCAAAAGGTTGGTTAGACTTGTCTTTTCCCTCCAATTTGCTCGAAGCCTCACTGATAGGTTCATTTTTGTTTACCGGTTTGGCTCCTTCATCATCTTCAGATTGTTCATCACCTTCATCAATGTTCGACAGGTGTTGGTCTTCTTCCATTTCTTCATCTTCTCCTTGAGGTGGGATCTCAGGTGACGAATCATCCTTGGCTATTGGTTCGACAAACTCGGTCTTTTGAGTATTTTTCAGTATTTCGTCACTTTCAGTATCTGAATCGATCAAAGCCTGTAGAGGAGGATTAGGTTGAAGTATTACTCCTTGAGAGGGAACTACAAAGAAAAAGTCATTAAGTTCGCTATTTGATCCTTTGAGAGATCCCTTAGAAGATAAAATAGGGGTCAAACGAGAATCCATACTTGTAGGTTTGTCAGGTTTCAAGTTTGAAGTGGCAGTGCCAATAACGTCATCCTACATAAGTAAACGACGTGAATTAGTCTAGTAAAAAAACAATCAAAAGCTTATGTAATAAGAATCGTGGTTTACCTCGGGTATAGTATTGCCTGGACTAGAATTATGACTTTCGACAACTGCTGCAGTCCTGACAGTCCTCAGAGGTGGCTCTTCTGGAGTTTTCTAGTTGTTCGAAATATCAAGCTTCGATGTCACAGAGGTTTTCTCGTGAGCCTTAGGAATTGCAGTCTTAGATTTCTTCCTGATAACTAACTTAGAATGGAGAGGAGACGTGTCTTCAACATCGGAATCAACCCGTATGCTTTCTTGGACAGCTTTTCTTTTAGGAGTTAAAGGAGGTTTTCGAGTATTCTGAAATAAGAGACGTCAGTATTACATAATAACGGGCTAAGATGTGCAGACCAAGTTTTGAATTTTTACCACACGTCTAGATTTTTTGGTGTTGGTGTCTTCACTAGGTTTCTTGTCCTTAGAAGAAGTTGCAGGCTTTCGCGCTGTAGTCGCTTTGTCTTTAATGGATTGTCTTTGATCAAGAGCTGGAATAAAAAAAAGCAAACAATTAATATAATAGACTCGAGAGAGTAAAAAAGGGATAGTGAAATCAAAATCTTCTCCTGTTCCACAACTTCAGGTATGGGAGTTAGAACACGAACGTGTTTGAAGCCAATATGAAGATGTCCTTGGAAACTATCCAGTGTATGCTTAGCCGGAACCACTCGTTCGACACATTTTTTGGACTCTTCGCGTAGAATTTTTTTAAAGTTCCCATAGAAGAACCTATCTAGAAATGGAGGACTTAAAGCCACACTAAAGTCTGCACTAGGCAGTCGAGGGAATTTTGGAGGGTATATGTTAAGAGTCGTTTCATAACATTGTTCAAGACGAACGTATGAAGGCAATTTCAGACTCTGATTTTTGAGAAAACTTTTCATTTAAGGTAAAAGCTGTTTCGCCAATGGTTCGACTAAGATCACCTGGCTTGTAGGAAGTTTTTAAGTATTTTTGAAACGCTTGAATTTCTTTGATATACGTCGAAGTACCTTTTTTGAAGCGCTCTTGCATACAAGCAAAAGCTGCAGTTAGTTCCTTCGAAATGGTAGGTACATCAAAGATTTCCTTGCTGTAATAGCTGGACCACCATGTAAAGAAATCTTGGGTACAATAGAAGGATGTTTTAAAGGGGATAAGTGTGAGAGAGGTAACCCTAATGTATCTGGAAGTCCTTGATTCGAAGCTTTATTCAGTCGAAAACATATAATGAAGGCACATATGGCTCTTCTTCTTATACATGGACTTTGGCTTGATTTAAATAAGGCCAAATTGTCTCGAAACCAGACTAGGTTGATAGCTTAGAAGGCCATAATGGATCTTCGAAGTCCTCAGTCTATGAGATAACATCTTGGGGGTTTAGAATGCTTCCCAAATAGCTACTAATTCAGCTTGTTGTTCTGGCAGAGGAGCAGGGAACTCTAGAGTAAACCATTTGGGGCCTATCTTCGTTTCAGCAAAAGGAGCCATCGAAGGGCTAACATGATAACGTTTGGTAAACATCATCATATAAGCTCGAAAGGCTTCAGGCAGTTGTCCTCCTTCATACTAAGGGGTCAAGTAGGCCAGTCTTGTTCCTTCGACTATTCTATCCTTGGTAGCTTCATCATTTTCGTCAACCAGACCTTTCTTTGGTAAATTAGATTCAAAGGTGGTATTTAACCACAACTGTAGTAGCCAAAAGGGTCCAGCAAATAATAGAGAGGTTCCAGCTTCGTGAGCTTTCAAGAGTTATGCAGATTCGCCAAGACACCTATAGAGATATCAAAGAATCATCTAGCGTAGGTCAAGTTTCCTCCCATAATTGAGTTGATTCGCCATGGCTAGGTATCTTTTCTCCACTTGTAGCAATCTTGAACAGAAGACGCATCTCGACAGCTAGAGCGCCAGGAAGGAGATGTGTTTTTCATCGGAGACATCAGCGTTATCCTTGTTATGGTGTTTCGCAGTAAAGAGGATGTAGGTGGCCTTGCTTTCGCCAAACTTAGTGGTATCTACGTCCATATAGTTGGGGTCGAAATCTTCTCCAATTGGGCAAAGCCCAGTAATGGCAGCCACATCGAAAAGTGTGGGTGTGACCATTCCGCATGGAAGGTGGAAGGTATTGTAAGACGCGTCCCGTAAATACATGGACGCTCTCTTGGGCTACTAAAGCTTCCGTCGAAGACGTTCCTTGGTCTTGTCGAATTTCCACAGTTTCAATTAAAATAGGTTTCCCCTTATCATCTACTTTGTCCTTTCTAACAAGAGGTTTAGACCTATGATAACTGGGAAAGAATTCAGAAATCATATTCACATTAGGGTCAGTAGTGGACCCATAAACACGTGTGTTTCATAAGATATTTCAAGAGGAATCAATACCTGGGAAGCATAGATTCTACGTTTTTCTTCAAGATAGGGAGGTTCTGGAACGTATTCCTGATTTCCCACTTGCAGTGGTTTTGAGATTGTCAGGATTGGTTGAGAAGCATCTTCAGTTTGTGTTTGTTTACTAGGAGCCATTGAAGTTGAGTTTTTGTTGAAGAGATGTTTAAAACAAGGATTGAAGATATTTGCAAAATATTTCGAAGGGTATACACAT
Source organism: Vicia villosa (assembly GCF_029867415.1). Lineage (NCBI taxonomy): Eukaryota > Viridiplantae > Streptophyta > Magnoliopsida > Fabales > Fabaceae > Vicia > Vicia villosa. The sequence goes on along the minus strand of NW_026705289.1, from coordinate 580,457 downwards.
TTTAAATAAGTCACATGGATCGCGTTTCGAAGGCTTCGAGCGGGAATATTTGAATTTTGAAGAAATTCGGACGCGTGGAAGCAACGTGGCATTTTGTTAGGAAAAGACCGTTAGGGTCGAATTAGTATAAATAGGAGTCTTTTTATGTTGAAAGGGGTGTTCATTTCGTACAAAGTTACTCAAAATTGCTCAAGTATCAAGTGTGAGAGAAAGAGTTTGCTGAGAATGTACGTGTTACACCATTGTCATTCTAATATTGTTTTCATTTTATTAGGGCAAGTCACTTACATAATTTTGTCAAGTTATGTCTTTTATATTTACAGTCGAAATCCTTTAAGTCTTTCTTTAAATTTGTTGTTGCACATTTCATTTCCTTTACACCAATTGTAAATTCGAGTACCTTTTTAGAATAGAGTTAAGAAGATGAATTTAATCACTAAGACAAAATCACTTAAGCACATGTCCTAGGATCACAATCTAGTCGATCCTGTAAGTTACCAAAAATATACATAAGAATTTGGAAGACTAGCGGTTGTTAACCAAAAATCACTGTAAACAGTCGGCTCACAGAATTTTTTAAGACATGTATCGACACATCAGCTTACGTATCGACACATACAACTTTCAAACTTCTCTTGTTATAAACTATACAGTATGTGTCGCCGGAACCAACATGTGTCGACTCATGTTACGAAAATTTCCCCAAATTGCGTTTAGAAACCCTATTCAGACTATAGTATTCTAATCAAACATCAACAACAGTCCATAGCAACATAATACATGTTATTTAGCAAATAATTTCACATCAATTCATCACTTTCAATCAACTATGACAATCAATCTCATCACTTGCAATCGACTATAACAATCAATTTCATCACTTTCAATACAAAACCTAAGGACCTCAACATAGAACCAAAACCCCATTCTTCCTACATACCAATTATCATAATCTAGTTATAGAGTCAGAACCCCACCCTTATCTTTGGATTGAAGGTGCTCTACTCTTTCAATGGAATCTTGCCCTAGCCTCTTTGTGCCTCTTCTCTACTTTCACGTTCTCTCCAAAATTCTCTAACTTCCCTAATTTCTTCTAATTCTCTTATTATATTAACTCCTTACTAACTTTCATCGCTCTAATGGGATTAACATTACGCCTCCATTAATTGTAAGGCTAACACCATATTAGGCCCAATTAATAATTAATCAAATATTTTATTATTATTATTATTATTATTATTAATCAACTATATAATTAAATAGCGTAAACTTCAATAATTCACAAATAAATTCTCACTTCACCAAATAATTCACAAACACATAATTACATAATTAATTAAAATAAATGGGCGTTACACTTAAGACCATGATCAGTTCGACTGAGGTATAATACCTAAAAATAGTTGTCGTGTGGCATTTGAGATTTGGACATCTGAATGTTAGGTCAGTCAACCAACTGTTTATTTAAGATGTGGTAATTGGTATACCAAGTCTTGTGATACCCGACAAACTTTGTGAAGGCTATTTAGTAGGGAAGCAACCTAGAAAGTCTTTTGTTTTAACTATGCCAATGAGATCCTCCTGCATACTCGATCAGTCACCATTTGTGTTATATTTTCCATCATTTAACTGTTAAAAAATCAGGTAAACTGTGTGAAATGGAACATGTTTTGTGAGAATTTAGAGTCATTTGGATTATGTTCAGTGTTTCATGAAGTTTGAGTTTATCGAGGATATTTCATGTTTTTGGGTATGTTTACAGGATGGAAAAAGGTTTGGAAATTCCGAGGATCGAAGATTGGAGGAAACGCTGGACCAGAGCAAGAAAGCAAAGGAAAAAAAGAAAAAGTACAAACACACTGCCCATACGCGAAAGGCTTAGACATTAAGCATATGGCCCCCTTGGAATACACGTACGCTACGCATTGGGGAAGAATGAGGCAAATGACAACAGTCTTCCCTTACGCGTAAGAGATAAGGCATTACGCGTAGGGCTTGGCCAAAAAACTCTGCACATGCCTGATACGCGTAGTATAATGGCTGATTACGTGGGCGTTACGCGTAACACTTGAGTCGTTATGCGTATTGAGGCCCAATTCTGCTGAATGCCCAAATTCTGACTATTTAACTCCAGAACGCGAATTTATAAGGGTTGGACAATTTTGGAGAGCAAAAACACGTTCTGAAGGCTGGAGCACTTAGAATTTCGTAAGGGTTTCATGATTTCAAGAGTGTTTCAAAATTAAAGATTGATTCCTCCCAAAATTCTGTAATGACAACAGTTTCTATCTTAATTTTATTTTCTGTTATGAGTAGCTAAACCCCCCATTACTAGGGGGTGGCCCTGGTTCTGATTATAATGATGTCGTTTTATTAATGCAATGATAATTTAGGTGTCCATTATCGTTGATTTGTTCTTAATGCTTTAACCGTCGGACAAACGGATTCTGAACGTTTATGATTAATTTAAGTGGGACAGCAAGTTATTTGTTGATCTGTGTAAGAACATATGATAATGAATATCACCTAGAACTAGGGATACTTTATCTTAACCTTAAATTCTTGTTATCTGAATGATTGGATCATAACCGTAATTAATTATGGACATAGTAATTAGGTGATGATATCAAAGATCTTTTCACTAATGACTTAGGATTAGATGCCCTAGAGAACCAATGATCAACTAATATTTATAATGTTATTGCATTGATGAGGCAAATTGTTACAGGAAAAATCATTCACTGAACCCTAGTAATCTACTCATCTCTGTCATTGTTTAACTATTTTATTTGTTTACTTTAATTGTAATTTTAGTCATAACTTTATCAAATCAAACAAAACCCCGAAGCTTTTGTTTAATTGAAATTATAACAAAACTCTGTATCGTGAAGAAGTCCTTGAGATTGGATACTTGGGATTTTCCCATTATTACTATATAGACGAAAATAGTACACATGCTATTTTCCCAATCAAGTTTTTGGCACTGTTTTCGGGGACTGCCAAATATAATAGAGTTTTAGATTTATTTCAATTAGAATTTTGTTGCTCTGCAACTAAAATTTTATTTTCTGCTTATTTTATCTTTATAAATTATTATTCCTTATTACTAATGATCGTTTAATCTTTTTATGCGAGGTATGGCCTCAGCTGAATTTCTTTTAGACGCAGAACTAGAAAGATAATTGTGTACTAGACTCTGAAAAGCTAGACAAGAAAGACTAGAAGCGTTAGAAGCGACATTGATAGTTTCTGATTCCGAAAAAGAGGACGTTGTTTCTTTTCATTCGGAGCATTCAAATTCCGAGTATGGAAGTATGGCCGCTGATCCACCTCCCGTGAAAAGACTTCTTGGTGACTATAGAGGAGCGAATGCTCCAACTGGACGGTTAACAATAGTAAATGAACTGGTGAATGCTGCTCACTTTCAATTACACCCTTCAACTATACGGCAACACGAAAGGAGGCCTTTTCTAGAAAAATTAATGAAGATGCAAATAAGCATTTATAAAGGTTTCTCACCATGACCACGTCATTGAAAATTAAGGGGATTCTGAAGAAGCTAAAAAGTTAGTGGTGTTTCTGTTTAGTCTGTCAGAAGATGCTGAAGAGTGGTTCTACTCTTTACCTATCGGAAGCATTACAACTTGGCACTAGATGGAGACAATGTTTCTTAATGAGTATTTTCCTGCTTCTGTGTACGTCCGCAAGAGGTATGACATAGTGAATTTTAAACAGAAGGAAGGAGAATCACTTGGAGATGCGTACAAGAGGTTTAAACGATTGTTGGTTGCATGTCCTACTCACAACATGGATGCTAATAAACAAATGAAAAATTTTGTGAATGGCCTTAAGATGAAGACTAAGCAACTCATTGACACATTTGTCGGTGGCTCAACTAATTTTGCAACAGCCACTGGTACAAAGAAGATCATTGAATCCATTGCAGCAAATGAGAATTTGGAGTTATATGACCATAGTGTGAGCTAGCCTGAAGGGATAATTGATTTAAAGCTGGCTAATCAAGTTGTGAAAATGGAAGATGAAATTGTTGTAAAGGTTGAAAGAAAGCTCAAGGGTATGAATTTGGGTACTCAATAGGTAGCTCAAGTTCAATCTGGTCAGACTGTGAGTTGTGAAATTTGCAATGGACTTCATCTTACTGCACATTGCGTTCCGACTGCACAACAAATTGAAGAGATAAAATTTCTAAAGTAGAACAACCCGTATTCAAATACTTATAATCCCAGATGGAGGAATCATCCCAATTTCTCCTAGAAAGATCATAATCAACCATAGTACCAGCAGCAACAGGGTCCATGGAAGGCGGATTGGGAAATAGCCAATAAAACTATGGAAGCTCATAATCTCAAATGTCAAGAAGAGACCTAGAATAATCAGAGGAACACCACAGACTCCATAAAAAATCTTGAGGTTCAGATGGGTCAGATAGCACAGCAACTCACCAATGCTTAAACACCAGGTGCTCTACCAGGTGCAACCCCATAGAGCATCTGAATGTGAATGTTGTCTCAACAAGAAGTTTGAGGGTGTCAAAACCAAAAGGAAAACGAGATACCAAGTATGACGATGTCATAGAAGTAGATCTGGAAGTGCGAGAGAATAAGAAAGCACCAGAGGAAGAGATATAACCCCTGAAGACAATAGAAGAAGATAGTAAAAAGAAGCCTACACCAGTAATTAAGTTATCGTACTCCTCTCGAGTAACAAAGAAGGACCAAAAAGAGAAAGACTTTGAGAAGTTTTACGCATACTTCAAAAAGTTAGAGATCAATATTCCTTACTTTGATGCAATCGAGAAAATGTCAATGTACCAGAAATTCATGAAGGAGGTGTTATCTAAAAAGAAACCAATAAGGGATGAAAGGGTTTCCGATATGGAGAAATGTTGTGAAATCTCACCGGAAAGGAGAATTCCAATTAAGCAGAAGGATCCTGGATCGGTCGCAATACCGTGCACGATAAAAAACAGAATTTTCAAGAAGGATCTAATTGATTCGGGTGCTAGTGTGAGCTTAATTTCGTTATCAATCTTCAAAAACCTAGGTATTGAAAAGGTGAATGAAAGAGGAACAAATTTGAAATTTGCGGATCACACCATGAAGATGTCATATGGGGTGGCTGAAGATGTATTTGTAGAAATTGAAAAATTAGTCTTTCCAGTTGATTTTGAGACAAAGGGCATTCCTGAAGATGAAGAGACCCCTATTATTCTAGGTCGACCTTTCTTGCTAACTAGTCGATGCAAAGTTGATATTGAAAAGGGAACTTTAATCTTGAAATCTTTTGATGAGGAAATAACTTTAAAAGTCTTAGACACCAAGAACCAAGGCGAAAGTGACGATAAGGAATCTTCATTTGGAATGATCAACATAGTAGGAGAAAACCAAAGTTCAAAATCACCTCCAGAAAAAGTCTCAAGCATAATCTCTCACGTGGTATCATCTCATATCAAAACTCCAAAGTCTAGTCAAGAAGTCAAGAAGAGAAAGAAAAAGAAACATCGAGGTGAGGAGATTGAAGTTGGAAGTGACTTGAGGCAGAAAGTGGTCCATACTTTTGATCTAGATGAGTTTTGGGTTGCGGAAAAGATAAGCAACAAGGTGTGTAAGAGGAAGTAACCCCATAATAGAGGGGAATGAACCGTCGATCCATGCGAAGTTAAACGAAGCGCTTCTTGGGAGGCAACTCGGGGGAGTTTTTATTTAATTCGTAGTATTTTCTTTGTCAATTTGTTTATTTGCATGTTGGGTGAGTCAGTTCATTAGAGGAAACCCAAATGCTGAGTTTCAACTTGGAAAATTGAGGAAAGTAAAAATTTTGAAAAAATGGATTTCACTGCCAATACACGTAATAGGATTGTATTACGTGTAATGCTTAGCAAAAAGGGGGAACTTTCTGGTGATTTCTGTATAATACATGTAACCTATCTTTTATGAGATTCGGTGTTACGCGTAAAGCTCACGTTACACGTATGTTACGCGTAATGACACCCATTACGTGATCTGTTACGCAATTGGGGAAATTCTTTTGAAATTACTGTGTATCTTACACGTAACATGCTTATTTGATTTTTATGAATTCTGTCTTTTCATTTTATACAATTTTCGATTCATTTTATAAGATACTTGATGTGTACTGATTATAGTGGATGATACTGATTACTTGAACAAACTACTTGAAAGTCCTCTGCTTTAGTCACCCTGACTGTTTGTTACTTCTGTTTATGATTGGACACACTGGTTGAATTGTATTCTCAAGACCAGGCACACCAGAACATTGAACACAGAGACACTACCAAATAATTTTCCTAACCTATTCAGAGAAGGAGTCACATTGTTTTTATCTATGTTCCAATTTGAGTTTGGTGTTGCTGTTGAAATAACAACCTTTAAGTTTAGGGTAGCTATGCAGTAGTAATAGAAGGTGAGGGCATCATAAAAGATCAAAAGAAAAGAAAATGAAAGTGAATAGAAAAGGTCAACTTTGAAAAAAAAAACGAAAAAAAAGTAGAAAAATGTTGCACTTACATGAAATAAAAAGCGCCCAACAAAAGTATCATGGAACGAACATAGTGATAAGGATGATCTCAATAACCTGAACCAAAAACCCTTATTTTTCCTTCTTATATTCCCACCTTAACCCAAGCCCTGTTACAACCCAAAAACCTCGAAAAGTGTGTGTGTTGTGCATGTTGATAAGATTAGAGAATTTATTCAAACTGTTGATCTGATATTGCTTGCCTTGATTTGAGCGTGATAACACTTTAACCCCGAGAGACTTGGTGAGAGTGTGATATTAGCTGACAGTGAAGTAGTGTTTGCAAGTGAAAGTGTTTCTGACTTGTTGGAATGAAGGAAAAAATGCCAAAACCCGAGGTAATATCAAGAAGGGTCCAGTGCAAAAAATTTTAGGAGTATTATGGTAAGTTTTATGTTTACAGTAATTTTGGGGTGACATAATCTGTTTTGTCCAGAATGTTACTTGGGGAAAAGCAACAAGCTAAGTTCGGGGTTCTGAACAGTCACCATTTGTGCTATGTTTTCCATCATTTAACCATTAACAAATCAGGTAAACTGTGTGAAATGGAACATGTTTTATGAGAATTTAGAGTCGTTTTGATTATGTTAAGTGTGTCATGAAGTTTGAGTTTCTCGAGGATATTTTACGGTTTTAGGTATGTTTTCAAGATGAAACATGTTTGGAAATTCCGAGGATCGAAGATTGGAGGAAATGTCGGACCAGAGCGAGAGAGCACGGGAAAAGAAGAAAAGGTAGAACACGCTGCCCATACGCGTAAGGCATAGACATTACGCATCTGGCCCACTTGGAATACGCGTACGCTACGAATTGGGGAAGAAGGAGGCAAATGACAATAGTCTGCCTTACGCGTAAGAGATGAGGCATTATGCGTAAGGCTTGGCCAAAAAAACCCTGCACTAGCCTGATACGTGTAGCATATTGGCTGGTTACGTGGGCGTTACGCGTAACACTTGAGTCATTATGCGTATTGAGGCCCAATTCTCCTAAAAGCCCAAATTTTGACTATTTAACTCCAGAACACGAATTTACAAGAGTTGGACGATTTTGGAGAGCAAAGACGCGTTTTGAAGGCTAGAGAACTCAGAGTTTCATAAGGGTTTCATGATTTCAAGAGTGTTTCACAATTGAAGATTGATTCCTCCCAAAATTCTGTAATGACAACAGTTTCTATCTTAATTTTATTTTCTGTTATGAGTAGCTAAACCCCATATTGCTAAGGGGTGACCCTGATTCTGATTGTAATTATGTTGTTTTATTAATGCAATGACAATTTAGTTTTCCATTATCGTTGATTTGTTATACATCTGTTCTTAATGTTGTAACCGTCGGACAAACGGATTCTCAACGTTTATGAATAATTTAAGCTGTACCACAAGTTATTTGTTGATCTGTGTAAGAACATATGATAATAAATATCACCTAGGCCTAGGGATACTTTATCTTAACCGTAAATTCTTGTTATCTGAATGATTGGATCATAACCGTAATTAACTATGGACATAGTAATTAGGTGATGATATCAAAGATCTTTTCACTAAGGACTTAGGATCAGATGCCCTAGACAACCGGTAATCAACTGATATGAATAATGCTATAGCATTAATGAGGCAAATTCTTACAGGAAGAATCATTAACTGAACCCTAGAAATCTAATCATCTTCGTCGTTGTTCAACTATTTTATTTTTTTACTATAATTGCAATTTTAGTCAGAACTTTATCAAACCCAACAAAACCCCAAAGTTTTTGTTTAATTGATATTGTCACATAACTCTGTATCGTCAAGCAGTCCTTGAGATTCGATACTTGGGATTTTCCCATAATTACTACATATGCAAAAATAGTACACTTGCTATTTCCCCTATCAATACTCGAAGTTGTACATTCACATGTTTGTGAACCGTTCGAGAAGCATACCATGGGTGGAAACATGTATTTTGATTCATTTGTCGATGAGTATAGTCGAAAGCTTTGGATCTATGTGATCAGGCACAAAGACAAAGTATTTGAAATCTTTAAAAGATTAAAAATGCTTGTCGAAAACTAAGGTGAAAAGAAGATCATGGTTCTGCGAACAGATTGAGGTGGTGAATACACATCCAAGATATTTGAGGATTTCTATGAACAACATGGTATTGATCATGAGGTAATTTCTCCTTACACGCCTCAACATAATGGAATAATAGAAAGAAGAAACATGACTATATTGGATATGGCGAGATGCATGATGAAGCAGAAGAATCTGCCAAAATCCTTATGAGGTGAATTAGTCACCACTGTTGTCTATATACTGAACAAGTGTCCTACAAAGAAACTGAAGAACAAGGCTCCTAAAGAAGTTTATAGTGGCAAACAACCATCAGTGAGTCATCTGAAGGTGTTTGGCTCTATTTTCTACAAGCATGTTTCTGATGCGAGAAGAAGGAAGCTTGATGACAAGAGTGAACCTATGATTCTAGTAGGATATCAAAAAAAAGGAGCATACATGCTATTCAATCCAATTAATGAGAAGATCATGATGAGTCTAGATATTGTAATTGATGAGATTTTTGCTTGGGATTGAAATTCTAGTGATTTAGTTAACAAGCCTTTGATGAGTTATGACATCGACGAAGAAAGTGATAAAGTCAACGTCGAAGTAGTTGCTCACATTCCTGACACAGTCAAAGTCGAAGAGGACATAATTGAAGTTGTAAAGAGTATGACTAGCACAGGTCAAAGACCTCAAAGAACTAGAGTTGTTCTAACAAGACTTCAAGATTATGAAGTGGTTGGTGATGATGAAGCCACACCAGATGGAATATTAGTTCATTTCGCTTTACTTGCAGGTACTGAACCAATCAACTATAGCGAGGCTTTAAAGAATAAATAATGGAAGTCATCTATGGTCAAAGAGTTACAAGCGATCAAAAGAAACAACACATGGGAGTTAGTCAAATTTCCAGCACACATAAAAGCTATCGAAATGAAGTGCGTGTTCAAGTTGAAACACAATGTTGATTGGACGATAGCAAGACATAAGGTAAAAGTAGTAGCTCGAGGATTTCTTTAGAGAGTATAACTTGACTATTTTGAAGTATATGCACTAGTCGCAAGATTAGAGACTACCAGATTGGTGGTAGCCTTGGCATGTAAGCAAGGATGGTCGATATTTCACTTAGATGTGAAATCAACATTTTTGAATGGTCATTTAGATGAAGATGTATATGTCACACAACCTCGTGTGTTTTTGATACGGGAGGAAGCAAGGAAATCGACTCATACTTAGTCAAATTATGCTTGTCAAATACAAGTCTGAGTATGGTGTATATGTTCAGGTTGTGGCAAAATATATAACAAATATTTGCTTATATGTCAATGAATTATTGGTAACTGGAAATAACATGGAGAACTTGTCGAAGTTTAAAGAGCTAGTGTTGAGGAAATTTGAAATACTGGATTTGGGAAACTTGTCATATTTCCTCGGCATGGAGTTTAAAATAACAAAGCAAGGTATGGTGCTACATCAAAGGAAGTAAGTCAATGGGATACTCAAGGGATTCATAATGGATGAGTCGAATCCTACATCCTCACTTGTCGAACCAAGTGTGAAAATAGAGAAGCATGGAGAGGAGGACAAACTCAATGTCACTTTGTTCAAACAAATTGTCGGATCTCTGAGATATATGTGAAAAACTCAACCTGATATAAGTTTCTCAATTGGATTGGTGAGCATATACATGAGTGAACGAAAGGTGTTGCACATGAAGGCTACAAGAAGAATTCTGAGATACTTAAAAGGATCAGTAAATTGTGGAATTCCTCTTCCATGAGATTCTGAAAGCAAAGATGATACGATTACTTGTTATTGATCACACTGAATCGCACCATATAATTGACTCGATTTGCACATGTTCTTCGTTATTTTTTAGGTTATTTTCCTGTGTTATGTTGGTTCTTGGCTCATTTGCAGGTATTGTCTCTCTTATTCACTCTTCTGAAGAAAACAAGCGAAAAAGCTAAAAAAATTGGGATTTCTAGTCGTTTTACACACATGGCGTCCAGCTCAGCGCCCGCTGTAGGGAGCGCGGTGACGTGTCCTGTTTTGTCCAGAGGGGTAACTGCCATATTCCCCGATCTCCACCTCGGCCTGATCCGCGGCCGCCGACCCCTCCTCCACAAGTGCGGTATTCGTAAAAACTTTCCCACTCAAAAGGAGTTGAGGGGCACTCCTGTAACACCCCATATTTTCCATTTATTAATTTAACTAGAATTTTAATTAATTATTTGGAATTAATTGGAAATTTTGTGAATTAATTGGAGAAATTTTGAAAATAGAGTAATTGGGCCAAGGTGGTGATTAGTAAAGGGGGTGTTAATGGTTTGGCCTTTTACTAAGTTGAACTCTAATTTTCATAAAACAAGGAATTTGAGAAAAGAAGGAAAAATAGAAGCAAAAGAGGAGAAGAGCGAAGAACACGTGAAAGAGCAGAGGAAGAGAAAGAGGAAGATCCAAGAATATTTCTAAGGTAAGGGGGGACTCTTCCTATTATCATCTTTTATTAGTTTGTGGACAATATGATTGAATTGGTATTGTTTATTTCAATTGGGATGTATGTTAGGTTTTAGGATTCTTGGGGTTTTGAGTGATTTTGATGAAATTGGATGATGATGATTGTGTATGATGTTAAATGACTCCTAAAACATGTTAGAATTGTACTATAATGTGTGAATTGGTACTCTTTTGATGTGGTAATCGTTTTGACGCAAAATGGTTTGAGTTGGAAATGGAAAAGGAAAAGTGTTGTCAAAAGTGATTTTTTTGGGTTACAGGTACGTGGTAATCGGTTACCTGAGGGTGCTAACCGATTACCTGGCGGGGACATACACGAAGAAGTGATATGCTTTGTGAAGTAACCGGTTACTTCATTGTGGTAACCGGTTACCTCTGTTGCATTTTGTGTTGTTGGGCTGTCTGGGAGGTAGTAATCGGTTACTTCATTTGTGGTAACCGATTACCGCTGTTACGAATAGGATTTTTGGTTACTCCGTCAGGCAGTAACCGGTTACTCTATTTGAGGTAACCGGTTACCGCTGTTGTATTTTTGAAAAATACTTATTTTAATTGTAACTTTCAAAACGTGTATCCGTTTTAAGTTCCGTTTCGAGCACAGTGGAGATAATTAAATAATTTATGTGATAAAATGGTGAAATGGGCAAAGACTTGATTTTATTTAAAATTATGATTTAATTATCTTGGTGAAAATTATACATTGTGTGCATGTATTGTGAATTGTAACAATGTGATAATGTGATCATGATATGATTGTATGGTGATTGTATGATTGTGGGAATGAGGTATGATTGATTATTGAATGATGCTGAGACATGTACATACTAAATTGGTGATGATAACAATGATTTTTGTTGAGATGATATTATTCTTCGAATCGGTGATGATGGTAAGTATGTTATATATTGCATGCATTCATAATCATCTTTTGGTGGTTGAATCCCGGTGATGTTTTGGATCAGTGATGGCATAATTCCCATTTTGTGGAATTAGTGCTTGCAAGGCTGTATCTAGGTGATGTTTAGATCGGTCAGATGGGTTAATCCCATGACGAATTTGTATCACATGCATAGTGTCAGTGAATGTGCATATATGTTGTTATAACATGAGTGGAAGAATGCCAGTGTTATTTCATGGTGATGTGATTGAATATATTTATTGTGATTCATGAACGTTGCTGTAAATCTGAGTATATTGCAATTGTGTGAATAATATGCTTATGATGTTTAATTGTTTATAAACTTATAACATTCGTTAATTGCGAATGAGACTCACCCTTACTGTTGACATTTTCCAGATTGAGGAGTAGAAGCATTTATTTTGGTGAGGATTGCTCGTAGTGTAGTTCTTCGAGTTACGTCGTGTCGGTGTCATGCTCTAGTCTTGTAACACTGGGGAATGTTTGTTTTAGAGTTATTTTTATAAACTCTTATTTCAGTTATTTGGATTATTCAGATTTTGAAACTATTCCGCTGTGTTAAACATGTTTATCGAATAATGTTGTGTAGGTGTTTTCATGTTGGCTGCATTTGTGGTAAAACATACCTGGGTGTTTAATGTCTTGACCAATGTCATGACATGCTTTATATGGTGTTATGCATGCTGCATATGTTTAAGCTAATACATGTTTTGTCAGTGAATGTCATGACCGATGTCATGACATCCATGTCTGACAGCACGAGCTGTTATGTTTTACTATTATGTTTCCTGATTTCTCTCAATCTACAATTTAGGAAACATTTTATTGTGTGCTGAATATTTCTCCTAGAAAATTTCGTTAACAGCACATTCTGTAACATCCTGATGACGTGTGAATTAGGTTAACTTGGTTAACCCTAATTTGTTTCTTGGAAAGCCCGGGGCCCAAGAGCAACATATAAGAAGTTTGCAATCCTAATTTGGAACGCAGAGAGATTTGTTAATTGTGAAGAACAGTAGTTCTGTGTCTGTATGTTTAGTCTCTTGTACTCCAAGCAATTGTCTTTTGATGATTGTATTGGAATAGGTTGTTTTTGAACTTTGTCACTCAAAGCTTTTAAGCACAAGTGTGTCTCTTGATTGATGCTTTTAAGAAGATCAAGGTGTGTTTTTAAAGTGTGTCTTCACTCTCTTTTGATTAATATCTATTTGTAATCACTGCTGTGATTGAGGGAGAGTGAGTGGAGATACTCAGGTCTAGGATTATATTGGAATTGCATTGGGTAGGTCTTAAGTGAGGAGTTGTAAACGGGGGAGTTTAGCTCTGAATTAATTCTGCTTATATTGGATTCCCTCCTTGGCTTGGTAGCCCCCGGAGTAGGTATTGTTGTATACCGAACTAGGTGAATAATTTGATGTGTTCTTGATCGTGACAAAATGGGTATGTCTATGATTATGACTGCAAGTGCACAGTCTATCGCGTAGCTTTAATGATTATCGAACCCAAAAGACTAAGAATCGACCTACGGTATTTAATTGTTACTACGTAAATCTAAGGCTAATATCTGATTAATGAGGATCAGACGGGAGAAAAGGGAAATAGAATTAAATTAAATTAAATTAAGAGAGAATTATACCGGTATGTAATAGTCGGACGTCGGGGATCTAGTAAACTATCAACGCGAGTCGTAATTTAAAATATCTTTCCGTAGAAATCATTAGTTTAAAAACCTTCCTCTCACACTCTCGTGTTTATTGATTATTATCTTATTATTAAACTTAAGTGAGTGCTCTCGCGGTGTCAATTAAAGTTTAAAATAATTTTTGAAAACAAATGAAGACTAATTAACCTTAAAGCGCTCTCGCTTTATTTAAGGTTAATGCTTAATTTCTACTGTCCAGTTAAAATCTCAAACTCTCGTTTTTACTGATCCTAACTTCTATCGCTTTTTACTCTCGTAACAAAACGGTTTAATTAAGTATTAGAAATTATAACCAGATAAATAATTTTTCATCAATAAGTCATGTTGACAGTATTTCTAGACTCCCTCTGTTATATGACCTTACATACCGGTAATAAATATTTATTCGGACATAGTTTTAATTAACGGATCAGAACAGATATAGCAAGTAAATAATATTCCAGACATAAATTGATAATTGAGCATAAACAATAAACAATTATTAATGCCGAAAATAAAAACCTAAATTAAATTGCGGAACTGAAAGTATGAATCTGGTAGTACCAAATTTTGATTCGGAACATAAATCGAATATCAGTAGGAGAATTTACTCCTAAAGCTAAACTAGATTCTGAAGCTGAAAAAGAAATTTAAACTGCAATAGTGTTTCCGGCGTGGAAATCTATTGCTAAAGATTGGGTTGGAAATAGTGAACAGAGCTGGAAATAAAATGCAGAGAAAATAAATTGATGGCAGTGGAGTAAAAATCTTCGTCCTTCTTTCAAATCTTTGTTGAGTATTTATAGAATAGCTTTAGGTTGGATTGAATCTTGAATCTGTTTTAGAGCTGGCTTCTCGGAGGAGAAAAAGGAAGAGAACGTATAGGGGTTGACGTGCTGAGCGTTTTTGGGCTTTTCTCTTCTGGGCCAAGTGTGACTAATCACACTTGGGTGTGTGACGAACGGCATCCAGGGGGTGACGAACGACAACATGGGGTGCCTGACGAACGACCCCTTTTTGCCCCACGTATCTTGTGTTGCGTGTGGGCTTGGGCTTATGCTTCATGTGTTGGCTATGTTGTTTGGACCTCCCTTATTCTTTTAAGCACCCCTTTTAGTCTTTTTCTCTTCATTTAGGCTCCTTTTTCTGATTATTTTCTTTGCAAGCCTTGATTTATTAAATACCTGAAACAAAGAAAAAATACCGGCATAATACGAAATAAAGTAATATAATTGAAATAAAATAGGAAAATAATGGCTCAATATACGATATGTTTTCGTGTTATCAGTTGTCATACCCCAAAATTTGCCCATCTCATTTTACTTCCCAAGCTCATACCAAGACTCAAGGCTCAAAGACACATTCTCCTAAACAATAGCTCAAGGAATTAGGGTTTTGATTTTTCTGAAGAAACTTAATAAATCAAGATCCCCAATGCATTTCATATGGTTTATGATGTTTCAAACTATCTCTATGACAAAATTTAGGCTTCAGTTCCAAGGATTGACCAGTCAATTGCTCAGAAAGTCAACAGTCGACTAGTTTGACCTAAAAGTCAACTGTGGTCAAAGTACAGTAAAGACTCCTGATTTTTTGTCAACAACCTTATTCTGAAGCATCATTCATCATTTGATCGAGGATTGATCATGATTCATCAAGAAAAGATCAGAAATGATTAAAACCAAAAGTTTCTAAATTAGGGTTTTCAAAGGAGAAAGTCAACTAAACTTTGACCAGCCATAACTCCTACATGGAACATCAAAAATTTTCCATCCAAAGCTCATTTTGAAGGAAATTGAATTCCCTAAAATTTTGTCTTTCACAAGCCAAGTCTAAAAATGCTTCATTTGAGAGATATGGATCAAAAGATTATAGGTCCTATTTGAAAGTGAACCAAAAGCAGTTTTTTGTCAAAGCCTATATCATCAAGATAAAATCCCCAAATGGAAAAAAGATTCCAAAGTGGCTTGTAGAGGACATCTGGAGGTTTCCAAAAAGTCCTAGAACTTCTCCATACCCTAAAAATGGAGGGAGATATGCCTTGTCAAAGTTGGACAAATTTAAGGGAAAAAATGTGAAACAAAAAGGCTTCAAAATGGATTTTCTTGCAAATGGGCCCAATATTTTTTGATTCAATCTTGATCCACAAGTCATCAAAGACATCCAATCCAACTCCCACGAATTATTGAGTTTTACTTGATTTTATATGGATTTTTTATTCATTTAAGAGTAATATAATGCATATAAATCAAAGAAAAATCAAAGATTTGATTAGAGATATTATAATGATCAATTTTAATCATCAATCAAACCATATAATATGTCAAAATTCGTGCAAATTGGAAGTGGTGAGATTGAATCAAAATGTTGACAAAAATAGAAAGATTATGAACCAAATTTCAATCAAAATCTCACAACTTTCAAATCAAGATTCAAGTGGATTCTCTCCACATTTGTTGACCTATTTCATTCACCTATATGTATCTAATGATTCCAGAGGCAAAGGGAGAATTTTTTCTGGCCATAAGAACCCTAATTAAGTTCTTGAAGATTAAAAGAAAAGTCAAATTCGGATTCGATCTTGCAAGAGAATTCAAGAGGTTTTGGTGATTCATAAACGTTCTTGGAGTGTCCCTGGAGCTTTGCCATTCATTCCCAGATCTTGAGGTGGCTGGAACACACTCGTATTCATCACGGTTTGCACTTATTTTGTTTAATTCGGTTTCGTTAATTTACGCATCATAAATACATGTTAGTTGCATATTTGTGTTCGCATAGATGTGTAGAAGCATTCTGGATCGTTGGTTTTGAGTTTTGATGCAGGGATTACAAAGCGCCATTGTTAGGGTTCACAAAGCTCCAAGTTGGGGATTTTAGTTAGAGACCGAATTAGCCCAAATTGATGGTTCCATCATGCTCAGAACACGATTTCCAATTGAAACCTGTTTTTATTTGAGTTGTATCGTTTGTGTTTCGTGAGGTTTGTGTTTGCAGGAATCAGCTTTGAATAATTTCGTAGCAAAAGTGCATCTGATTTGTAGCGAAAAACTGCAGGTCTTCACGAAGAAGACAACTCCTGGGCGCGCGTTTCATTCTGATTTAAATTTGTTAACTTGATTCTTTATTTAATTATTGGAAGCAAAATCCTTAACAGCGAATTGATTCTGGTGTGGTGGCGAAGCGCGCTTGCTAGTAACCAAGATGACCTGGGCTCGATCCCAGTGTCGTGCTTTAATTTTTTCCTAATTGTTTGTTCTAATTCATTTGCAGATCCAGTGCCCATGGCTCCTGAGGGAACATCATATGCCTTCTTAGTGAAACCGTTCGATCACCCTAGATGCAGATCCAACGCACCTCGAAGCATGGCCTCACCATGGATCCTCAGCCATGCACCACACAGAATCGGAGCTAAGCTTTTCTAATTTTTTTTTTTATTCATTCCTTGTTATTATTTTGTTTTCTTGTTTTTTTTTCTTTCTTTCTTTTTCTTAAAAATCTTTTAAAATTAATTTCTTCATGTAACTTTTATTTTAAAAACATGATATAATACTTTGATAATTATTTTAATTTAATTAAAGCATTAATTTAAATTAATTTATTAATTTAGAATAATAATTGAAACTATTTTGTTGATTTAGAATAATAATTTAAAATATATTTATTTGAATTAATAATTTAAATCAATTCACTAATTTAATTATTATAACTTTTTTTAGATTAATTATTAGGGTTAGTTAATTTAATCGAAAACATACTTTTGCCGATTTAATTAATTAAGGTGAAAACTAATAATTAATTAACTTAGTTTTTATTATTTTATTAACCATGGTTAACTTGTGCCCTAATCTGGGTTTGCGAGGTTTGTAATTAGATCACTCATGCACTAACATTTCTCTTCTTTGTGCCAAATTTTCAGGGTTAATCAAAAATCCTTCAGCCACGCGCCATACCAAATCGAAAAGCTAAGTCTTTAAATTTTTTTATTTTAATATCCTCTTACTTTTATTTTTGCCTCGTGGATTAAATTAGGGTTTGCTTCACCGCTAATGAATTTGTAATACACTCACCCTTTTTATTTTCCTTTTAATTTTCAGGATTGATCAAGGGTTCAAGGAAGATCAGGGCATTCAAGGATTTTAATTAATTATTGTTCTCTCTTATTTTCTGCCTTTATTTTTCTGTTACCCTATAAGGGTTTTATTGTAATATATTAGGTTTATTTTCTGCCTTTATTTCCCCCGTCCCCACAGGTGTTTATTGTAATAGCGTAGGACATTTAAACTGCTTTATTTTTCTGTTGTGGTCAGTAATCCTAGGGAGTGCAAGCCTGCTAATGAATTTAGCTCACTAATTATAAGATAAATATCTGAACTGAACCACATGATTGTGCACCCACACACCTTTAGGGTAATCCCTCTGGTTGCCTTGTTGCCTTACGATTCTGTTGCCTCTAATTATACTAAATAATAGTCAAATCCCTCGATTCCGAGGATACCTAAAGCAAGGTTGCCTAAAGAGATTAAAAATCATCTAGTCCCTCGAAGTTGCCTCGGTAAAGATGATTGTCCCGATTTCTAAGGTATCCTAGCATGATGCCTAAAAGATTAAAAGACTATTCTATCCTTCCCTTAGACTACCTACCCTCTTTATGGTAGGGACAGTCTTATGGCGAACGATAACTTCGATGACCCTTCAACATCCAATTAAAAGACTTCCTGCCCTCTCATGGTATGGATAGACCCTTTCACCCGAAAGACTTAAAGAACAAGAAAGACAATCTTAGGGTAGGTGTTCTTAAATGCTTGCTCACATCCAATTCAAAATTCAAATGCTTTTCCCACTTCTTTTCAAAAATCGAATTCAAAAAGACTACGCTTAATTACAAGCTAAAGTTCTTCTTCAAAATCTTTTCTTATTCACACTTCAAACGTTTCAAACAAAACAAAAGTGAGCTAAGCAATTAAGAGCCCATGGATAACTATGGATACAAAGGGCGACTTAAACCTTCCTATTGTATAACTTACCCCCCGAACTCAAAATTTCTTCTCAAAGGTCTTTCTTGTTCTTTTATACCTTTCCTAATTTGATAAAATAAAAGTCGGTGGCGACTCTTGCTCACCGCAACATTTTGCTTCCAAAAAAAATAAATAAAGTCAGTTCACCATATGACATCAGTTCTTTAATGTTTTTATTCTTTTTTGTTTTAAAGTATTATTCTGTGTGATTGTGGATGTCATAACATCCAGTACAACATCGCGTGTGAGTTATAGAATTTTTAATTGGTATCAGAGCAGGCACCCTGCCTGTTTATATGGGTGAGATCTAGGGACAACAAAATTTTGGTACTATGGGGAAGGAATTGTTAGTGTTTGGGAATAGACCACCCATCCTGGATGGTTCTAACTATGACTACTGGAGACCTCGTATGGTAGCTGTCATAAATTCTATGGACAGCAATGCCTGGAGAGCTGTGGAAAACGGATGGAAACATCCTGAGAAGGTAATGGAAAATGGAACCACTGTTCTAACTCCTGAAGAACAATGAAGCAAAACTGAGGAAGAGCTGGCTTTCGGAAATTCCAAGGCACTAAATGCCTTGTTCAATGGAATTGACAAGAACATATTTAGACTTGTGCAGCATTGTGATCTGGCTAAAGAAGTTTGGGATATTCTCAAAACAACTCATGCAGGCACATCCAAGGTTAAGATGTTTAAACTTCAAATGCTTACCACCAAGTTTGAAAATCTCAAGATGAAAGAGGATGAGACCATCCATGAGTTCTACATGAATATCCTTGAGATTGCAAATACCTCAGGAGCCTTAGGAGAAAAAATGTCTGAAGAAAAGCTGGTAAGAAAGATCCTCAGATCACTGCCTAAGAGATTTGCTATGAAGGTGACTGCTATAGAAGAAGCTCAGGACTTCAGCAACATGAAGCTGGATGAATTCATTTGTTCTCTACAAACATTTGAGATGAGTATTTGTGACTCTGTTGAAAAGAAGAACAAGAGCATAGATTTTGTTTCCAACACTGAAGATAATTCAAGAGAAAGCAATGGTGGAAGTGATGAAAATTTATCAGAAGCCATAGCCATGCTTGGAAAATAATTCAACAGGTTCATTAAAAGGGTTGATCAGAAGTCTAGACCCAATGTCAAGAACACTTCCAATGACATCAGCAAGGCCTATGATCCTAGCAGAAGATTCAAAGCTGAAGAGAAGCCCAATCAAGGCAAAGGGGTTCAGTGCCATGGATGTGAAGGATATGGATACATTTGAGCTGAATGTCCTACCTATCTCAAGGAGCATAAGAAAGGGTTGTCTGTCACTTGGTCTGATGGATATTCTGAGAGTGATACTGAAGAGAAATGTGAAGCACTAACTAGTGTATGTACACCTGAGTACAAATCTAGTAAAGAGGATCCTACCTTTGAAGAACTCGCAGCCTCATACAATGAGCTATGTGTCAAGAGTGTTGAAGTATGTAAAATAAGGGAGAAGCAAAGGAAACTTATATAAGAGTTGGAAGCTGAGAAGAAAGAACATTTGGCAACCATAGTACATCTCAATGGTGAAGTCAGCATGCTCAACTTCAAACTAGATCAGATGTCAAGATCGATCAGAATGCTTAAAAATAGAACTGACTCCTTGGAAAAGGTTCTGGAACTTGGACAGGAAGTAGGAAACATGTCTGGGTAAGGATTTATGGGAAAGCCTGAATCCAATTTAGGATTCAAAAGGTCAGAACCTGAAGCTCACCAGGTCAACCAGATGTCAGGATCGATGTCACGACATCATGGAAAGAAAAACTGGAACCAAACAAAGAAGAAATTTCAAATATGGAGATGCCACTACTGTGGAAGGTTTGGTCACCTAAAACCATTTTGCTTCAAACTGTATGGTTACTCTTATCAAACATCTCAGGACAAGCCCAAGCAGCATGATCCAATCAAGAAACAACAATGGGTTGCCAAAGCTTCTGCCTTAATTGCACACATCTCCTTGAGGGTGTCAACCAAAGGAAACTGGTATTTTGATAGTGGATGTTCAAAACACATGACTGGAATGAAGAACATGTTAGAAGATATCAAGCCTCATTCCACCAGCTATGTTACTTTTGGTGATGGAGCCAGAGGAGAGAGCAAAGGGGTAGGAAAACTAGGTTGTTCTGGAGCTCCCCAACTGGACAGTGTTCTGCTAGTAAAAGGACTAGCTGCAAACTTAATCAGCATCAATCAACTGTGCGATTAAGGTCTAAGAGTCATATTTACCAAAGATTAATGTGTAGTCACTAATGAAGAAAATGTGGAGGTCATGAAAGGAGTCAGATCTAAAGACAACTATTACTTGTGGGAACCCAAAACCACAAGTCATTCATCTATATGTTCATTGGCAAAAGAAGAAAAAGAGGTAAGACTGTGGCATCAAAAACTAGGTCATCTACATCTGAGAGGAATGAACAAGATCCTAAATAAGGAAGTTGTGAGAGGAATTCCAAAGCTACAGATTGATGAAGGTAAAGTATGCGGAGAATGTCAAGCTAGCAAACAAACCAAGAATTCTCACCAAAGATTAATCAACTCACTACATCCAAAACTCTAGAACTAATGCAGGTAGAAAGTCTTAGAGGGAAAAGGTATGCGTATGTGGTGGTTGATGATTACTCCAGATACACATGGATAAGCTTCATTAGAGAAAAATTAGATGTGTTTAAGGTGTTCAAGGACCTATGCACTAGACTGCAAAGAGAAAAGGAAAATTCTGTAATCAGAATAAGGAGTGATCATGGAAAGAAATTTGAGAATGCCCAATTTGCTGAATTTTACTCTTCTGAAGGAATCAGTAATGAATTTTCCTCACCTATTACACCTCAACAAAATGAAGTAGTAGAAAGGAAAAATAGGATTATACAAGAATCAGCCAGAGCTATGATCCATGCAAAGAATCTGCCTATATACTTCTGGGCTGAAGCAATGAACACAGCCTGCTATGTCCATAACAGAGTCACATTGAGGAAAGGAACTTCCTCTACTCTTTATGAACTGTGGAGAGGAAAGAAACCAACTGTTAAGTACTTTCATGTGTTTGGAAGCAAGTGTTATATCTTGACAGATCGTGAACAAAGATGGAAAATGGATTCCAAAAGTGATGAAGGTATATTCTTGGGATACTCCACAAACAGCTGAGCATATAGAGTATTCAACACCAGAACACAAGTCTTGATGGAATCCATCAATGTTATTGTTGATGACCAACATGGATAATTCGATGTCACAGAGAATGTCGGAACATTCCTTGAAATTGAAGCTGAGAAGTCAAAACAACCTGAAGACAGTAATGAGTCTCCCTCCGAACCCGAACCTGAAGCAATCAACAAAGATCCATTTATCATAATTCAGAAAGATGATCCAAAGGAACTTATCATAGGTGATCTCAACAATGGTATAATAACCAGATCAAGAGGAACTATTGCCAACCCTTGCTTTGTATCCAAAATTGAACCAAAGAATGTGAAGGAAGCCTTGACAGATGAATTTTGGATCAGTGCCATGTAAGATGAACTTGAACAGTTCAAAAGAAATGAAGTATCGAAACTGGTACCTAGACCTGAAGGAACCAATATTATTGGTACCAAGTGGATATACAAGAACAAGTATGAAGAACAAGGAGTCATAACTAGAAGCAAAGCCAGACTAGTAGCTCAAGGATACACTCAAGTAGAGGGAGTAGACTTTGATGAGACCTTTGCTCCTGTGGCAAGACTTGAGTCAATCAGATTACTTCTAAAAGTAAACTGTATCTTGAAATTCAAGCTATATCAGATGGATGTAACAAGTGCCTTTTTAAATGGATACTTGAATGAGGAAGTATATATGGAACAACCTAAAGGCTTTGCTGATCCAAATCTTCCTAACCATGTCTACAAACTAAGAAAGGCTCTCTATGGTTTGAAACAAGCTCCCAGAGCTTGGTATGAGAGATTGACTGAATTTCTGACCACAAATGGATATAAGAAAGGAGGAATAGACAAAACTCTCTTTGTAAAGAATGAAGATGGAAGGACCGTGAATGCTCAAATATATGTGGATGACATAGTGTTTGGTGGAATGTCAGATGGAATGGTAAAACATTTTGTCAGTCAAATGCAGACCGAGTTTGAAATGAGTATGGTTGGAGAATTGACATACTTCCTTGGACTATAAATTAAGAAAATGGAAGACTCCATCTTTTTATCTCAAAGCAAATATGCACAGAACATAGTCAAAAAGTTTGGAATGGATAATGCTAGTCACAAAAGAACTCCTGCTCCAACACACCTAAAGTTATCTAAATATGAAGGGGGCACAAGTGTTGACCAGAGTTTGTACAGGAGCATGATTGGAAGTCTACTATATCTAACAGCTAGCAGACCAGATATTGCATTTACAGTTGGAGTATGTGCTAGATATCAAGCAGAACCCAAGGTAAGTCACATAAACCAAGTCAAGAGAATCTTCAAATATGTAATTGGAACTTCTGACTATGTCATATTATACACTCACGAGTGTGACCCTATCCTGTCTGGGCTGGAAGTGCTGATGATAGAAAAAGCACATCTGGAGGGTGTTTCTTCTTAGGAAACAATCTCATATCATGGTTTAGCAAGAAGAAGAATTGTGTTTCGTTATCAACTGCTGAAGTAGAATACATAGCAGCTGGTAGTAGCTGTTCTCAACTGGTTTGGATGAAACAAATGCCGACTGAATACAATGTTACACAGAATGTCATGACTTTGTACTGTGACAATCACAGTGCTATCAACATCTCGAAGAATCTAATTCAGCATAGCAGAACCAAACATATTGATATTAGACATCACTTTATTAGAGAACTTGTTGAAGACAAATTGATCTGCTTGGAACATGTATCCACTGAACTTCAGCTAGCTGACATATTCACCAAAGCTCTTGATGCAACACAGTTTGAAAACTTGCGAAGCAAGTTAGGAGTCTGCATCTATGAGGAACCATAGATCTCTTTTAAAAAAAAAGAGTGAGAAGGGGAATGCTTGCTTTTGCAACTTTTCTGGCCAAACAGGGGGAGTAGTGATAGTAATGTCACCCCAGAACAACAAGAGTGTGTGATCAATAATTCTGATATGCTTATTTTGTGTTGATCTAATTACTTTGACTGTGTGTAGTATAGTAGTTTATTTCTGTTATACTTGACAGTTGCTCATGTGTTATGGTTGTAGTGGTAGTATAGCCATGATATGTGCTTTGATGATTGTTGTAGAAGTAGCAGTAGATGTGGTTGGTGTATGCATACTGATGGTAGAAGTAGTGTATGCTGTTTGTGTTGTATGATGTACTGTATTAGCTCTGATTGTATGTGGTTGTGTGTTTTGTGCTGCAAGTGTTTCTCTGATATGGTGTGACAGGTTGTTTTAGCCAAAAATATGCCAAAGGGGGAGATTATAGGTGTTTTCATGTTGGCTGCATTTGTGGTAAAACATACCTGGGTGTTTAATGTCTTTACCAATATCATGACATGCTTTATATGGTGTTATGCAGGCTGCATATGTTTAAGCTAATACAGGTTTTGTTAGTGAATGTCATGACATCCATGTCTGACAGCAGAAGCTATTATGTTTTACTATTATGTTTCCTGATTTCTTTCAATCTACAATTTAGGAAACATTTTATTGTGTGCTGAATATTTCTCCTAGAAGATTTCGTTAACATCACATTCTGTAACAGCCTGATGACGTGTGAATTAGGTTAACTTGGTTAACCCTAATTTGTTTCTTGGAAATCCTGAGGACCAAGAGCTGCATATAGGAAGACTGCAATCCTAATTTGGAACGCAGAGAGATTTGTTAATTGTGAAGAATTGTAGTTCTGTGTCTGTGTGTTTAGTCTCTTGTACTCCAAGCAATTGTCTTTTGATGATTGTATAGGAATAGGTTGTTTTTGTACTTTGCCACTCAAAGCTTTTAAGCACGAGTGTGTGTCACTAAAGGTGTGTTTTTGAAGTGTGTCTTCTCTCTCTTTTGATTAATGTCTGGTTTTAATCACTATTGTGATTGAAGGGGAGTGAGTGGAGATACTCAAGTCTAGGATTAGATTGGAATTGCATTGGGTAGGTCTTAAGTGAGGAATTGTAAACAGGGGAGTTTAGCTTTGAGTTAATTCTGCTTATATTGGATTCCCTCCCTGGCTTGGTAGCCCCCAGAGTAGGTATTGTTGTATACCAAACTGGGTGAAAAATTTGTTGTGTTCTTTACTATTTCTATGCTTTTCTGTTTTAAAGTATTATTCTGTGTAATTGTGGATGTCATAACATCCAGTACGACATCGCGTGTGAGTTACTAGAATTTTCACGTTGTTTTATGTTCCTCAAAGGCATGACATGATGGAATGTTTTTAGATATTTAGATTTTATTTGGAGTTGTAATGCCCTTGTACATGTTTTACTCTGAACTTATTAAATATTTCGCGGAGGTTTAGAAGGGTGTTACAACTCCTGTCTTTATGCAGCCCAAGAAACTTCTATAAATAGGAACCTTATTTCATTTTCGTTTTTTCATTCAAGCTTAGTTACAAACTTAAGCCATATATTATCATATCTTGTAAGTGATAATTGTCATACCCCAAATTTGTCCTACCCTATTCATACGGCTTAGGATTCATGTACATACATCACTTAGGTCATAACTCCCACTCATGCATTCATATCATGGGTGCTATTCAAAGGCTAGCAAGAAAAAGCTCTATTGCAAAGAATTTTGATCAGAGAATAAGGAGACTGAGGTATAATCATGTGGTTCTATGTTCAAGGAAGTCCTCCTGGATTGGGGTTTCTCTCTGTCTCAAGTCAAGGCATTGATTGAAGGATACTGGCTTGCAAATCATCCGGTTCTTTAAATCAGGGTTTCTTTGACCAAAGTCAACCAGTTGACTTTCTGGTCAACATTTAATCAGGAATGGTTTCTATGTGTGAAAAGCTTCTCATACTGACTATGTGGATGTGTTTGTTTGACTGGATTTGACTGGAAGAGATTTAATCGGGAATTTCATCAATAATCAGAGAAAATCAGAACAGTTGACTTTTGGGTCAAAATCAGAAGAATTATTCAGATATGGACTTTCGGTGAAAGCCAATCAAGAAAAGTCAAAGGAATAATAAAATCAGGAAGAATTGGTCAAAGTTTCCATTTTGGGAAATATGGCTAAAAATGGAAATTTTCATACTTAGAAATTATTTTGGCATTTTAAGGCATGATGATCAGTCCACTTCAGCATCAGTTTACACGTGTCAACAGCCATTTTCTCAGAAAAGTCACAACATGAAAAATGCTCTAATCATAGCTCTCTACAACTTTATAGTTTGGAACATTTTCATTTGGAGCGTGGTTTGAAAGATATAAGAGTTCAAAGATTGAAGAAATCCATTTATGCAAGTCATGAAGCTGGGCACAATTCTGGTCATACGTGACACATTTCATCAAGCACGTGGCGTGCCAACTTTGAGGTCGATTATAGAGACACACAAGGGTCTATAAAGTGTAAACTTGGTATGCATCTACTCTACTCCATGTCCTCTACCCAATGAAACAAGAACCAAGCCATTTGGACGAAGAGTGAATCATTTACAAAGCTCCAAAGTCACATGTTCATACTGGCCAAGGGCGTGCATCAGGCTGGGCAGAATTCCAGGTCACGCGCAAACCTTTTATCAAACACGTGGCGGGCTGAACTGAAATCCATTTTTAGAGGCCCACAAATATCCATGGGGATCAGTCTTGGTATGAAATCACTCCTTGCTACGTCCTCTTTCTAATGAGCCATGGATCTCCTTAGTTGAACATGTAATGAGCAAGATATAATGATTCAAAGTCACTCATTGACCAAGGCGCGTTTTGTCTAATACTAGGCAGGCCACACGTGTATGGCAAGGCAGCATTGGCATGGCACATTCAGGACCACTTTTGTTGCACCTCCAAGTCACGATTCACGATACCATTAACATAAAACTTCCTCTAGCAAACATCCTCTTCACATTGATACCAAAGTCAAGGCAAATGGTAGTTCATGGAGCGAGATATAGGTACACGAAGTAGGCTGCGCGAGTTATCATTGATATAATGTCATTGATGCAAAGAGAAGTGTATGGCATGCATGCCATTGCCACATTGAGTAGGAAGGCCAGGCAACATCAAGGAACTCAGAAAGCATGCAGCAAACTTTCCTTAAATAGACAACTTGTTCACTAAGTTTGAGGGGGAAACTATCTTGTACATACAATACACCATAACACTCTCATGCACCTCACACTATATAACTCCAAAACTCTTCACAAACTCACACACGCATTTTCATTTTCCCTCACTTTCTCTCAAAAAACACCTTCATCTCTCTCACTTTCTCTCTCGGCTCTCTCTTCCCATCTTCCTCCAAAGTTTGTTACAAGGTGTAACAAACTCCAACCACCTAAAAACTCTTCCATCATTCATCTTCACTTTCCACCTTCGACCTCCCTCTTCCACCACCATCACCACCGTAACCACTTTCACCATCAACCTTCGAGAATCTCCATCGATCACCATCATCATTCTTCCACCATCATCAGTAGCACTCAGCCTTCACCATTATCAAACCAACTCCAAACAATCACTATCAACCGCCATAATCAAAGAAAGCAAAACAAAACGGTTCGCATCGACTGGAATCATCGCTATTCACATCAAGAACAATAGAGCGTAGAGGAGCTTTCTGGAAACGTTAAATTCGATCAGGTGTGGCTCTTGAATCTCTCTAAACTCTCAGCCTCCATGTTAGGTCCGTATAGTGTTTGCTAGTTGTGTTGTTCGTTCAGCTCTCGCTCGCCATTGATGTATAGCATATGCGCATGTTTCCTTGTATA
The DNA here is from genome assembly GCF_029867415.1 of Vicia villosa. Classification (NCBI taxonomy): domain Eukaryota; kingdom Viridiplantae; phylum Streptophyta; class Magnoliopsida; order Fabales; family Fabaceae; genus Vicia; species Vicia villosa. The sequence goes on along the minus strand of NW_026705289.1, from coordinate 552,840 downwards.
TATTTATTGCATCTTGATTCTGTGAATTGCACTAGTCATTTAGGATAGTTTGGGATCGTCTCGTGAGAGCCGTTGAGTTGTGGCATAATCTTGTGGTTTATGTTCGTAATGTTAGAGTGTGATTTGGACAAAACGGAGATCAGATCTAGAATCTACGTGAAAATCCGAGCAAGTCAATACTGTTAGTTTCAATTTCTGGAAAGGTGATGAAATCGCCGCCGTGAGACACCGGGGAAGACGACCGGAGCTTTGCTCCGGCGTCTGAGTCTTCCTTTTTATTTTTTTGCATGGCTGGCATACGTGTGGCGTCGGGATTGGCTTGCTCTCCCCTCAGTTTGGATATTTTGTCTTTTCTCAATGATTAGTGTGATGTGTTGGCGTGAGGTAATTGGCTTGTGAATCATTTTTGTCTTTATCCACTTAAAATCTATTTGACCAATTGATATTTGCTTTGGGGCATTTTTCTGTCACGTTACATTACACATGTTGGGTGAACCAAATAAAATGGAATAAATAAACCACATGCTGGTACAAATAATAATGGAAATAATAAAAGAGGGAAATGGATGGTGTAGTTGGGCCACGAGATTATCTGGGCTTGAAATGTTTCTGAAGCGCACCCTTGCATTACAAACGCACCACCACCCAACCAACTGGGCCTGAGCGCTACTGCTCTTGCCACCCCCATGTTTGGGCCCAGTTTGTCTCTTAACTAGTTTTAATTCATTTCAAAATTACTGATGCACCCCTCAGCTGTCTAGATTTTAGATTTTATTTCTTATTTTGTTTTCTTTTGCTTTTACTTCACAATTCCAATTTTTAATTCAAATAAAAATGTATAAAAAATGATTTTGGATATTTTAGAGTGTGTGAATAATTGTCTTAGTTTTTTGTTTATTTTCTAATTGTTTTTAGTCCTTTTAATAAACGTTTTCTTTACAATATGTTTGAAGTTTCTTTGTTTTAACACTTCCTTGTAAATAACTTGTTAATAGACTTAGGAATTCATTTTAGTTTCGATTTTTGTATACAATTAATTAATACATGTGTGCTTGTGAATAACGTTTGTTATAGTTCTCAATTTTATTTGTCGCATATTGATTTTCCTTTGCTTATTCCATGTATGGTTTTTGTTAATAAATTGTATAGCTTTTATTAGCTTGGTTCCTTAGACAACTTAGATTAGAATTTAGGATTAGTTCCCTATTTCATTCTTTTTCTTTGCAACATTTAAAACATTAATAAAAGGAAGATGCGAATCACATTAAGAAAGTGATAGAGAAATGAGTGGGATTCATTCCCTAATCTGTTTCTCAATCACTTAGTGGCATAGAAACGAGTGGGATTTATTCCCTAATCTGTTTCTCGGTCACTACCTAATGGGAGAGAAATGAGTGGGATTCATTCCCTAATCTGTTTCTCAAACATTATTTAATGGGAGAAAAATGAGTGGGATCCATTCCCTAATCTGTTTCTCAAACATTACATAATGGGATGGAAGTGAGTGGGATTCATTCCCTAATCTGCTTCTCGATCATTATACATTTTATGTGATTCGAATCGCAGAGTAATTTCCCTTAAAAAATACACAACCAAAAACACTTTAAAACATCTAACAATGGTTCAGACTAAAGCAAAGTAGAGAAAGTGGTGAGTGGCCCGGTATTGGGAACTGTTCATCACTCATCTACCCTAAAAGACACAAACCAATCTCTTTTCCTTTTGCCTCTTTGGCACCTAAGGGCACCGTTATCTCCGAGTCGATTCTTAGCGAGTCGATCCTAGCCTTTGTTTGTTTCTTTTATTGGGTGTTTATTTATTTGTTTATGTGTTTACATTTTGTATATATGCTTGCATATCATGTTTATTTCCTGCTTGCATATCATGTTTACTTTCCGCATGCATCTGGACTATATTATGGGTCCCCGTGGGGGCCACATATTTTCTCTGTTTGCAGGTTGGGTGGGATGATTCTATGAGGTAAAAGGCCCAATACCCAGGCCATGAGTGATACCTTAGGAACTAGGAATAGAGTGGCCATGACGGACAGAAGACGTTTGTCTGATTGATCCGATCATGTATCCACGGGCAGAGCTTGGTTGAAAGAGGCAATATCGTATGATTACGCCTACTTTCAATCCTCTGTTGGCTTTTTCGACCTACCCTGGCATAGATTCACCTGTGAGTGGGGAGGGATATACATGACAGGTACCGTTGGTGACTATTCTGCTTTGTTGGTGACTATTGTTCTTATGGCTGTGTGGCACCTATGCCGGACCTCTGACCTTGTGACATTCGATTCTGCTCAGAGACGACACAACAACTCTCTCATATTGGGAGAATCTCCATTGCATCATTTTCATCATGGCATATTTATTTTCAAAAAAAAAGAGAAAGAAAAGATGTAATAAAAAAAAGAAGAAAGAAAAAAGAAAAGAAGAAAAATAGTATTATTTCTCATATGCATGCCATTTTTCAGGGTATCTGAGGTTATTACCTTTCATCCAGGATGGCTAACAACGTGACCGCTACAAAAGAGGCTACCAAGCGTACATTCACCTGCAGTTTCTTTCGTGAGGATATGACACATCTGATTCAGTTGAGCACTTTAGTTACTGGGCGTAACTTGGATGAGTTCAGGAAGACATATGGCCATATCTTACACATGTTAACTTCTCGGGTTGATGAATGGGCTCTATACACACTTCTTCAGTTCTACGATCCTGAGTTACGATGTTTCACCTTTCTTGATTACCAACTGGCACCAACCCTTGAAGAATATGCTGACATCCTCAAGATTAAGGTTCAACATAGGATCCCTTTTGTATGTGTACCTGAGAAACCGAAAATGGACCGAATTGCTGGTGCTCTTTATTTGAGCATGAAAGATGTTACAGATAACTGGAAGCCTAATGGTGGAACCCACGGATTCCATGTGAAATTTCTGATAAAGAAGGCCGACACCCTTGCTGTTGAGAAGAAATGGAAAGAATTCAACGCTCTCCTAGCCGTTATTATCTATGGTTTGGTGTTGTTCCCGAACATTCCGAATTTCGTCGATCTAACTGTTGTTTGTCTCTTCATGGATCAAAATCCTGTGCCCACTCTTTTAGCAGATACTTATTATACCATCCACTCCAGGTATGGGAAGAAAGGATCAGTTGGGGGTTGTTTACCGTTGCTATATGAGTGGTTCACTTCACACTTGCCTAAAAGCGGGCCGTTTGTTACAACAAAAGACTCACAAAAATGGCCTCAAAGGATCATGGGGCTTACTGAAAATGACATCGTCTGGTGTCCTACTGGAATGGGCATAGAGGAAGTTATAACTAGTTGTGGCACTTTTGACAATGTTCCCCTCATAGGAACGAAAGGTGTTATCAATTATAATCCTAAGCTAGCGCTACGTCAGTTGGGTTTTGCATTTAAAGACAAGCCTTTGGACAAAGAGATATTCGAATCCATTTGCTTTGAGAAAGGAACTGGTCCAGAGGGATTGGAAAAAGTAAGAAGCACCTGGAATTGCATCCACACAGATGACCAGACTTCCCTAGGTGAGAAGAATGCCGTTGCCAACCAAGCCTATACAAATTGGGTCGAAGAAAGAGTTAAAGATCGCCTGTTGCCTTTCCCGAAGGTTAACCCACTGTACGAGCAACCACCTAAGGTTCCAAATGCCACTATGCCTGCTGAGAATTGCATCCAAGTGAATATGGAAAGCACCCAATTGCACGAAAAGAGGTCAGATGCGCGACCAAAACATCATCTTGTGGACCAAATAAGGGTTGAGTTGACACATGAAGCCAAGGTGCTGAAAGAAGGATCTTTGAGAGTTCAAAAGAGGGCTAGAACGGAAAAAGGTGAAAGAGATACTGCTGTTGTTGTTGAGGATCACCAGGAGATCATAAAAAGGGCCGTAAAAGAGGCAGAAGAGAGACTCAAGCGAGAGTACAGAGAAGACTTGAAGGCTTATAAACTCAAGATAGAAAGGGAGGCTAGAGCTGAAGTGAGGAGTCTGAAAAAGAAACTGGAAGAAGAGACCACCCAAAGGATAGCGGTTGAGACTCAGTTGAAAGGAAGTCACCTCCGCACTGCCCGACTAACAGAAGAAAATGCCAAGCTCAGAGATCGAATGATGGGTATGGAGGACGTATCTGAGAAGGATTATCTCCCAGAATGCAAAGGATGTGACGAACTCAGGGAGTGCTGCAAGAAGCTAGATGGGCATTTGTTTCGCAAAGATGAGGTGATTCAAAGCCTTCTTAAAGGAAGAGATCGAGAAGCAACCAAGAAACTGTTTGATGAAACTAAGAAGTGGAGCGACGAGCATTTTAGACAAGGAGGACCTCTGTTTTATATTCAGATGGATTGATGTTTAAGTCTGTATGTTTCGACCACCACCAGACTTGTTGGATGGGGTCTTTTATTTCCCTTGTTGAACTATCTTGTTGATGTATGGCTTGCCCAAGTTTAAATTTCTGTTATGAATAAAAAAGAACTAGTTTCTCTTGATACTTATCTTTTGTCACATTGTTAGCTATTCTGGATCAATATTAAATCTTGGATACTCTGAAAATGGCACATCACGTCATACACACACATGCACTCATACATTCACATTATCACATTGCATTTTTCAGGTTATTGTACAAGAAACTAATTGGGGTCCCTTTCAGCAACAGATTTCTGCTTCAACAACAAAGCTGACTTCCTTACATCCTTACCGCACCAGAAACAACGAGAAGAGAATCATGGAACAATTTGAACAGAATCAAGCTGCCCTCCGTAGGGATATGGATGTTATGGGGGAAAGAATGGCCCAACTTATGGAGACTCTCCATGCCGTTGTTCAAGGACAGGATGAACTCAGAAAGAGCGTCGCTAGTTTGGTCAAGGATGTTCCTACCACTTCTATCGACGGAGGGACGAAAACTAAAGAGACTCCTATTAATGAGACACTTAAAGTAGTGGACGACCACCATGAGGTTATTGATCTTGAACATGATCTCACTGCTGAGTTGACCGAGACTGCTAAGATGTACCAAGCTCTTGAAGAACGTCATAAGGCTGTTGAGGTTGCTAAAACTTCAAGTTTCGACACCGCTGCTATGTGCTTGGTACCTGGGATTGTTATTCCCCCGAAGTTCAAGGTGCCGGATTTTGATAAGTACAAGGGAGTTACCTGCCCAGAGACTCACATTCGTTCCTACTGCCGTAAGATGGCCGCTCACGCTGAGAACGAACCTCTGCTTATGCATTTCTTCCAGGATAGTCTCACTGGAGCCCCGTTGGAGTGGTATATGAAACTCGAGAGGTCTAATGTCAGTACTTGGGGAGAACTTGTTGATGCCTTCTTGAAACAATACCACTACAATACTGCTATGGCTCCTAGCCGTGCCCAGCTGCAGAATATGTCACAGAAATCTGAAGAGTCCTTTAAGGAATACGCCCAGAGATGGCGTGAACTTGCTGCTCGAGTTCAACCTCCCTTATTGGACCGAGAATTAATTGATTTGTTTATGGGAACTCTGAAAGGGCCGTATTTTCAGCACATGGTTAGTAATACTTCTCCTTCCTTTTCGGATGTGGTCATCATTGGTGAGAGGGTTGAGAACTGTGTCAAAGCCGGTACCATTCAAGGTGTTACTAATTCTAGCACCTCAAGCGGTAATGGTAAGAAGCCGTATTCTGGGTTTGTGAAGAAGAAGGAAGGTGAAACTAGCACCGCTTCTGTTGACCAAGGCCGAGCTTCTGCATATTCTACTGTTCCACCTCCTTATTATCCGATGCCTTATGCTGTTCCTGGTCCATATGTCCCTCAAGCATATGCTGCTGCTCTTCCACAACCATGGATGGCACCCCAACAGCCTTTCGTACCACAACAACAAGCTGCTGCTCCCCAGAATCGTCAACAGAACCCTAGGCCTCAAGGTCAAAGGGGCCCACAAAGAACAAGATTCCAATATAGGCGTATTGATCCGGTTCCAATGTCATATGCCCAACTTCTCCCTCAGTTGCTTGCTGGTCAATTGGTACAACTCCGTGAACTTGGACCTCCACCTAGTCCTCTTCCTCCCGGTTATGATGTTAATGCTCGTTGTGAATTTCATTCAGGGGCTCCAGGCCATACAATTGAAAAGTGCAGAGCATTCAAGTTGAAGGTTCAGGATCTTCTTGATGACAAGCTTATCTCATTCACTCCTACTGGTCCCAACGTGCAGAATAACCCTATGCCTCCTCATGCTGGTGCGACCAATGCTATTGAGTTATGTGATGATCAGATCCTGGTGAATGATGTTAGTGAGGTTAAGATGCCGCTAGCAACTATCAGAGAACATCTTTTGCAACAAAAGGTTTTGTGTGAGCTACATGACTACTGTTTGCAATGTTCTTTTAATCCTCAAGAGTGCGCTAGGTTGAAAGAAGAAATTCAGAAACTAATGGACGAAGGTGTTCTTAGAGTGGAAAGGGTCGTTCCTATTGAAGATGTGGCCATCCTAGAAATCCCTTACCATCCTGCTGAGGCGTCAAAAACTCAGAGCACGCCTTTGGCCATTCAAGCACCAAAGACCCCGCTGGTTATTCATGCACCGAGTGCTCCATTGACCATTCAAGCTCCGAGAACTCTGATGGTTATTCAGGTTCCAAATGCTCCTTCAACTCCTTCGACCTCATCTCTCGTTCCCTCTCATGTGAATGATTCTAAGGCTGTTCCTTGGTGTTATAATGCTGTGTATATTCGAGGGAAGAAGTATGACTGTCCTCCAGTGGGTAATTCGAGCATCACAAATATTGCTGGCACTGGTGGCATTACCCGTAGTGGTCGGATCTTTGCTGCCCCTCCTCCGCTTCCTAAAGAGACCAATAAGGACGCTAATGCACAAGCAAAGGGAAAGCAAGTTGTTGTCGACCCTCCTGTAACACGTAATGCACAAGATGCTGAGCAACTTCTGAGAATCATTAAGAAAAGTGACTACAAGGTGATTGATCAACTTGACCAAACTCAAGCTAAGATTTCTATCTTGTCCCTTTTGGTGCACTCGGAAGCTCATCGTGATGCTCTGATGAAAGTTCTGGCTTCCGCTCACGTGACTCAAGACATTACCGTGCCTCAGTTTGAAGGGGTTGTGACCAACATTGCTGCTGGTAATTGTTTGGGTTTTTCTGATGATGAACTTCCACCTGAGGGTAGAGCACACAACAAAGCGTTGCATATCTCCGTCAAGTGTCTGGACGCTGTGTTATCTCGAGTTCTGATTGATACAGGTTCTTCTCTTAATGTGATGCCCAAGGCCACTTTGTTTAAGCTGAGTATGGATGGGATTATGATGAGACCATGCACTATGAGTGTCAGAGCGTTTGATGGTTCTAGAAGGTCCGTAGAAGGGGAAATTGACCTGCCTGTCTTGATTGGCCCTCACATGTTCTATATTGCCTTCTATGTTATGGATATACATCCTTCGTACACTTTCCTCTTGGGTCGTCCTTGGATCCATGCTGCTGGGGCTGTGACATCTACCCTCCATCAGTGTTTGAAATTTGTTGTGAATGACAAGATTGTTGTGATCACTGGTGAAGAGGATTTGATAGTCAATAATCTGGCATCATACCGTTATGTTGAAGTGGAGGGAGAGATACAAGAGACACCTTTTCAGGCCTTAGAGATTGTGTCAGTTGACAAACTCCCTGTGGTCGAGAATAAGAAGGAACTCGGGGCGCCCCTCTCGTCTTTAAATGATGCTAAGGCTTTCTTAGAAGCTGGTACTCCCCATAGTGCCTGGGGCAAGCTGATTGACGTTAAAGAGAAGCGAGACAAGTATGGCCTTGGATACCAGCCATCCTCTTCTACTCAGCTCAGCACAACCCTCGGAAAGAAGGTGATCCCCCCGATTTCTCAAGTGTTCGTCAGTGCCAGTACTAGTTCTGGAAGTCAGGTTCTCGCCGTGGATGATGATGATGAAGAAGATCTCTCCAGATTCATTTGCCATGCTGCGCCTGGACAGGAACTCAACAATTGGACTATCTTGGACATCCCTAGAGTCACTTTTATGGAGATGTAATTTTCTTGTTTCGATAAGTCATATGCTTCGCCCTAAGCACTTTGACCACTTGTATAAAGAAGGGCCCCCATGTTGTTTCAATTTGTTTAATATTGAATGAAAATCATATCTTCGCATGCAATTACCATTCCATTTCTTTCATTTTGTTTTTACTTTAAAAAACTTTTTCGAAATGGCAAAGCTTTTCTTTTTTCCCTTTTATGTGTTGCATTCTAAGGCATAAATCATCCATCGTGCAGATCCGGCTCGAACTCCATCAAAAATGATAATGTTACAGTTCCACGTCTTGATATCTTTGAGAATCCAATTGACCAAGCTGATGAGGATAGTGGGGAAGATTGTGAAGTCCCTGAGGAATTGGCAAGACTTTTGAGACAAGAGGAGAAATCTATTCAGCCGCATCAAGAAGCCATAGAAATCATCAACCTCGGCACGGAAGAAACAAAGAGAGAAGTCAAGATAGGGGCCGCTTTGCAAAGTGATGTGAAGAGAAGGTTGATCGAGTTGCTCCGAGAATATGTCGATATCTTCGCCTGGTCATATGAAGACATGCCTGGTTTAGACACGGATATAGTTATGCACAGGCTACCTCTCAAACCAGAATGTCCGCCTGTAAAGCAAAAACCACGAAGAACTCGACCTGATATGGCTTTGAAAATCAAGGAAGAAGTTGAAAAACAGTTGAAGGCTGGTTTCTTATCTGTGTGTGAGTATCCTCCTTGGATTGCAAACATAGTACCTGTTCCTAAGAAGGACGGAAAGGTACGCATGTGTGTTGACTACCGAGATTTGAATAGGGCAAGTCCGAAGGATGATTTCCCTCTGCCTCATATTGATGTGCTAGTCGACAACACTGCTCAGTATTCGGTGTTCTCCTTCATGGATGGTTTTTCTGGCTATAAACAAATAAAGATGGCTCCCGAAGATATGACCAAGACTACCTTTACTACTCCGTGGGGTACATATTGTTATAAGGTGATGCCTTTTGGTCTTAAGAATGCTGGTGCAACGTATCAACGTGCGATGGTGACCCTTTTCCATGATATGATCCATAAGGAGATTGAAGTATACGTTGATGATATGATTGCAAAATCCCAAACTGAGGAGGAACATTTGGTATATCTTGAGAAATTGTTTGCTCGTTTGCGAAAATTCAAGTTGAGGCTTAATCCAAACAAGTGCACTTTTGGAGTGCGATCAGGAAAGTTACTTGGATTCATTGTGAGTCAACGAGGGATTGAGGTCGACCCTGATAAAGTAAGAGCAATACAGAATATGCCAGCACCGAAGAATGAAAAAGAAGTTCGAGGGTTCCTTGGGAGATTGAATTATATAGCCAGGTTCATTTCTCATCTCACTGACACTTGTGAACCCATCTTTAAGTTGTTGCGCAAGAATCAAGATATCCGTTGGGATGATCATTGCCAAGAAGCCTTCGAAAAGATCAAACAGTATCTCCAAGAGCCACCAATTCTCATGCCTCCGGTTCCTGGGAGGCCGCTTCTTATGTACTTAACTGTGCTTGAAGGATCTATGGGGTGTGTGCTGGGCCAACATGACGAGTCTGGTCGAAAAGAGTGCGCCATTTATTACCTGAGCAAAAAGTTTACCGATTGTGAATCCCGCTACTCACTACTCGAGAAAAATTGCTGTGCTTTGGTATGGGCTGCTCGCCGACTGAGGCAGTACATGCTGACTCACACCACTCTATTGATCTCCAAAATGGACCCGATAAAGTACATCTTTGAAAAACCGGCCCTTACAGGAAGACTAGCCCGGTGGCAAATGCTTTTATCAGAATATGATATCCAGTATGTCACGCAGAAGGCCTTCAAAGGAAGTGTCCTTGCAGATCATCTTGCTCATCAGCCATTAGAAGAGTATCAGTCAATGAAGTTTGACTTTCCTGATGAAGATATCATGAAACTGGATGATAATGAAGGACCCGAACCAGGAGAGCGATGGACTCTCACGTTCGATGGTGCATCAAATGCTATGGGCCATGGTATTGGGGCAGTTTTGACTTCTCCTCGTCAAACCCACATCCCTTTCACAGCTAGAATATGCTTTGATTGCACAAACAATGTCGCAGAGTACGAAGCTTGCATAATGGGCATCGAAGCAGCCATTGATATGAGGATCAAGATCCTTGAGGTTTATGGGGATTCTGCCTTGGTCATACATCAAGTAAGAGGTGATTGGGAGACACGACACCCCAACTTAGTTCCTTACAAGGACTATATCTTGGAGTTGTTGCCCGCTTTCGAGGAAATCACTTTCGATCATATCCCACGAGAGGAGAATCAATTGGCAGACACTTTGGCTACTTTGGCAGCTATGTTCAGAGTTAGCTCCCCTAAAGAAGTGCCAGACATAAGGATCCTCCGTTACAAAGAGCCTGCCCATGTGTTCCCTGCTCATTGTCTCACTACTGAAGATGTGTATGATGAAAAGCCATGGTATTATGACATCAAAAGGTATGTTGAGAAACAAGAGTATCCCGAAGATGCTACAATTGGGGATAAGCGAACGCTTCGAAGGTTAGCATCCAAATTCTTCTTGTTAGGAGACGTCCTGTACAAAAGAAACTATGATTCAGTTTTGCTCAGATGTGTGGATAGACACGAAGCAGAATTAATCATGCGGGAAATTCATGAAGGATCTTTTGGAACCCATTCCAATGGCCACTCCATGGCCAAAAAGATCTTGCGAGCAGGATATTATTGGATGACCATTGAAAGTGATTGTTATGTATACGTGAAGAAATGTCACAAATGCCAAGTGTATGCTGACAGAATTCATGTTCCTCCAACTCCTCTGAATGTCCTGACGTCACCTTGGCCCTTTGCCATGTGGGGCATCGACATGATTGGACGAATTGAGCCACCAGCTTCGAATGGACACAGATTTATTCTTGTTGCTATCGACTACTTCACCAAATGGGTTGAAGCTGCTTCTTACAAGAATGTAACCAAGCAAGTCGTCACTCGCTTTATCAAGAAAGAAATCATATGCCGATATGGGGTTCCAAACAAGATCATCACTGATAACGGGTCCAATCTTAATAACAAGATGATGGCAGAGTTGTGCGAAGAGTTCAAGATTGAACATCACAATTCATCACCCTACCAGCCAAAGATGAATGGCGCAGTCGAAGCTGCTAACAAGAACATAAAAAAGATCGTCCAGAAAATGGTTAGAACATACAAAGACTGGCATGAGATGTTACCGTTTGCTCTGCATGGCTACAGAACTTCAGTTCGCACTTCAACTGGGGCAACTCCCTTCTCTCTTGTCTACGGTATGGAGGTTGTACTTCCTGTCGAAGTGGAAATTCCTTCGTTGAGGGTCTTGATGGATGCCAAACTTGATGAAACAGAATGGGTTCAGACGAGGCTCGACCATCTCAATCTAATTGAGGAGAAACGCTTATCCGCCATCTGCCATGGCCAGTTGTACCAAAAGAGGGTCAAGAAAGCGTATGACAAGAAAATTCGGCCTCGAGAATTCCACACGGGTGACCTAGTCGTAAGGAAGATCTTTCCAATTCACACCGATCCAAGGGGCAAATGGACTCCTAACTATGAGGGACCATATATTGTGAAGAAAGCATTTTCAGGTGGTGCTTTAATCCTGACAAAGATGGATGGGGAAGACGTTCCGCTTCCAGTCAATTCAGACTCAGTCAAAAAATACTACGCATAAAAGACCCGCTAGGTCGACGTACCTAGGCAAAAATAAGGGCATCCCGGCAAACCAAAAGGGTTTGGGCAAAAATTAGGAATAAAACAAAAAAAGAATAACCCGTTAAGTTGAAAACCCGAAAGGGCGACTTAGGCAAAAAAGGAGTATCCCGCTGGATTGAAAACTTGAAAGGGCGATCCAGGCAAAAGTTAGGGATCAAAAGCGAGAGGCTGCAGTCTGAATATCCTTCGCACAGACCACTATACACCCCAGGCAAAATGGATAGATCGATCCAACCATTACGCTTCTGAAGCAAGGCATTGAGAGGATCAAGGATATGGGAGCTGTAGCAATACCAGTTTTAATGGAAATTCGAGCATTTCTCTTTGCCATTTTGCCTTTTGCACTTTATTTTCTTTTTCGCAACTACCTCATTTAGGAGTTGCTTCCTTGTACAGAAGCCTATTCATAGGCATTCCATCAATAAAATGATCTTCTGATAAAAAGCTTTCCTTCCTGCTTTTCATTTTTCGCATGCAAGGTGTGATTTAATTCGTTATTAAACATTACATTGAAAAAATGGGGGAATAATAATCACAACGAAACATGATGTTACACAAACATAAAAGTGCTCTAAGGGGCAGCATTTGCATCTAAACGTTGTTTTCTGTGCAGGTTGCAGGTTCTAGCCGTCATCTTGGCTTATGACATATCACAAAGGTCGTCATCATCCCGCTTGAAAGTTCAAGAGTATAATTCATCAGTACTGGTAAGCATGGGGCATTTGAAGAGGTCCATATCCCTCTTCCATATGGCAGACGAAGAATGGTCTCTCAAAACTCATGATTCCCCAAGCAGTAGGATGTAAGGAAAGTCGAGCAAAGTCCCTTCCTCCCGAACAGAGTTATGTTCTAACCCTCAACGCAGTTGCCAATGATCTTTGGCACTGTTGGGTTCCAATGTCAACCCACAATGGTAGTTCAAGTTCACAAGCAACGGACCCCAATGATCCTATTCTTCTGTCCCACTGAGGCCTTTATTTGGCACTCGTTGCATATAGAATTCATTACATACAACATTGCATCCTCAAAAGCGTAGCATATCCATTACAGTGGATCATTACACCATTAAACTCAAACATGCATACAGAGCGTAAGCCGGATAATAGGAGTCAATGTTGAATCAGAACAATGACCCATCCTCCCAAAGCTGTTACCCTTACAAACTTCACCTGATATCTGCCATCATATCACAAACACTGTTAAGCTGCGGTGCCGATACGAGGTGTCCCCAATCCCCGACAAATGTCAAACACAATGTCTTTTTGTTTCCCTCCTTCTGATGTCGAGTCGATGTCGAGTCGTAGGTCGCACGAGATCTATCCCTTTTCGTCCTGAAGGTCATACGAGATCTTCTCCTGATGTTGAGCCGTAGATCGCACGAGATCTATCCCCTTTTGTCCCGAAGGTCGTACGAGATCTTCTCCTGATGTTGAGTCGTAGGTCGCACGAGATCTATCCCTTTTCGTCCTGAAGGTCATACGAGATCTTCTCCTGATGTTGATTCGTAGGTCGCACGAGATCTATCCCCTTTTGTCCCGAAGGTCATACGAGATCTTCTCCCGATGTTGAGTCGTAGGTCGCACGAGATCTGCTTTTCCTCCCTGTCTTGAAGGTCGTACGAGATCTTCTCCCGATGTTGAGTCGTAGATCGCACGAGATCTATCCCTGTTTTGAAGGTCGCACGAGGTCTTCTCCCAATGATGAGTCGTAGGTCGCACGAGATCTGCTTTTCCTCCCTGTCTTGGAGGTCGTACGAGATCTTCTCCCGATGTCGAGTCTTAGATCGCACGAGATCCCTTTTGTTTCAGTCCTGAAGATCGCACGAGATCCTCTCCTGTCGTCGAGTCGATGTTGAGTCGTAGATCGCACGAGATCTATTTCCTTCCAGTCGTTGTTTCATATAACATTTCTTTTGAGAACCTTGTATTGGCACCTCAGGCTACGTTACAAGCTATCACCCTTCTTCCAATTACTCACTGTAAATATGTCCATCAGAAAAACAAATTTCTCTTTCCCCAGCAGATATCAAAACAAAAATAATAAAAGAATAAAGATCATACCATCTTTTCAGGACAAATTTCAGGTCTTGGTATTTAATCTTCTTCTATCTCGAATATTCGAAAGGCTAGCGCCAATCTCATTTTCGAGTATAAGACGATTAAATAGGGGCACCTGTCATACCCCATATTTGTCCTACCCTATTCATACGGCTTAGGATTCATGTACATACATCACTTAGGTCATAACTCCCACTCATGCATTCATATCATGGGTGCTATTCAAAGGCTAGCAAGAAAAAGCTCTATTGCAAAGAATTTTGATCAGAGAATAAGGAGACTGAGGTATAATCATGTGGTTCTATGTTCAAGGAAGTCCTCCTGGATTGGGGTTTCTCTCTGTCTCAAGTCAAGGCATTGATTGAAGGATACTGGCTTGCAAATCATCCGGTTCTTTAAATCAGGGTTTCTTTGACCAAAGTCAACCAGTTGACTTTCTGGTCAACATTTAATCAGGAATGGTTTCTATGTGTGAAAAGCTTCTCATACTGACTATGTGGATGTGTTTGTTTGACTGGATTTGACTGGAAGAGATTTAATCGGGAATTTCATCAATAATCAGAGAAAATCAGAACAGTTGACTTTTGGGTCAAAATCAGAAGAATTATTCAGATATGGACTTTCGGTGAAAGCCAATCAAGAAAAGTCAAAGGAATAATAAAATCAGGAAGAATTGGTCAAAGTTTCCATTTTGGGAAATATGGCTAAAAATGGAAATTTTCATACTTAGAAATTATTTTGGCATTTTAAGGCATGATGATCAGTCCACTTCAGCATCAGTTTACACGTGTCAACAGCCATTTTCTCAGAAAAGTCACAACATGAAAAATGCTCTAATCATAGCTCTCTACAACTTTATAGTTTGGAACATTTTCATTTGGAGCGTGGTTTGAAAGATATAAGAGTTCAAAGATTGAAGAAATCCATTTATGCAAGTCATGAAGCTGGGCACAATTCTGGTCATACGTGACACATTTCATCAAGCACGTGGCGTGCCAACTTTGAGGTCGATTATAGAGACACACAAGGGTCTATAAAGTGTAAACTTGGTATGCATCTACTCTACTCCATGTCCTCTACCCAATGAAACAAGAACCAAGCCATTTGGACGAAGAGTGAATCATTTACAAAGCTCCAAAGTCACATGTTCATACTGGCCAAGGGCGTGCATCAGGCTGGGCAGAATTCCAGGTCACGCGCAAACCTTTTATCAAACACGTGGCGGGCTGAACTGAAATCCATTTTTAGAGGCCCACAAATATCCATGGGGATCAGTCTTGGTATGAAATCACTCCTTGCTACGTCCTCTTTCTAATGAGCCATGGATCTCCTTAGTTGAACATGTAATGAGCAAGATATAATGATTCAAAGTCACTCATTGACCAAGGCGCGTTTTGTCTAATACTAGGCAGGCCACACGTGTATGGCAAGGCAGCATTGGCATGGCACATTCAGGACCACTTTTGTTGCACCTCCAAGTCACGATTCACGATACCATTAACATAAAACTTCCTCTAGCAAACATCCTCTTCACATTGATACCAAAGTCAAGGCAAATGGTAGTTCATGGAGCGAGATATAGGTACACGAAGTAGGCTGCGCGAGTTATCATTGATATAATGTCATTGATGCAAAGAGAAGTGTATGGCATGCATGCCATTGCCACATTGAGTAGGAAGGCCAGGCAACATCAAGGAACTCAGAAAGCATGCAGCAAACTTGCCTTAATTAGACAACTTGTTCACTAAGTTTGAGGGGGAAACTATCTTGTACATACAATACACCATAACACTCTCATGCACCTCACACTATATAACTCCAAAACTCTTCACAAACTCACACACGCATTCTCATTTTCCCTCACTTTCTCTCAAAAAACACCTTCATCTCTCTCACTTTCTCTCTCGGCTCTCTCTTCCCAGCTTCCTCCAAAGTTTGTTACAAGGTGTAACAAACTCCAACCACCTAAAAACTCTTCCATCATTCATCTTCACTTTCCACCTTCGACCTCCCTCTTCCACCACCGTCACCACCGTAACCACTTTCACCATCAACCTTCGAGAATCTCCATCGATCACCATCATCATTCTTCCACCATCATCAGTAGCACTCAGCCTTCACCATTATCAAACCAACTCCAAAAAATCACTATCAACCGCCATAATCAAAGAAAGCAAAACGAAACGGTTCGCATCGACTGGAATCATCGCTAATCACATCAAGAACAACAGAGCGTAGAGGAGCTTTCTGGAAACGTTAAATTCGATCAGGTGTGGCTCTTGAATCTCTCTAAACTCTCAGCCTCCATGTTAGGTCCGTATAGTGTTTGCTAGTTGTGTTGTTCGTTCAGATCTCGCTCGCCATTGATGTATAGCATATGCGCATGTTTCCTTGTATATATTTATTGCATCTTGATTCTGTGAATTGCACTAGTCATTTAGGATAGTTTGGGATCGTCTCGTGAGAGCCGTTGAGTTGTGGCATAATCTTGTGGTTTATGTTCGTAATGTTAGAGTGTGATTTGGACAAAACGGAGATCGGATCTAGAATCTACGTGAAAATCCGAGCAAGTCTGTAATACGGTGAACTGACTTTTTATCAATCGAAATGTCGCGGTAAGCAAGAGTCGCCACCGACTTTTATTTTATCCAAACAATATTCGGAAAGGCAAAAAGAAACAGAAAAAAACCTTTTAAAGAAATCTAAGTTCGGGGGGTAATTATGCAAAGGGAAGGTGTAAGGCACCCTTTGCATCCATGGTTTTCCATGGGCTCTTAATTGCTTTGCTTGCTCGTTTGTTTAGAAAATGTAGATGAAAGAGATAGGGACTTTAGCTTGTGAATAAGCGTTGCCCTTTTGAAAAATTATGAGAAAGAATATAATAAAAGGTTCGAGCATTGCAAGGCAATTAGGGGCAATTACCTTAAACTCAGATGATAGGTCTCTTGTTGCCTTTCAGAATGAAAGGGTCTATCCTTGCCATAAGAGGGCAGGAAGCCTTTCGTTTGGAGGTAGAAGGGTCATCGAAATATCCTTTGCCATAAGACTGTCCCATGCCATAGGAGGGCGGGTAGTCTAAGGTAAGGATCAGAATAAGCCTTATTCGTAGGCAGCCAGAAGATACCTCAGCCTTTTTCCGTAGGCAACTTCCGAGGGTCGAGGTCATATTTGTGTATCGAAGGCAGCATCATTTAGGGTCGTGACCTTTTTATCGAGGCAACATGGCTGAGGTATCCTCGAATTCGAGGGACGTGGCTTATTCTGCAAAAACACAAAGGCAACAGGCAACAAGGCAACAGGCAACAGGCAACAGAGAGGGTTACCCAAAAAAGCGTGCGTGTGTGCACCAATCATGTGATTCAATTCAGATTAATATTATCTTGTGTTTAGTTATTCTAATTGATTCAGAGTTGCACTCCCTAAGATTACTAACCACGCAGTATATAATAGTATAAAGCAATAAAGGGGGCGGGAAATTGTAACCAGCGGATCCCTTATCAGGGTTGACACAAGTAATAATAAAAATAGAAAAAATATTTAAGATAGGGTTCAGGGTTACCAGACTCGTCGCTTTGGCACTTAACAAACCCTGAGAAGGCAAATAAATAACAAAATTGGGTGAGTGTATGACTAATTCAAAGGCGGGCAGGATTAACCAGAAAATAAAGAATAAAAATAAAATAAATAACAATTAATAATTAAATAAGCGAGGTTACTTAGCTTTGGTTCGATTTGATCTGATATGGTTAGAGTCGGAGGAAACCTCGGAGGTAACCCTGAAAAGACATGGCAGAAAGAGAGGGTGAACGCGAGGCAAACCCTAATATCGAAATAATCTAGATATAATTTAAATTAAATGAAATTAAATTACTTAACTTTGAGGTTCGCGGATGGCGTGCGCCTTCGGGAGAATCATGTTGCTAACCTTGATGATGCATAGAAAAGAACATAAAATCAGTGTAGGGCATGATCTCGTAAACCCTGATTAGGGTACGAATTTAAATAAAATAAAAAACAAATGATTTAATTAATTATTGGTCTCGCGACCTAATTAATTAAATCGGGACGAAATAATTTAATCGGGAACAAAAATATTTTTTTTTTTGTGAAATTTTAGAATTTTAATGAATTAAAATAAAATAAAAATGAATCATTAAAGATATCAAAATAAATTGTCTAATTAAAATAAATAAAATATCTTAAGAAAATAAATAAGTTAAATAGTATAAAAAAGGGTAAATAATAAATATTATGTGAATAAAACAAATATTATTATTATTTTATAAAAAGGAAAAAAATATTTTTTATAAAAAATTAGTGTTTATCACAAAAAAAAAACAAAGAAAAACAAATTGTATATATATATAAATATAAATAAATAAAAGGAAATATGTAATTGAATATAAAAAAAATTGAAAACTTAACCGGTCAATCCAGTGCTTCGCAGGTCTGAAGGTCCATGGTGGACTTGCGTACTCTAGAGCGTGGGATTTTATGTCAGCGAGATCTGAGGGTTTATAGGGCGAAGGCGCACGATACACGTAAGCCTGAGGAGCACCGGATCTTCCATCACCCCAGTTCCTTTTGCGCGCCAGAATTATTTGAAAGCAGCCAACCACACGTTGCCACGCAGTCATCTTCATCCTCCATCCGTTGCCAAAAGTCCAGACTTTTACCCACAGTTTTTTCGTCCGTTGCCATAGCCTGCAAGTTACGAATAATACCAAAACACCACAAAAATATTTCGCGAGGCCATAGACAGCTTCGTCTAACTCTCACGAGTCCAGCCATGGCCTTTATTTGGCTTAATTTTCCCTGTGTAAAGAAACCCTAATTGAAACTAAAAAAACCCTAACAATGGTGAAACATAAAACCTGCATCTAAAATTCAATTGGACCATCCAGAAAGCTCACAAATACAATTATAGACATAAATATGCAATCGAAACATGAGTATGGTGCATGAATTATGTGAATCAACTTCAAACAAAAGATGGCAAACCGTGAGCTATAGGCGATATTTCGCGATGCTTCAGGACTTGAAACCGATCTGGAAAGCTTCCTCAATGCCTTAGGAATGTGAATTGATCAACGAGAATCCTTGAATCCGCCTGCAAATTGAAAAACGTGTTTGAGAATTTCTTGGATTTGGAAGCTCGGGTTTAGGGTCCTTGAGGCATAAAATTTCTGTCCTTTAGGGTTCTGACCAATTAGGTATTTATATGTGAATAATTTAGGGCAACAAATTTGAAGAAAATCCAAGTGAATCTTTGATTGAAAATTTTAGGGCATATGATTGAAGTATGTTTCTAAATTTGACCCAAATTCCATATTTTCCAATCAATTTGCTCTTGCACGAATTTTGTGTCAATTAATGGCTATTTGGATGATTAATGATGATTGAAATTTGAGAAAAAATCAAATCTTCCATTATTTTTTATATTTCATAATTAAATCATGATTTAAATGAATAAAAAATCATAAATAATTAATAAAAATTATAAAAAATAAAAGTCCTTGTCTTAATCTCGTGGATGGGCTTATGATGAAAATTGGATGAAGAAATCATAGGCCCATTTGGAGATTTTTGGATTTTGAACCTTTTCTTTTCATATCTTTTTCTCAAAAATAGTCCGACTTTGACAAGATGTATCTCCCTCAATTCTTGAGGTATGGAAGTGTTCTTGGGCTCTTTGGAAACCTTAGAGAGTCCTCTAACCAATGTCTTTGGTCCCATATCAAAATCATTTTTCATTCTCATTTTATGACCTTTTGAAGAAAGTGTCTTTTTGTTGACTTTTGAAGAGGATCTATAATGTATGAAGCCATATCTCTTGAACCATTGATCTATGGGCTCTAATTCTTGGACAATTGGATAGAGGAATGAATTCCCTTCAACATGAGCTTTGGTGGGAATTTTTCTGATGAAGTATGAATATTTGGCGAGTTTTCAAAGTTTGGTTGACTTTTTCAGTTCATGCCCAAAATAGTAACTTTTGCCTTTTGACTTTTCTGATCTTTCCTTGCATCATCATGATCAACCCTTGATCAAATGATGGTTTTAGGGTTATGAGGATGTTGTTGACCAAATATCTTGAGTTTTGACTGTATTTTGACTTGAAATGACTGTTTTGCCCTTGAGGGTTGACTGTTGACCTAATCAGGATTTGAGGGACTCAATTTGCTCTGTTTGACTTGAAACTTTGCACAGAGATTCTTTGGGTTGTTGGTGACCCTATGGAGCCACCTTGAGCCGTTGATTCAATGATTTCCTTTTGACTGACCTAAACCCTAGTTCAGAGCCTTGTATAGGGGAGTGTGTTTTAGGAGCATTGTGTTTTGATTTGGTTTTGTGCAGGAGAAGAGTATGGGCAAATTTTGGGGTATGACAGCTGCCCCTGTTCAATTATCTTAAACCTGAAGATGTAGAGTGGTTTGTATGCCAGTCGGTATCTGAAGGTGGAAGGTGATTGAACACTAGAATACCAAGAAATTTGCCCTAGTTGAAGTAGGGACTTTTGTCGGAGATGGGCTTTAAAGATGCCATCCGGTAGTTGAAGTTTGAGAAATGTCGTTTGCGCGTTGATCGTGTCATTACCGTTCGTAGTAAATGAATTAGATCTTTTGGAGAGATAATCGTGTCTACATCGTTCGTGATGATAGAATTAGACTCTCTTGTCGTGTCAGTACCGTTCGTAGTAGCTGAATTAGACTGAGAAGGTCAGTGATCGTGTCTACACCGTTCGTGATGATAGAATTAGACCTCTGAAATTTGATCGTGTCAGTACCGTTCGTAGTATCTGAATTAGATCTTCTGTCGTGTCAGTACCGTTCGTAGTAGCTGAATTAGACTGAGAAGTTCAGTGATCGTGTCTACACCGTTCGTGATGATAGAATTAGACCTCTGAAATTTGATCGTGTCAGTACCGTTCGTAGTATCTGAATTAGATCTTCTGTCGTGTCAGTACCGTTCGTAGTAGCTGAATTAGACTGAGAAGTTCAGTGATCGTGTCTTCACCGTTCGTGGTAAATGAATTAGATCTTCGAGCGTTGATCGTGTCAGTACCATTCGTAGTAACTGAATTAGATCTTGGAAAGTTGGAGATTTCGTTCATTTGTCGGTACCTGTATTCTGAAAAAAAGTAAGGTTAATCTTTATGCAATGTCATGATGCATGGGTTATGTAATGAATCCCTCAAAATAAATGAGAGCTTTTGCATGTTATGTATGAGTTCATTATGAGGTAATGTATGCAGTGTATGAACATGTTTATGACATATGATATGTGAATATGATTTATGTTGTCTTTGATTAAGAAAGTAGATCTTTATGTCCTTGTAATTGTACTGTCTGATCTTGTCTTGAAGATGCTCAGCTGGGAATTTATGATTTCTGCTTGGAGATGATCAGCGACTTGATGTTCCCTGATTGGTGATAAAGATATTGATAAATCATGTTGGAGGAGAGCGACAGTGTTGAAGATGTAAACTCTGTTGGGCAGCCATGTCTCTATCGGGAGCGTTTGAAGATATCTTCTTAATGATTACTCTGTGGGGATATGATCTTGTGAACCCGGCTTTGTGGGGAGACATGGGTGAAAGTTGCCCCCAGTATTATAGTAACTACTACTTGATTTAGGACACGTCACTTAAAATGTCAAACTGGACTTGTATAGATTTGCCCCCAGTTAGCAGGAACTTTGGAAAGATTCGCCTTGCGAGGCCTTTATAAGATGTGCACTTTAGGAGACATGCCCCTAGTAATCATATGCCCAATATGATGTCCTATGTTGGTTGAGAAGTAGCTTCAGATTTTCTTGGATGCGTGCCCCTGATTATTTTGGCATCCTTGAGAGGTTCTCGGAATCTTGACTTGATTGCCCCAGATTGTTTGGACAAATAGTTTGAAACCCACTTGAGGTGTATGCCTTTGATTGTTTGGCTTTTGAGAGATTCTTATAATCTTGACTGGATTGCCCCAGATTGGTTGGGCAAAGCATGCCATGCCCTTTGTATACGTAGGATACATTGCTTCTCGGCGTAATCTTGTCTGTCGGGATAACTTTCAGTCATTAGTTGTACCCTGTGCAAGTTCTTTCTGATGCTAACATTCGAAATTATGTAGCAGAATATGTTTAATAATGAATTCATGAGATGCAATGCATATGTTTGTCTTGAATTTTTGAAAAACCTTTAAAACATGAGATGCAAAAACACGACACTTGTAAAAAAATGATATTTGCAAGAATGAAATACCGACTCCTCGTTTTTGGTAAACCTTAAGGAGTCAGGATACCTTTGTCGTGACAGTATGCTTTCGAACTAACCATGCTTCAGTTAGGACTTTCAAGGGTTGTAACGTGGCTTGGTTCACGGTTTAAGAAACAAAGGATAAAGGCTCAAAATTTGATTGTACCCACCCCTCTTCGTGATGATCTTCAGTCCTAGGCTCAGTTAATTCAACTTACGCACTCAGGTTCCAAGAGACTTTTGGATTTGCACCTTTGATAATGATGATGGTTCACAAGCAGAGAGAACTTTTGAGATGGCAGTCACTTCTTCCTTTTGGTAGTCATAACTTTGAGTTGTTCAGGAATTTATTGACTTCTCTTTTTCATCTTTTTGATATCCCTAACTTTTGCCTGAACTGTCTCTTTTGAGCTTACAGTCAGCGGGACGCCTTGATTTTTTGCCTAAGTCATCTTTTGATTTTTGACTTAGCAGGCTTTTCTTTGTATATATGTTTTTTCATTTTTTTTTTCTTTTTGAAAGATATTGACTGCCTTGTTTGGTGATTGATGAACTGTCATTGGCTTTTGACTGACATCTCCAACACTTCTTTGATGTGTGCGGACGAACGCTTGTGATTGAAACCTTTGTTGAAAGGTGTACTGAATGATTCTCTTAAAATAGAATGCACAGCCAAATTAACTGAGAACTACCCTGCCCCAGGTTATGATCAAGGGTTTTAATTAGTACAAGAAAGAAACTTCTACTTCTTAGGCTCAAAGGGGTTGACGAGGGATTATCCTCCTTATATCTCCACTGTTTAGGAATTGAAACAATGCCTGTACATCATCAGCATAGTCCGCTCAAAAGCATACTGTATGGGGTTGCGGTATCATTTTCGTCATCCTCCCTCAAAAGGTATACAACTTTAGCAGGAGTTGAGTAAACATAAAACATATGCAAAGTAAATACGCAATTTAAAATGAGTGATAACGAAATAATGTACTCAAGACAATCATATGCAATGCACTGATGATAATTATTAAAACAGATAATGTCTATCATAATTCGAATGTTTAAACAAGCAGAATAGAAATTGCAAATGAAAGTAAATCTAATGATCTAAAAAGTTCATCCTTCTAGCCATCCATAGCATTAGCAATCTTGTTGTGATTAGGCATGGGAGCAGTGATTACATTAGGAGTTGCAGGGGTGTCGAACTCAATTTCGCCAGCGTCGATCATATCTTGGATCTTGTTCTTCAAAGGCCAACAATTCTCTGTGTCATGTCCAGGACTATTAGAATGATATGCGCATTTTGCATTAGGGTCATAATTTGGAGATGTAGTGGTGACGTTCTTTGGAGGATCTCTTATGGTGATCAGGTTGGCTTTCAACAGATGTTGCAGAGCTTGAGATAAAGGCATGTTAATCTTGGTGAATTGCCTCCTTGGTCTATCAGTCTTGCGTTGGTAGTCTTGTCTAGGAGCTTGTTGAGATATTGGTGCGGAGATAAGGACGGCACCAACAGATTGATTCTGATCCTCCTTACCACGGCTCTTTTGGCTGTGAATAGCATTAGACTCATTTCTTCCTTGATATGGCTTCCTCGTAGTGCCAGAGGCAGAACCCACTTGGATCTTTCCACTTCGAATACCATTTTCCACACGTTCTCCAGTTAAGATGAGATAAGTAAACCCAGATGAAGAACTACCCAGCAGATGACTATAGAATGGCCCAGTTAGCGTGCCCATGAACATGTCTACTAACTCCCTATCATTTAAAGAGGGTTGGACTCTCCCAGCCAAATCTCTCCATTTCTGGGCATACTCCTTGAATCTTTCTTTAGGACCCATGGACATGCTTTGAAGTTGCATGCGAGTCGGTGCAAGATCAGAGTTATATTGGTATTGCTTGTAGAAAGCCACAACCAAATCCTCCCAAGTACGGATGCTAGCACTTTCCAGCTTATAATACCATTCGAGTTGAGTTCCAGATAAACTCTCTTGAAAGAAATGGATCCAGAGCCTCTTATCAGCAGTGTGAGGCTGAATTTTCCTCACGTAAGACCTCAAGTGCATCTTAGGACAGGAAATTCCATCATACTTAGCAAAAACGGGAGTCTTGAACTTCGGAGGAATAACGACCCCAGGAACGAGTCCTAATTCTTCAAAATCCAACCCAGGTACCTTCTGAATTTCCACACTTCTCAGACGCTCTTCCAGTAGCCTATACTTCTCATCAGCGTAATCCTCGTCTTGGGGATACTCGTCTTCTTCTTCTTCTTCTTCACCATCAGAACCTACATGGCTTCCCTGATTGTTCTTGACACTGAGATCATCTCTCTCTTCATCTTCCTCATTCTTAGGGATTTCAGCATCCTCGGCCCTCCTGGGACGACCTTTGAACCTTCTTCCCAGATTGATCACTCCTTTGGGCTTCTGGGTCTTCTTTTCCTTCTTAGTCAGAAGGGCTTTCAGTTCATTTTGCCCATTGGCTAGGTTCATGATCAGAGCTTGAAATTCAGCATTCTGAGCTTGGAGATTCTTGACAGTTTGTTCGACATCCATCTTTCTTGCTGAAATAAACAGCGGAAAGATGAGGCATTTGTTTTTATGAAACCTGTGATGTGATGTTTATGAATGATATGATTATGCATATGCAATGTTTTCAAGAGATTAAAGGACTTTTAACACATATCAAAAGGAAAATAAAAAAAAAAGAATGTTATTAATAATAATAATAATAAGTCTCAGGAGCTCATGGCTTTATATCTTTTTTAGAGTTACATTAAAATATTCTAACAATAAATAACATAATAATAATAAAAACAAATAGGAAATCAATCTTCGAGTCGGCGCTTTCTCTTCAAACTTCGAACTTCTTCCTTGTGAGCCTTAATCATCTCATTTCTCTCTTGGACAAGTCTATCAATCTCTTGCTCCCATGATTGTATCTGATCGGGAGAGATGAAGTCTTCAATCTTCCATTTGCGGGAGAAGTAATCAAGCATACTATCGCGCTCTTTGGCATTGGCCGCCATTATTGCTTTTTCTTCTTCCACTTCACGTAGGCGTTTTTCCAAGTCAGCTTTTTCTTGTCTTAGGCAAGCAATGGTGGCAGCAAGATCTTCATTAGGAGCGGGTACATATGGTTCTACTTCCACATGAACAACGGGAGGAGTAATCCTTGGAACTATAGGAGTATCGGATGGATATGGTATGCCATACTCAACCACTCGATCATAAACCCATTTAAAATAAAGATCTGAAGGGATGTGATTCTTCATTCCTAATTCTCTTACTCCTATTTTCTTCACCTTGGTCCAAGCTTTGATGAACAACTTCTTTTTTCCAGTAGGGTCCGCACCATAATCAAAATTTTCTGCACTAAGATATATGGAACGAGGCTTGTCTTTTAGAGCGAAACCAAATTGATGTCGAGCCAGAATAGGATTATAAGTTATTCCCCCTCGAGTACCAAGAAGAGGTACATTCGGGAAATCTCCACAACTATCAAACAAATGAGATCCTTCAAACCCCTTTTGACTCCAAATAACATCGTCGTAGGAAAGCTTTATGATTCTTTGAGCCCAAGTCAAACCTTCTTCATTCTTTATCGTAGAACGGGATAAGTGCGAAATAAACCACTTATGCAATAATGGTGCACATCCAATAATACAACCTTTGCCTTTAGATGATCGATGATGGATGGAATGCAACAAGTCACCCAATAAAGTAGGAACCGGATTGTTACTAATGAAGATCTTGAGAGCAATCACATCCACAATTTTATCATAGCGAGGGAACAACACTTGTCCATAGATTATGCAAGCAAGAACTTTTTCAAGAGCATCCATACTTGTAGCATTAATCAAAATGTCAGCTTGATTATACAAGAAGTCAATCGGTAAACCAGTATATTCTCCTTTATTCACCCAAACTTTCTTGATTTCTGATCGAGGCAAATGCAATGCAGCAGCAACATCTTCCAACTTAGGAGTCTCTTCTTCACCAGTGTAGGGCATCTGATCAAGTACCGGCAACCCTAAAATAGAAGAGAATTCTTCCAATGTAGGAACCAACTGAAAATCCCTATAAGTGAAGCAATGTAGTAGGGGATCATAAAACCGGATCATGGTGTTGAGGAGTGCTTCATCCACTTTAGTTCGTACCAAACTGATTAGCTTATTAAGAGACTCAGAAAGCACGAGGGAACCAGAGACATTGTCACAAAGCAGCTTCAAAGGTGTAGGCACTCCTTTAAAGCTAAGGCAAAAAGGCTTACGAACTTTAATTTCCATGACCTACAAAACAAATTATGGTTAACAATCCTTTAATCCCTTGAATGGAGTTAGTCATGCTATGTATGGATGATGCATGTATGCATGATACACATACACAAATAAGTCACACAAATCACACAATTTTTGGCTTATGGCTTGCATGGAGTCTGATTAGGTGTCCTTCCCAAGGGCATTTCTATGGATAAGGAGATTTCAGCAACAGGTTCTACCAAGTGACTCAGAATTGTCAGCCCCCTCTAAAGCACCCTCGAACATGGTACATGCATACCACGCAATGATACTTTAGGAAGAAACCTATCTGAGTTGTAGTATCGAGTAGCGACCATAACTTGGCATGCACCAAGAATAGCCCCCCCACTACGTTCCTAAAAGTTTAAGATGGGTTAAAGGTGACTAAAGGTCCCTGAGCTCCGACGCACCCAAAGATACATGCATAAACCTCTCTCATGCAAAAGAGGTACACAATAACCAGTGGAGGCCTAACTCAAGCGTGAACTTCATTTTGACCAACCCCAAGCATGCACAAGGGGGGTCTCCATGACTATGCCACTCCTAATCTTAAGTGTTCTTGAATCCGGGAATAGGATTCGTCCTTCAATTTTCCCAAAACGCCCCTGAAAAATAAAACAAACAAAACAAACAATAGAAAACATTTAGGTGAATCCTAAGCTTTTAAGGTAACCCCTCTTTTATTCGAAAGCGTCCCCAGCAGAGTCGCCAGTTCTGTAATACGGTGAACTGACTTTTTATCAATCGAAATGTCGCGGTAAGCAAGAGTCGCCACCGACTTTTATTTTATCCAAACAATATTCGGAAAGGCAAAAAGAAACAGAAAAAAACCTTTTAAAGAAATCTAAGTTCGGGGGGTAATTATGCAAAGGGAAGGTGTAAGGCACCCTTTGCATCCATGGTTTTCCATGGGCTCTTAATTGCTTTGCTTGCTCGTTTGTTTAGAAAATGTAGATGAAAGAGATAGGGACTTTAGCTTGTGAATAAGCGTTGCCCTTTTGAAAAATTATGAGAAAGAATATAATAAAAGGTTCGAGCATTGCAAGGCAATTAGGGGCAATTACCTTAAACTCAGATGATAGGTCTCTTGTTGCCTTTCAGAATGAAAGGGTCTATCCTTGCCATAAGAGGGCAGGAAGCCTTTCGTTTGGAGGTAGAAGGGTCATCGAAATATCCTTTGCCATAAGACTGTCCCATGCCATAGGAGGGCAGGT
This sequence comes from Vicia villosa, assembly GCF_029867415.1. Classification (NCBI taxonomy): domain Eukaryota; kingdom Viridiplantae; phylum Streptophyta; class Magnoliopsida; order Fabales; family Fabaceae; genus Vicia; species Vicia villosa. The sequence continues at coordinate 525,221 of NW_026705289.1, read as the reverse complement.
AGTCTAAGGTAAGGATCAGAATAAGCCTTATTCGTAGGCAGCCAGAAGATACCTCAGCCTTTTTCCGTAGGCAACTTCCGAGGGTCGAGGTCATATTTGTGTATCGAAGGCAGCATCATTTAGGGTCGTGACCTTTTTATCGAGGCAACATGGCTGAGGTATCCTCGAATTCGAGGGACGTGGCTTATTCTGCAAAAACACAAAGGCAACAGGCAACAAGGCAACAGGCAACAGAGAGGGTTACCCAAAAAAGCGTGCGTGTGTGCACCAATCATGTGATTCAATTCAGATTAATATTATCTTGTGTTTAGTTATTCTAATTGATTCAGAGTTGCACTCCCTAAGATTACTAACCACGCAGTATATAATAGTATAAAGCAATAAAGGGGGCGGGAAATTGTAACCAGCGGATCCCTTATCAGGGTTGACACAAGTAATAATAAAAATAGAAAAAATATTTAAGATAGGGTTCAGGGTTACCAGACTCGTCGCTTTGGCACTTAACAAACCCTGAGAAGGCAAATAAATAACAAAATTGGGTGAGTGTATGACTAATTCAAAGGCGGGCAGGATTAACCAGAAAATAAAGAATAAAAATAAAATAAATAACAATTAATAATTAAATAAGCGAGGTTACTTAGCTTTGGTTCGATTTGATCTGATATGGTTAGAGTCGGAGGAAACCTCGGAGGTAACCCTGAAAAGACATGGCAGAAAGAGAGGGTGAACGCGAGGCAAACCCTAATATCGAAATAATCTAGATATAATTTAAATTAAATGAAATTAAATTACTTAACTTTGAGGTTCGCGGATGGCGTGCGCCTTCGGGAGAATCATGTTGCTAACCTTGATGATGCATAGAAAAGAACATAAAATCAGTGTAGGGCATGATCTCGTAAACCCTGATTAGGGTACGAATTTAAATAAAATAAAAAACAAATGATTTAATTAATTATTGGTCTCGCGACCTAATTAATTAAATCGGGACGAAATAATTTAATCGGGAACAAAAATATTTTTTTTTTTTGTGAAATTTTAGAATTTTAATGAATTAAAATAAAATAAAAATGAATCATTAAAGATATCAAAATAAATTGTCTAATTAAAATAAATAAAATATCTTAAGAAAATAAATAAGTTAAATAGTATAAAAAAGGGTAAATAATAAATATTATGTGAATAAAAGAAATATTATTATTATTTTATAAAAAGGAAAAAAATATTTTTTATAAAAAATTAGTGTTTATCACAAAAAAAAAAAAACAAAGAAAAACAAATTGTATATATATATATATAAATATAAATAAATAAAAGGAAATATGTAATTGAATATAAAAAAAATTGAAAACTTAACCGGTCAATCCAGTGCTTCGCAGGTCTGAAGGTCCATGGTGGACTTGCGTACTCTAGAGCGTGGGATTTTATGTCAGCGAGATCTGAGGGTTTATAGGGCGAAGGCGCACGATACACGTAAGCCTGAGGAGCACCGGATCTTCCATCACCCCAGTTCCTTTTGCGCGCCAGAATTATTTGAAAGCAGCCAACCACACGTTGCCACGCAGTCATCTTCATCCTCCATCCGTTGCCAAAAGTCCAGACTTTTACCCACAGTTTTTTCGTCCGTTGCCATAGCCTGCAAGTTACGAATAATACCAAAACACCACAAAAATATTTCGCGAGGCCATAGACAGCTTCGTCTAACTCTCACGAGTCCAGCCATGGCCTTTATTTGGCTTAATTTTCCCTGTGTAAAGAAACCCTAATTGAAACTAAAAAAACCCTAACAATGGTGAAACATAAAACCTGCATCTAAAATTCAATTGGACCATCCAGAAAGCTCACAAATACAATTATAGACATAAATATGCAATCGAAACATGAGTATGGTGCATGAATTATGTGAATCAACTTCAAACAAAAGATGGCAAACCGTGAGCTATAGGCGATATTTCGCGATGCTTCAGGACTTGAAACCGATCTGGAAAGCTTCCTCAATGCCTTAGGAATGTGAATTGATCAACGAGAATCCTTGAATCCGCCTGCAAATTGAAAAACGTGTTTGAGAATTTCTTGGATTTGGAAGCTCGGTTTTAGGGTCCTTGAGGCATAAAATTTCTGTCCTTTAGGGTTCTGACCAATTAGGTATTTATATGTGAATGATTTAGGGCAACAAATTTGAAGAAAATCCAAGTGAATCTTTGATTGAAAATTTTAGGGCATATGATTGAAGTATGTTTCTAAATTTGACCCAAATTCCATATTTTCCAATCAATTTGCTCTTGCACGAATTTTGTGTCAATTAATGGCTATTTGGATGATTAATGATGATTGAAATTTGAGAAAAAATCAAATCTTCCATTATTTTTTATATTTCATAATTAAATCATGATTTAAATGAATAAAAAATCATAAATAATTAATAAAAATTATAAAAAATAAAAGTCCTTGTCTTAATCTCGTGGATGGGCTTATGATGAAAATTGGATGAAGAAATCATAGGCCCATTTGGAGATTTTTGGATTTTGAACCTTTTCTTTTCATATCTTTTTCTCAAAAATAGTCCGACTTTGACAAGATGTATCTCCCTCAATTCTTGAGGTATGGAAGTGTTCTTGGGCTCTTTGGAAACCTTAGAGAGTCCTCTAACCAATGTCTTTGGTCCCATATCAAAATCATTTTTCATTCTCATTTTATGACCTTTTGAAGAAAGTGTCTTTTTGTTGACTTTTGAAGAGGATCTATAATGTATGAAGCCATATCTCTTGAACCATTGATCTATGGGCTCTAATTCTTGGACAATTGGATAGAGGAATGAATTCCCTTCAACATGAGCTTTGGTGGGAATTTTTCTGATGAAGTATGAATATTTGGCGAGTTTTCAAAGTTTGGTTGACTTTTTCAGTTCATGCCCAAAATAGTAACTTTTGCCTTTTGACTTTTCTGATCTTTCCTTGCATCATCATGATCAACCCTTGATCAAATGATGGTTTTAGGGTTATGAGGATGTTGTTGACCAAATATCTTGAGTTTTGACTGTATTTTGACTTGAAATGACTGTTTTGCCCTTGAGGGTTGACTGTTGACCTAATCAGGATTTGAGGGACTCAATTTGCTCTGTTTGACTTGAAACTTTGCACAGAGATTCTTTGGGTTGTTGGTGACCCTATGGAGCCACCTTGAGCCATTGATTCAATGATTTCCTTTTGACTGACCTAAACCCTAGTTCAGAGCCTTGTATAGGGGAGTGTGTTTTAGGAGCATTGTGTTTTGATTTGGTTTTGTGCAGGAGAAGAGTATGGGCAAATTTTGGGGTATGACAAAGTCAATACTGTTAGTTTCAATTTCTGGAAAGGTGATGAAATCGCCGCCGTGAGACACCGGGGAAGACGACCGGAGCTTTGCTCCAGCGTCTGAGTCTTCCTTTTTATTTTTTTGCATGGCTGGCATACGTGTGGCGTCGGGATTGGCTTGCTCTCCCCTCAGTTTGGATATTTTGTCTTTTCTCAATGATTAGTGTGATGTGTTGGCGTGAGGTAATTGGCTTGTGAATCATTTTTGTCTTTATCCACTTAAAATCTATTTGACCAATTGATATTTGCTTTGGGGCATTTTTCTATCACGTTACATTACACATGTTGGGTGAACCAAATAAAATGGAATAAATAAACCACATGCTGGTACAAATAATAATGGAAATAATAAAAGAGGGAAATGGATGGTGTAGTTGGGCCACGAGATTATCTGGGCTTGCAATGTTTCTGAAGCGCACCCTTGCCTTACAAACGCACCACCACCCAACCAACTGGGCCTGAGCGCTACTGCTCTTGCCACCCCCATGTTTGGGCCCAGTTTGTCTCTTAACTAGTTTTAATTCATTTCAAAATTACTGATTTACCCCTCTGCTGTCTAGATTTTAGATTTTATTTCTTATTTTGTTTTCTTTTGCTTTTACTTCACAATTCCAATTTTTAATTCAAATAAAAATGTATAAAAAATGATTTTGGGTATTTTAGAGTGTGTGAATAATTGTCTTAGTTTTTTGTTTTTTTTCTAATTGTTTTTAGTCCTTTTAATAAACGTTTTCTTTACAATATGTTTGAAGTTTCTTTGTTTTAACACTTCCTTGTAAATAACTTGTTAATAGACTTAGGAATTCATTTTAGTTTCGATTTTTGTATATAATTAATTGATACATGTGTGCTTGTGAATAACTTTTGTTATAGTTCTCAATTTTATTTGTCGCATATTGATTTTCCTTTGCTTATTCCATGTATGGTTTTTGTTAATAAATTGTATAGCTTTTATTAGCTTGGTTCCTTAGACAACTTAGATTAGAATTTAGGATTAGTTCCCTATTTCATTCTTTTTCTTTGCAACATTTAAAACATTAATAAAAGGAAGATGCGAATCACATTAAGAAAGTGATAGAGAAATGAGTGGGATTCATTCCCTAATCTGTTTCTCAATCACTTAGTGGCATAGAAACGAGTGGGATTTATTCCCTAATCTGTTTCTCGGTCACTACCTAATGGGAGAGAAATGAGTGGGATTCATTCCCTAATCTGTTTCTCAAACATTAATTAATGGGAGAGAAATGAGTGGGATCCATTCCCTAATCTGTTTCTCAAACATTACATAATGGGATGGAAGTGAGTGGGATTCATTCCCTAATCTGCTTCTCGATCATTATATATTTTATGTGATTCGAATCGCAGAGTAATTTCCCTTAAAAAATACACAACCAAAAACACTTTAAAACATCTAACAATGGTTCAGACTAAAGCAAAGTAGAGAAAGTGGTGAGCGGCCCGGTATTGGGAACTGTTCATCACTCATCTACCCTAAAAGACACAAACCAATCTCTTTTCCTTTTGCCTCTTTGGCACCTAAGGGCAACGTTATCTCCGCTCCATTGCACCCTAGGCTGTCCCCTTATGCAAGAGCACGAGCGTTAACTCCGCCCAACTAAAAAACACAAAAACAAACAGAAAATCGTGAGCCGAGCTACGATAACTCTGATTCCTGAAACGGATTCGTAGGCAGCGGGGTAGGGCCCGTGCGAGTACAATTCTTTATTTTCCCTACATTTTGCATTCATTTCGCATATAGGCTTAGACATAGTACACACCCTTTAGATAGAAACAAACATAGGTGGATACCATCGAGTACGATGGGCGTGAGGGGTGCTAGCACCTTCCCCTTGCGTAACCGACTCCCGCACCAAGATTCTCTGGTCGCAAGACCTTGTTCTTACCCTTTGTTAGGTTTTCTGATGTTCCTTTCCCTTATGGGATAAATATATTGGTGGCGACTCTGTTCATTTTTCGCGAGCGTGCGACAATAATCCCTTCACATCGAAGAGTTATCACACTGTTGATTAAGTCTGTAATCGAGTTTGGAGCACTTTGGTAGAAGTTAATCCTGTCGCCATTTACATTCAGTTGCAATTACTTTCCGCTTGTACCAGATTTAAAGACTCCGATTGGAGCAGGTTTTTTATTTACAGGCTTTATTTTAAATCACTTTACTTGCATTACTTTATTTACTTTATTCCATGTACTCGCTTTTAATTGATTTATTACCTCACTTGCCTTTATTTCTTTACACTCTTTACTTTACTTAATTGTCTTGCTTTACATACTTTATTTCCCGCACTCACTTTTAATTACCATGTTTACATGCTTTTATATGCTTGCTTTTATTTCTATGTTTGGCTAAATTCTTAAGGGTTAGAATGTAAGGATAATTGTCATGATCAAGTTCCAAATGTTGTATTAATAGAAATAATATTGGGGATGTTTTAACTTTTAAAATCAAGTTTGTTGTACTTAAAATGTTTATGGGTAAGATCGAAAGTCGTCCATACTTAAGATTAAATTTGATTAGTTTTTAACCGAACAAAAAGGGCAAAAACAAGTTTGTTCAGTTACTTAAGAATCTTTAACATATTTTTAGAAAATGATTTTGAAACTATTTTTGGACGCGTTCATGGGTTTGAAATCCGATTCTTGGCCTAAAATCCAAGAATCTCTTTAAGTTAATCTTTCCAAATTAAAATCTCTTTTCCACTAAGACAAGTAACTAATTTCTTAAAAATAGGTTTACTACTTTAAAGTTTGAGGCACCTTTTATAAGTGACAATAAAAGGATAGGATTAAAGAGTAAACTCGGTTCTTAGTACGCGATAGCGACAAGTTCCAGTTAAATTATTCCTTTTCTATAAGTCGAAAATTTTGCCCCATAAGTAGTTCTACCAGGATACAACTGGAACATTGTATGATTTACGTGAATTACATTCGAACCTGTTTCTTTTATCTGCTATTTACTTTATTCCTTTATTTTCTTGCACTGCACGCATCTCAACTGTTTTTCATCCGCCTTAGATAAGCACCTTAGCAATAGAGTTGATAGATTGACGATTGGTCTCTGTGGTTAGATAATCCTTTATATTACTTCGATAGGTTGTGCACTTGCAGTTTATTTTAAACTCTATATACAGACCCATCAGCTATTCAGATGTTGAATGGTGTGAAGATAAGGAAGATCAAAGAAATAGAACTGGTTATTTATTTAAAGTATTTGGTGCCCCAATCTCATGGTGCTCAAGAAAGAAACTTGTGGTGGCATTATCATCATGAAAGGCTTAATATATATTAGGATCTTATGTTGCTTATCAAGCAATGTGGATCAGATCTGTACTGGAAGAGATGAATGTCGAAGTGATGAAACCTCTGGTGCTGCAAATCGAGAACAAGTCAGCCATTAATCTTGCGAAGAATCTAGTTCTGTATGGAAGGGGTAATCACATTGAGGCTAGGTTTCATTTCCAAAGGGAGAAGGTTAACCAGGGTGAACTTGAAGTGAGACATTGCCTGAGTGAAGTATAGTTAGCCGACATTTTCACCAAAGGATTAAAGATTGACAGATTCCTAATATTTTTGTTGAGATATAATCCAAGTTGTGTAAACCATGTGCATTTGTTATTCAATTTTAAATATACATTTAATAATAAATCTTATTTTCAATACTTTTCCCGCTCATTCCTTCTCTCAAAAAAGTGTCTCACGCACTAACAATTCTAAGTTCATTATTCTTTATATAAAATACGAGTCTTCAACATGTATGATTTATTTTCCCTATCGTATACGATTTCTTTAACATTGAAACTTACTTCTCTTTTTATTAACTAGTGTTTTGACTTTTTTTAAAATATTTGTATTCTTATTATTTTAATTAAAGTTAATTTTTCTTTTAGATTTTACTATTATTATAAATAAATATGTTTTATGTACATATAGAAAAAGTGAAAAATTGTATTTAAAAAAATTTATGAATCTTTTCAGGTAAATTTTCCTCTATTCTCTTCTTTAGTTTTCACTCCACGTTCCTTCATCAATTTCACTATATATTTCTATTGTTATTCATTTTTACTTTGTCATTTATCGTCAATCGCGTGACAACAAAATTTACATGTTAAATACGATTTTTGAAGTTATACTTAATTTTATATATAATTTAAATTATTATACATATACTCATTATTACCTTTAATTTTCTTAAATAAAACTTAATTATTATGAGTCCCATAAATAAGTATGAATTTATGGTAGATTATTATTGGCTTAAACAATCTTTTTGTCCGTTAAGTTGGTGTATTTTTTATTTTAGTCCCTAAATCTTCTTTTTTTTATGGAGTCCCTAATTGTTGACTTCTGTCATACCCCAAAATTTGTCTTCCATATTCCATTTACAATGATTCAAAGTTCAAGATTCACTTCCAAAGCTTTGCTCAAACAATCCCAAGATCGACAGTCAACTGATTCAAACCTGAAGGTCAACTACAATCAAAGCATGATTCAAACCTATGATCATTGGTCAAACATCAAGTATAGAGGTGCATAACCATCATTTGATCAAAGATTGATCACGATTCCATTAATAAAAACTCAAAGATGAACAGATGCAAAGGTTCAAATTAGGGTTTTTCATAGGAAAAGTCAATGCAACTTTGACTGGTCATAACTTCCGCATGGAGCATCAAAAATTTCCCAACCAAAGCCTATTTTCAAGGAAATCTCATCCTCTACAACTTTGATGTTGAGCCCAAGATCAAGAAATACACCATTTGGGGAGATATGGACAAAAACATTACAGGTCCTTTTGAAGGTCAGTCAGAAGTCATCTTTTTCAAAAGCTCATAACTTGAGCATGAAAGCTTCAATGGAGATGAAACAAAAAGGGGTATTTAGAAGACTCTTTAAGCTTTCTAAAATGATCAAGAACACCTAGATAGTGCTAAAATTGAGCAAGATACAAGTTGCACAAGTTGGGCGATTTTGAGAAAATGCATGAGATGCAAACTGAGCAAGATTGATCATTTTGACTAATGGGCCTAAGTTTTGAATTTCTAAAATGATTCTAACCTCACATAAGACCCATATTTCCATTTTTTTTGATTTCCATTATTTCTATCCTTTTATTTTGAAATTTATTTAGTTAAATTCGATTTAAAATAAGTAAATAATGGGAAAGCATCCAAGGAATATTTGCATATATTTTTGAAGAGAAATCTTGATCACAATATCATTGGGATGAGTTTGGTTTGATGATAGAAAAATATTGGCTAAAAATAGAAAAAAAATCATGGGGTTTTAATCAATTTTCTTTTTTCTCTTGATAACCTAATAGCCAAGCCCAAAGAAACCCTAAAGCAGCCATATATATTCTAAAAAACATTCAAGAAGGGGGGAGGACGAAAGGGGGGAGGAGGAGAACCAAAAAAAACTAGGGTTTCTAACTTGCAAAAATTCCAAGAAACTAGGGCAAGCAAGAACTCTCATTACAGCCCCGTTCATTCTATTCCGGTGATAACATCTCCTTCCTGAGTCTTCCATGAGCTCATACTAGTCGGTCTTGAAGCCTTAAAGTGCCCAGAGTCGCGTGTCCATGCCATGCTAATCGTTAATCGAGTTACTATGAACCCTGAGATTGTTTCTGGGCTATGGAATCGTTGTTTTCACGTATGAATACGGTTCCACCATTGGTGCACCGAGTTTGTGTTTCTTGCTCGTATCTCGTTTTGCAGGGGGTTTCAGCCGAAGACGACGCCGCCATCGTGTTCGCAGCCTATGATTTAGGGGAACTGGGTTGTTTTCTTGGCGTGGCTGCGTGTGTTTGCAGGTTTCGAAATCCCTTCTCGCCGGAGAAGACGGTGGAGGACCGTCGCGTGGGTGGCTGGGGAAGATATTAAGCTTGCGTGGCAATTTCTTGAGTCTGGATTGGTTAGTCAACAAGTCAGTGTACACTCCCAATCCCCATTGGTCCGCTCATAAGTCAGTGGGGCCGGTTTGACGATGGCGTTTGACTTCCCATTCATACACACATTTTATATTTATTTCTTTGAATGCGTTTATTTTCAGCAAGATAGTTCAGTACAACTAGCAATTAGTGGAGATCCATGCCTATGATAACCTGGGTTCGAACCCAGCAGTTGTCTTTTGTTTTTTTGGTGTTTCTTATTCACAGATCTAATACCCTCATCCTGGGGATGCGCATCATGGACACTCATCTCTCAACCATCAGATTACTGCGTAGCCTAATCCAACGTCACTGAGAACGCAGGCATACCATGCACCATCAGTGAGCAACGGCACATGATAGAAGCCTGGTTTTTTTTATCTATATATATTTTTTAATTATTATTGTTTAAATGAAATTATGATTAATTAGGATTAATTAGTTTATTCAATTAGGATTAGAATTGAAATTAGATGTAAATTAGGCTTAGGATTATAATTATTTAGAATCATCCGATTATTCGATTATGTCGATTATTCAACTTAATTGATTTAATTTATTTTAATCTTTAATAAAATAAAAAACCACAATAAAATCTATAAAGGTTTACTCTATCAGGGTTTGTCCAATCCCATTAGTTTTTTAGCCAAAGTAATAGGATTTAATTTGTTATTCATTTCGACTAAATCTATTGGTCGCGACGGGTAATAATCAATCCTTTAAATGACAAAATGCAAATTAATTTTTATTTGGTTAAATGGTTGCAATTATTTTATTGATTGTGATGATTAACCCCTCCTTTTTCTAACTTTAATTCGTTATTCTTTTTAATCGAATCAATCGATTACGAGGGGTAACGATGCAAACTAATTATTAAAAATTATTAAAAATATCCCAATTCGTTATTAGTAATAATCAAATCAATTGATTAAAATTGGTAACGGTGTAACTTCAAATCTTTTAACTATGGCGATTGAATCTATTGATCGTTGCGGTTAATAGTGCTAAATTAAACCAGGGTTGTACTCCCAATCCTAAAACACTTCAAATGAAACTACGGATTTTCATCCTCATTCAAAACTACGATAGGCCATTCAAAAAGCCTTCAAACCATCTCAAATCAAATTTCAACTCTAAGGGCGTACAACCCTTCCCCGAACTACGTTGACTCTGATTCTCCATAAGGAGATACGTAGGCACTTGGATAACCAAGGCGAGTCCCCTTTCTCTAAATTCTAATCCTGTCAATATAATTAGTCTTATAATTACTCTCTGTCACCTTTCTTTATAAACCTTGCCATAAACCTTTATCTTTGAATGTTAGCCTTTAGGAAAGGGTTGAGGGTGCCTAACACCTTCCCTCGACCTGAATGTAGTATCTTACCCTGATCTCTTAACTATGTAGGGTTTCCTATTCGCCCTTCAGAATAGGTGGCGACTCTAAACATTAATTTTTAGGGCAGGTTGCTACAACTTCCTATTAGGGTTAGTCCATAGTGTTAAATTTATGTTCAAAAAAAGATGATGTGGCTAAACTTGATGATGTATAATTATTTTTCAATTTTCTCTTCTGACACTCTATAATTAAGTGGAAAGTCTTGTGTGATGGTTTTAAAATTATATCCAAAATTGTACAAAATTATATGTCAACTCCTCGTTCTTCTTCTTCCTCTCATTCTTCTTTTTTTCCTCTACTCAAATCAGTATTCTTACAAGTTGTTTTGTACTTCTTCACAATGAGGCATTGCTACATCTTCATCTGGAAACTATACTCCATTTCAAATCTATGTATGTGGTTGCAATGGGTCAATGAGAATGTACATTTCGAATTCCACTGAAAACCCTAAAACGAGATATTAGAAATGTGTGAATTCCGAGGTAATGTTCAATGTTGATTCTTCATCTGTTAATGTTTCATTATTTATCTGATTTTGTTCATTGTCTAACATTCTTATGCATTTTCAAGTTGCAAGTTGTTCATTTGGGAAGATGAAATTTGAATGCAACATATCAAGTGAACCCAAAAATTCAACTGATTGCAATTACTCATAGTGTCAAGGATTTAGGTTGCATTATCAAAGACCCCGAGTCTAAGAAAAAGAGAAGATGATGAAGAAGTTTGAAAATCAAAGGAAAAAAGCCAACATGTTTAAGTTTTTGTTGGTTGTTTCATGGTTTCTTCATTGCATACCATAAATGGTGTTGATTGTAATTTTTTGGTTTTTCATCCCTCTAATAAAGACATTTAATGACTTTCGTCCTTGTACGGTTTAATTAATCTATGGATGAAGTTTTGAATTTTATGACTTTTCGTCCTGGTAATAGTTTGATTTTTTTTGTTTTTCATCCATGCGATTTAATGAACTAAAATAAAGATTTGCATTAAATCATAATATATTACATACCAAAAATACATATAGCCCAAAAGGAATATGAACTTGTCTACAAGCCAAAATGCATATGAACTTGTCTACAAAGCACAAAATGATAATGTATTGCATCATAACTAACTCTTACCATCTGGTTCATGTCTCAAAACACATAATTAGTAAACCAAATTAAAATTCACTAAGATGCTTGATGTCTAAAACTCCAAAGGTTGTGTTGGATCACTTCCTTCTCTCTTAAGTTTTTTGCACTTAATACCCTTGCTCTATCACTTCTCCTCAACTCCATTTTCTTGTAACTTTTGGTTTGGTTTTATTTTTCTACATAACACAAACATTAGAATATTAAAGGAACATTTTGATATAATAATTCCACGAGTTTAACTAGTCTAAGAAACTCAACGTGTTTAAGAGATGTAAGAGTTGCAGAAACAACCACGTCAGGTACATCATGTTGAGTAGTTGGAGCATGTGCAGACAAAACATAATCAAATGCAGAAAGAGTGATACTAGATTCATGTGAAGCATCAGGAGAATATAGAGTTTAATCAGTTGGAAAATGTGAAGTATGAGAAGTTGCAATATGTACAATTTCAGCAGTTTGTGATGTGACATCATTCTCACTTGGTTGTGGTTGTGTTGCCTCAAATGCTGTTGCAAGATCTGCAACAAGCATTTCAAACTCATGATCAATATCAATTTATGTTTCTATAGGTTGAGGTTGTTCTTGAGTTACATGTTCAAATTCATTAGGTTGAGGTTGAGGTTGTTCTTGAGTTGTAGGTACATATTCAGTAGGTTGAGGTTGTTCTTATGTTGTATTACCAAATGGTTCTCCTGTAGTAGTTTTCTTTGATTTTCTCTACACGTAAAACTCATATAATTAATATGACATCGATAACAATAACAAATGATTCATAATATGTCCATAATTAAATACCTCTCTTTTTTGAGCTTTAGGGTCAACCATAAGACTATTACACTTTCTTGCATCATGGCCATGTATACCACAACTTGTGCGACAATAACTTGTTTGTGTTCTTCCCTTATTAAGGTCCTCACGAAGTTCCCTTCTCCTTAATATCTTTGGTCTTCCAGGTCCTCTTTTGTATGTTGGTGGTAACATCTCTTCAACGTTAACTTCTGACCATATGTCTTATCCATTAATAGGACTTACATTATAACTATAACATACCACATAAGTTTCCTTGGAATACCAATCATCCATTAGTATGACTTAAATTATTCATAAGTACACTACTTTTGGAATAAAAATAAAATTCATGCTTACACCATGCTTTATTAGGTATTTTTGATAGCCACTCCCAAGCCTTCACATTAATCTCTTTTAATTCTTTCACCTTAGCTTCCCATGCTTGAATGTATGTTTCCTTTGCTGCTCCCATGATCAAATATCTAATTTGCGTGCCTCATCTAAACTTCTTTTTGAAATTGACATATAAATTGCTAAGACATAGCATGTACTCTACCCTTTCAAACATTTCTTCAAACGCAGAGATCAATCTCTGCAAACCAATTTCAACAAACAAACATTTAAGGATGAAACCAAAATTAAAAGCACAATCAGGGATGAAATCCAAAATTAAAATTACAATCAGGATAAATCCAAAATTAAAAAGGATAATCAGGGGTCAAATCCAAAATTAAAAAGCACAATCAAGGATGAAATCTAAAATAAATACCAATAATGAAATGTTTGAGAAAATACCTTTTGTTGGTCTTAAATGAAAACCCATCTTTTTTTTACCAATGTCCTACAAAAGCAATGTAAGGAACCACCTCAATGACTCCTTTGTTTCAGTTTCATAAACACCAAAAGTTAAGGGATATTGGTCATTTGGATATCTACAACCAACAATAAGAAGAGTCCCTACATACTTGGTCTTGAGACGACATCAATCAACTCCAATGATTGGTCTATAAGATGTTGTGTACTCCCTCTTAACTCCATCTAAGAAAAAATAAAAACCAACAAACCTTGATTGTATTGTTTCTACAACCCTTTCCACATTCATCTTGCAATTGTTTTCTGAATTTACCCTCCTTAACTCTGTAGAGTATCTCCACAACAGGTTGTATTGCTTGGCTGCATCGCCTTCAACAAAAGTCTTTGCAATTAGTTTGGTCTTCCATACCCTATTCATAGATATACCTAGTGTAACACCCCCAACTCTATACTAAAAAAATAAGGCATACATTTGCATAAATCATAGTAAAGGAGCATGCATCTCAGGAGGGCATTACACATAATTATCAAAATATAAAAATATTTCCACTTTAACATGCAATGGCAATTACAGGTAACACGGGATTAAAGATTCATAATTAACATGCCAAACCACAGTGGAATAATCATCTCATCAATAAATGGTAAATTCGGATGATTCCCATATATCATCCACCATATCACAATTATCTTGGCTCAAAGGCCACACATCCAGAATACAACATAATACATGTGAGATATTGGATCGAACTCTAGTATGGTCGAAGGGTAGCTTCTAGGTTCGACAAGATTAAGCATGAAGTCGAAGGTTGTTCACATGATTGTGTCGAAGATGCTGGGGTTGTTAGCATGTTAAATTAGGTTTAGTGTTTAAACCCTAATTTGTTAAGTTAACTTGTTGATTAAATTGGCTTGTGTAATGGGCCATGTGGAAAAAGCCCATTAGTTAGTATGTTAGGTTTTATTATAAATAGCATACTAGTCTCTCATCATTGCAACACAGCAAATCCTAATTTAGGGTGAGAGAGGTTATTTGTTATTCTTGTAAACTTGTAATCTTGTTTTCTAAGAGAAAATAAAAGAATAGCAGTTATAACCAATTCTTGTGTTCTTCTTCTTCCTTGTTCTTTATTCTTCCCTTGCATTATACTTTGTTCTTGGTATTAAATTCACAACAAATTGGTGCGGTGAGCGTGGAGAAGATGCCTTCAATAAAGCATGAGATTGAAAAGTTCACCGGAGTGAATGATTTCAGTCTGTGGCGCTTGGAGATAAAAGCCCTACTGTAGCAACCTGCCCTACGCAGTTAAAAGATTCGGGGTAAGATATAATATTCAGGTCAAGGGAAGGTGTTAGGCACCCTTAACCCTTTCCTAAGGTTTTGTGTTTAAGGCAGAGGTTTTATGGCTAAAATTATTAAGGTTAATAGCTAAAGAAATGAAGAGGGTGAATGGCAATACTTGAACCTAATTAGAATTTTGGGGAAAGGGACTCGCCTTGTTACCAAGTGCCTACGTACCTCCTTATGGAGGATCAGAGTCAACGTAGTTCGGGAAAAGGGTCGTACGCCTTAGATTTTTTATATGTGGTTGTTTGAAGGCTTTTTGAATTGCGTTATCGATTTGATGATAATCCGTAGTTTGATATTTGTTGGCGTACAACCTTGATTTTTAATATGCACTACTAATCGCAATGATCAATAGGTTTGATCACCATAATTAATAGATTAGTGGGGGATTGTTACCAATTCTAATCGATAGATTCAATTATCACTAATAACAAATAAATGTATTTTTTATAATTATAATTATTTAATTTTCATCGCTATCCCTCGTAATCAATAAATTCGATTATAAATAATAACGATTTTTTTAAGGAAAATAGGCTAATCATCGCAACCAATAAGATGGTTGAAACCCTTTAGCCAAATAAAACTTATTTTTATTTTAATTAATCAAATATCCAAATAATCGATTATTACCCATCACGACCAATAGATTTAGTCGGAACGAATAATAAATTTAATTTTAACATTTATCATATTCTATTTTAATAATAAAAATTAGATTTTATAATTATATAAATAAGTATTAAAATTTAATTAAATTAATATTTGAATAATTAAAATAAATAAGAAAATACAAGGTTTTGATTCAATGTGGCTGCAATTAGGATTTATGGTATGGGGATTGATTCTGGGCGCTAGATCTAGAGAGTGTTGGCAATTTAGTGGCCAGATCTGAGGGTACATGGTGGGATAGATAGCTATGGGCGCATGGGATCAGAGAAAGAATTTCTGTAACAAATATATGTTAGAGGGGAGGCTCGAACCGATGACCTCCCCCTCACAAGAGCGCTTCGTTACCAACCAACCAAACATGCAACTCTGTTTATGAGTTGCCATCATAAAATAATATATGGAATAAAAACCCTAGGTTAACACTGAAGGATAGAAAAACACTTAGAAAGGGGGGGGGGGGGGTTTGAATAAGTGTAGCTTTAAAACTTGTAAGAAAAAAACTATTTCCACAATGATTTTTATCCTGGTTCGTTGTTAACTAAACTACTCCAGTCCACCCCCTTGGAGTGATTTACCTCACCTGAGGATTTAATCCACTAATCACACGAGATTACAATGGTTTTCCACTTAGACAACTGCTAAGTCTTCTAGAGTATACTGATCACAACCTGATCACTCTAGGAACAATCTGCTTAGATACCCTCTAAGACTTTCTAGAGTCTACTGATCAACAACCTGATCACTCTAGTTCTTACAACTTAATGTAAACAAATTCTTTTAAGAGTTACAATGCTTCTTATAAAGCTATTATCACAACTATGATTTTCTCTTAAGGTTAAGCTTAATCTCACTAATATATTACAACAGCAATGTAGTGAGTTTGATGATGAAGTTTGAGAGCTTTTGAATTTGACAGCGTTTCTGTATAATGCGCAAGTATTGTGTTCAGAATTCATAACGTAGCTTCTCATCAAAACTTCATATTTATAGACGCTTGAGAAGATGACCGTTGGGAGCATTTAATGCTTTGCGTAATCCGTACAGCATTGACTTTAATGTTTCACTCTTTTGTCAACTACCTCGAGCCTTGTTTTTGCTATGTCTAATGACGTTGCCTTTAATAGCTTCTAACGTTCCTTTTGTCAGTCAGCGTAGCCTGCCAGTCTAGTACTTGCTTCTGATCTGATGTTTGTGTGAACAACATTTGAATATCATCAGAGTCAAACAGCTTGGTGCAGAGCATCTTCTTGTCTTCTGACCTTGAAGTGCTTCTGAGCGTGATACCATGAGAACTTCAATGCTTCTGCTTCTAATCTCAAGTTCTTCTGATGCTTCCATAGACCCATGTTCTGATTCTGCTTGACCATCTTCTGATGTCTTGCCAGACCATGTTCTGATGTTGCATGCTTAACCTTCTGAGTCAGTGCTTCTTGCGCTTATTTTGTGCATACCCTTTATATAATTCCTGAAATGGAAATTGCATAGTATTAGAGTACCACATTATCTCATACAAAATTCATATGCTTGTTATCATCAAAACTAAGAATATTGATCAGAACAAATCTTGTTCTAACAATCTCCCCCTTTTTGATGATGACAAAAACATACATAAATGATATGAATTTGCGATCAGAAATATCAGACGGCTAAAGACAATTACACAGCTATAGCATAAGCATATAGACATTGTGTGTGAATATGTCTCCCCCTGAGATTAACAATCTCCCCCTGAGATAAATAATCTCCCCCTAAAATAAATACTGGAAGAAATTTATAAATAAAGGACTTCCCTGAGTATTTTCCATTTCAGTTGAGACGAACACATATGCTTAGATCTTCAGAACATTCATAGCTTCTGATTCTTGCTTCCATAGGACAGCTTCAGAACTTGAATTTCTTCGATCTTCAGAACATTCATAGCTTCTGATTCTTGCTTCCATTGGACAGCTTCAGAACTTGAATTTCTTCTTGAATCATTGCTTGCTAAATTGTATCAGAACATTATTGAATGTACCAGAGCATCTCTACATCCTAAAATGTTACAGAACAATCTAAACGACAAAAGTCAGCATGAATGAATCAGAACATAAAATATGTATCAAAACATATGATATGTATCAGAGCAAACAACAGTAATGTTACAGTGCATATTTTATAACTAACAACATGCATCAGAACATATAAGGAATAAGAATGAGTTAGAACATATTCTATCAGAATATCAGAACATTCTTCCTTCTTGCTTCTGATCTTGAAGCTTTACAGCACTCAGCTTGCTTCAATTTCCATGAGCTTGATTTTAACACAGAATTTCTTTTCCTCATGTCTTTGCTTCTCATGTTGAACTTTTTAAGAAGATCTTCACTTCCTGCAAAACACTCAAAGACATAGAACTTGCTAGTTCTGTTAGAAATGTGGAGCCTTTCTCCCAGCAACTGATAAAATAAATCAGATCATTTATCACAATTTTCTCCCCCTTTTTGTCATAACATCAAAAACATAAAAGATTCAGATGAAAAACAAGACAAGCAATATGAGAGAAGAAGAGATAAATTTCATTAATAGCAAGGAGAAATTATCAGAAGTACAAGAGGGATGCTAAGAAAACAGATGCAGCAAACAAAGAAAACAACTAAGACTCAAAGACTAAGATGACCCTAGCTTGGACATGATCTTGGCCAACATTGAAGGATAGAAAAACACTTAGAAAGGGGGGGTTTGAATAAGTGTAGCTTTAAAAACTTGACAGATAAAAATAAATTGCACAGTTATTTTTATCCTGGTTCGTTGTTAACTAAACTACTCCAGTCCACCCCCGCAGAGATGATTTACCTCAACTGAGGATTTAATCCACTAATCGCACGGATTACAATGGTTTTCCACTTAGTCAGCAACTAAGTCTTCCAGAGTCTTCTGATCACGCACTGATCACTCCAGGAACAACTGCTTAGATACCCTCTAAGACTTTTCTAGAGTATACTGATCCACACGATCACTCTAGTTACAACCTGCTTAGATAACTTCTAAGACTTCCTAGAGTATTCTGATCCACACGATCACTCTAGTTCCTTACAACTTAATGTAAGCAATTCTAAGAGTATTACAAATGCTTCTTAAAAGCGATAATCACAAACTGTGATATTTCTCTTAACGTTTAAGCTTAATCTCACTAATATATTACAACAGCAATGTAGTGAGCTTTGATGAAGATGAAGATTCTGAGTTTTGATTTGAACAGCGTTTCAGCAAGTTAATAGGCGTTGTTTTGTTCAGGATCGTTAACCTTGCTTCTCATCAGAACTTCATATTTATAGGCGTTGGAGAAGATGACCGTTGAGTGCATTTAATGCTTTGCGTGTTCCGTACAGCATCGCATTTAATGTTATACGCTTTTGTCAACTACCTCGAGCCTTGTTCACGCTGTGTCTACTGACGTAGCCTTTAGTAGCTTTTAACGTTCCTTTTGTCAGTCAGCGTAGCTTGCCACTTGTACTTTCTTCTGATCTGATGTTTGTGAATACAACGTTTGAATATCATCAGAGTCAAACAGCTTGGTGCATAGCATCTTCTGATCTTCTGACCTTGAAGTGCTTCTGAGCGTGATACCATCAGAACTTCAGTGCTTCTGTTCTCTTGTTCTTCTGATGCTTCCATAGACCCATGTTCTGATTCTGCTTCGACCATCTTCTGATGTCTTGCCAGACCATGTTCTGATGTTGCATGCTGAACCCTTTGAGACAAAGCTTCTGAGCGCTGAATTATGCATACTCTTTATATATTTCCTGAAAAGGAAATTGCATTGGATTAGAGTACCATATTATCTTAAGCAAAATTCATATTATTGTTATCATCAAAACTAAGATAATTGATCAGAACAAATCTTGTTCTAACAATCTCCCCCTTTTTGATGATGACAAAAACATATATAAATGATATGAATTTGCGATCAGAAAGAACAGACGGCAAAAGACAAATTACACAGCTATAGCATAAGCATATGAATATGTCTCCCCCTGAGATTAACAATCTCCCCCTGAGATAAATAATCTCCCCCTGAATTAAATACTCGAAGAACTTTAACAAAAGACTTCCCTGATTATTTCGGTAGAGACGATCATATAAGCTTCTGTCTTCAGAGAATTCATAGCTTCTGACTTCTGCTTCCATTGGACAGCTTCAGAACTAGAATTTCCTTAGATCCCTAGAACACTCACAGCTTCTGATTCCTGCTTCCATCTAGGACAGCTTCAGAACTTGAATTTCTTTGATCTTCTGAACATTCACAGCTTCTGATTTCTGCTTCCATTCAGGACAGCTTCAGAACTTGAGTTTTCTGGATCTTTAGAACATTCACAGCTTTGAATTTCTGCTTCCCTCGGATAGCTTCAGAGCTTGAATTTTTACCAACATCACTTCATGCTAGATTTGTATCAGAACATTGTTGAATGTACCAGAGCATCATCTGAGCATCTCTACATCCTGAAATGTTACAGAACAAAAACTAAACGACAGAAGTCAGCATGAACGAGTCAGAACATAAAATGTATATTTGAACACATGATATGTATCAGAGCCATATAGGCTAAAATAATGTATCAGAGCAAATAGAATTTTGTCAGAACAAATAGACAAATATGGATCAAATTCTATTATCAGTGCTTCTGATTCATTCTTCTTTCTTGCTTCTGATCTCTGAAGCTTGATAGCACTCAGCTTGCTTCAGTTTCCATGGTTTTGCTTCTTGTGTTTGCTTTGAAGATTCTCTTTACTTCTTTATACCTGCAAAACACTTAAACCATATAGAACTTGCAGTTCTTGTTAGTAAATGTGTGGGAGCTTTACCCAGCAACTGATCAAATCATTTATCATTTATCTTCTCCCCCTTTTTGTCATATCATCAAAAAGCAAAAAAGATTCAGAGACAAACAAAACGAAACACACGGAGGAAGAAGATGATTTCATTGAAGTTCAAGCAGCAGGTACAGAAGTACATGAAGATAAGAAGGATCAGATGCACAAAGACAGATGCAACGAAAAGAAAGAAACAACACAGACTCAATCTAAGATGGCCCTAGTCTTGACAAGATCTTGGTCAGCATCTCTTGAACCTTATTGTTGTGTCCTTCTTGCCTCACCATGAAAGCGATATACTCAGCATTGAGTGAGCTTTGCTCATCCTGTCTCTTCTGAATTTCTTCCAGAGTCCCTGCAAGACGAGAAGATTCATCAGAAGAAGCTTCACAGCTTCTATCCACAGGGATGACATGTTGATCTGCAGCTTCCATAGATAGATCATTTGCAGGGATTTCCTCAACAGGATCTGATTCAGCAACATGATCTTCAGCATCTGCTTCTTGCATAGAAGCATCTCCATATTCTGCAGCAGGAATTTCCGAGTCTCCATTTTCAAGTGCCTGAAGAATGGCAGCTAGATTCCTGGGAGCAGAAGGACCTTCAACTTCTGGTGGGTCAACAACTTCTGGAATGACCAAGCTTGGGTCTTTCTCAGACGGGTTTTCCCTCAGATAGTCAAAGAGAGTCTTGAAATCTCCGAGCAGAACAGGATAATCAGGAATAAAGATAACAATATCCCTGCATGGATTTGCTTCCATTTCAGCAGCCAGTCTTAATTGTTCCATCTCATCCAAGAAGGGCTTCTCTTCAGCAGCAACACAATTTCTGAGAGGATGGTAGTAAATACCATTATCATCTTCCAGAAGATAACCAGGGTAACCAGGGGCAGCAGCCACTAGTCTTTTCTGTACTCCCATTGCTTCTACTTGAAAATCCTTGCGAAATCTTCTCCAGAGATTTCTTGTAGAAACATCATCCAGACCATTTAGAAATGCATCCTTCAGAAGGTCTAGACTGCTAATCACCTCATGTCTGAAAGGTTCCAGGTAGGTATAGGGTTCAGGTTCAGGCGGATTGAAGGTGAATTTGTAGTCAGGATAGAGAAGACAGTAAGGTTTGGATTTTCTGGTAGGTAAGGGATGGGATATAGAAGGTGGAGGTGCGGTGGATGAGGAAGAAGGGATATCTGAGAGGATGATTGATGAGGATGGAATATCAGAAATGATAGATTGAGACGAGGATGGAGTATTTGTAAAGGGAATTGGTGAGAAAGATTTATCAGAAGGAGTTGGGGGAAGAATACTTAGAGGTGTGGGGTTTAGAATGGGAGAGGAGGAGGTTGATGGAGAAAGATTTGGTAAGGTGAAGTTTATTTTTGGTTCAGATGGAGGTGATTGGAAAGATGGTTTAGGGACAGAAGGAGGTGGAGTAAAAACCTTTCTGGAGATTTGTACAGAAGAAGAAGAAGATCTGGTTCTGCGAAAGGAATCTCTGATCCTTTTATCTCTTCGTTCTTCAGAGTCCACCTTGTCAGGATCATAGGTGACCCTCAACTTCTTGGCTTTCTCAGCCTCATCTTCTTGGGCTTTTCTTTTTAGCCTAGCCTTTAGTTCCTTCTGATCCTTCTTCAGAAGATCAGCCTTGGACGGAAGTAATCTGCCACGGATCCAAGCAGGATCAATATCTGATTGCTTCCTAACACAATCTTCCAGGTAGGACTTGACAACCTGATGCAGTTCTTCTTGAAACAGGGAGGCAAAACCTTCAGCAACAACTCTTCTTGAGAGAATGTCAGGAAAACTTGGGCACACAGAAGGTACATTTTTAATGAGTTCTAATCTGAACAAATCCACACCATTAAAAATGGGACCTTGAACTACTCCAAGCAAATGGGATGCATTGAGTTTTCTGATGGAGTCCAGCACTTTGCTTTCAGTAAGAATGTCTGAAATCATTCTTCCAAACGGAATAGTCGTTTTTGAAAGATGAGGGTACTTCGCCCTTTCCTCTTCTCTTGACTCAAGGATTGAAGTCTTCAGATTCTTAAACAGAATGTGAGAAATGTTGATCTCAGTCTTTTTGCCAATGCAGAAAAGAGTGTGCTTGTGATCTGGACTGATGTAAGAAGAGGAGAGCATCCTTTTTCTGTGGTGAAGAGAACCCAGAATAATCTCAGCCCATACTCTATAAAATGGCCTCAAGGTGCCTGTGTTATTAGAGTCAATCCCAGAAGACTTAGAGATTTGTTTTTCAACTATTGACCAATCAACAGATGTATGTCGAAAACCAGACCAACCTTCTTCATCATTCAGATTGTATAGCTTGCTGATCAGTTTTTCAGAGATAACCACTTCATGCCCTAGCACGAATGAAATGATGGCCGTTGGGGTAACCGTTGCATGTACCCAGAAATCCTTCACAAGATCAGGATAAATTGGACCAACCAATCTATTGAGATACTTGGACCATCCTTGCTCAAGGATTCTTGCATCACACTTAAAGCCATTCGCTTTAAGATTGTTGAAGTCCACAGCAGTTTCACATAAAACCTCCAAGTCCTTCGTGGGTATCAAGCAAGTTTTCAAAGGAGCATATTCATAATTTCGTAGAAGGATTTGTGAAGAAGTAAGTCTTTCTTTTGAGGAAGATGAACAAGAGGAAGAGTTCATGATGATAATGCTTTGGGATCAAATCAGAAAGCTAGGGTTTGAAGAGAAATGCAACGAAGTGAATGCACAAAAGAGCGAGAAAGAGAGAAAAATAGGGAATGAAGATGAAGCGGGTTATTTAAAAGATTTAAAAAAAAAAATCATTATGCATTTAATGAGAAATGACATAAGGAGAGAGAACTCAGTAAATGAAATGATTTAATACAGTTACCTAGGTCGGCGTCTTTTCAACTGCACGCTTTGTACTAACCGTACAGACACGTGTTCACCATAAGATAATAGATGACAGCTGTAAATTTCAGAATAGACTTTACGCCTTCAGATTCAGATCACTGCTTCTGATCTGATCAAGTTTCTCTTCAGGAAACACTCCTTCTGAAGTGTGCTGATATGAATCTGAATGATCTTCTGATCCATTACTTCTGATATACACAGCTTCTGGAGGTTCACTTCTTTGTTCTGCAGCTTCTGATAAGACAAAACTGTATCTGCAGAAATTCTTAAGCGCTTTGTTTCATTAGAAACAAGTTTATCATCAAACCAGATATTTATTTATTCGTCCACAATCAATGTTTCAATATTGTATAATCTGTAGCATTTAGAGCATTCAGAATAATCAAGAACGAAACATCAATGCTTTAGAGACAAACAAAACAGATGGTTCCAAGACTAATAAACTTTCTTTTCTGATTTCCTACGAACATAGTTTCTTCAACAGATTTAAGAACCAGAACTTGGAAGACAATCTTTCTTCCCTTCAAGTGTTGAGACCAACTTGAGTCCAGGAGACATGTCATGTTGACTTTTATCTTCTTTGTCGCCAAGAGAATCTGCAAAAGAAATAGTCTTTTTCTTTGGTACCCACATTTTCTTGGGTCCTTTCTTGTTAGATTTTCTCAAGTTCTGATTGAACTTGGGTTTAACATTGTAAGTAATAGGAGGAACAGCATGATAATTTTTAATGTGAGTTTCATGATATTTCCTAGGTTGTGTCACATGCCTTTTGGTGTGTGTTATGTGAAAACTTTGAGCATGTGAAGTGTGCCTAATATCATGGGAGTGGCCATACTTGAACTGATCATACAATGGCTTGTATGTGAATTTCATTTCATCAACAGGTTCAAGTTTGTATGGGGTTTCACCCTCAAAACCAATGCCGACTCTTTTGTTTCCAGACACAGCATATATCATAGAAGCTAGCTGACTTCTGCCAATACTTCTAGATAAGAACTTCCTGAAACTTAAATCATATTCTTTCAGAATATGGTTTAGACTAGGAGTGGATTTTTCTGAATCAGAAGGAGATCCAACATTATTGGATAATTTTAAAAGTTTTTCTTTTAATTCAGAATTCTCCAACTCAAGCTTCTTTGTTTCAAATTCAAATAGCTTTTTCAGCTTTTTGTATTTGAGACTAATCTGAGACTTGAGTTCCAGAAGTTCAGTTAGACCGGAAACTAACTCATCTCTAGTAAGTTCAGAAAATACCTCTTCAGAATCTGATTCTGATGTAGATTCTGATTCGTCATCTTCTGTCGCCATCAGCGCACAGTTAGCCTGCTCATCTTCAGAGTCTGAATCATCTTCTGACTCATCCCAGGTTGCCATAAGACCTTTCTTCTTATGAAACTTCTTCTTGGGATTTTCCTTCTGAAGATTTGGACATTCATTCTTGAAGTGTCCAGGCTCATTGCATTCATAGCACATGACCTTCTTCTTGTCAAATCTTCTGTCATCAGAAGATTCTCCATGTTCAAATTTCTTTGATCTTCTGAAGCCTCTGAACTTCCTTTGCTTGGTCTTCCAGAGTTGATTTAGCCTTCTGGAGATCAAAGACAATTCATCTTCTTCTTCAGATTCTGATTCTTCAGGATCTTCTTCTCTAGCCTGAAAAGCGTTAGTGCATTTCTTGATATTTGATTTTAATGCAATAGACTTACCTTTCTTTTGAGGCTCATTTGCGTCCAGCTCTATTTCATGACTTCTCAAGGCACTTATAAGCTCTTCCAGAGAAACTTCATTCAGATTCTTTGCAATCTTGAATGCAGTCACCATAGGACCCCATCTTCTGGGTAAGCTTCTGATGATCTTCTTTACGTGATCAGCCTTGGTGTATCCCTTGTCAAGAACTCTCAATCCAGCAGTAAGAGTTTGAAATCTTGAAAACATCTTTTCAATGTCTTCATCATCCTCCATCTTGAAGGCTTCATACTTCTGGATTAAAGCTAGAGCTTTAGTCTCCTTGACTTGAGCATTTCCTTCATGAGTCATTTTCAAGGACTCATATATGTCATAGGCCGTTTCCCTGTTAGATATCTTCTCATACTCAGCATGAGAGATAGCATTCAGCAAAACAGTTCTGCATTTATGATGATTCCTGAAAAGCTTTTTCTGATCATCATTCATTTCTTGCCTTGTCAGCTTTACGCCTCTGGCATTCACTGGATGTTTGTAACCATCCATCAGAAGATCCCATAGATCACCATCTAGACCAAGAAAGTAACTTTCCAGTTTATCTTTCCAGTATTCAAAGTTTTCACCATCAAATACCGGCGGTCTAGTATAACCATTGTTACCGTTGTATTGCTCAGCAGAGCCAGATGTAGATGCAGGTGTAGACTTTTCACTTTCATCAACCATCTTTTACTGAAGCGTTTTTCTCTTCCTGAATCTTTTCTAAACACGGTTAAGTGCTTGCACCTTAGAACCGGCGCTCTGATGCCAATTGAAGGATAGAAAAACACTTAGAAAGGGGGGGTTTGAATAAGTGTAGCTTTAAAAACTTGACAGATAAAAATAAATTGCACAGTTATTTTTATCCTGGTTCGTTGTTAACTAAACTACTCCAGTCCACCCCCGCAGAGATGATTTACCTCAACTGAGGATTTAATCCACTAATCGCACGGATTACAATGGTTTTCCACTTAGTCAGCAACTAAGTCTTCCAGAGTCTTCTGATCACACACTGATCACTCCAGGAACAACTGCTTAGATACCCTCTAAGACTTTTCTAGAGTATACTGATCCACACGATCACTCTAGTTACAACCTGCTTAGATAACTTCTAAGACTTCCTAGAGTATTCTGATCCACACGATCACTCTAGTTCCTTACAACTTAATGTAATCAATTCTAAGAGTATTACAAATGCTTCTTAAAAGCGATAATCACAAACTGTGATATTTCTCTTAACGTTTAAGCTTAATCTCACTAAAATATTACAACAGCAATGTAGTGAGCTTTGATGAAGATGAAGATTCTGAGTTTTGATTTGAACAGCGTTTCAGCAAGTTAATAGGCGTTGTTTTGTTCAGGATCGTTAACCTTGCTTCTCATCAGAACTTCATATTTATAGGCGTTGGAGAAGATGACCGTTGAGTGCATTTAATGCTCTGCGTGTTCCGTACAGCATCGCATTTAATGTTATACGCTTTTGTCAACTACCTCGAGCCTTGTTCACGCTGTGTCTACTGACGTAACCTTTAGTAGCTTTTAACGTTCCTTTTGTCAGTCAGCGTAGCTTGCCACTTGTACTTTCTTCTGATCTGATGTTTGTGAATACAACGTTTGAATATCATCAGAGTCAAACAGCTTGGTGCATAGCATCTTCTGATCTTCTGACCTTGAAGTGCTTCTGAGCGTGATACCATCAGAACTTCAGTGCTTCTGTTCTCTTGTTCTTCTGATGCTTCCATAGACCCATGTTCTGATTCTGCTTCGACCATCTTCTGATGTCTTGCCAGACCATGTTCTGATGTTGCATGCTGAACCCTTTGAGACAAAGCTTCTGAGCGCTGAATTATGCATACTCTTTATATATTTCCTGAAAAGGAAATTGCATTGGATTAGAGTACCATATTATCTTAAGCAAAATTCATATTATTGTTATCATCAAAACTAAGATAATTGATCAGAACAAATCTTGTTCTAACAAACATGTCATGAATCCCATTGTTGCTCTCAATCTGCCTTTCCATGAAGGTGCGAAATTCAGCATTAATCGTGCGTTGCTCATCCATGCGAGAAGATAGCTCAGCCTGGTTCTTCTGAATAACTTCCAGAGTCTTCGCGAGACGAGAAGGTTCATCAGAAGAAGCTTCACAACTCCTGTCCAGAGGGATAGCATTCTGAACCGCAGCTTCCATTGTCAGATCATCACCTTGATTTTCCTCAACAGGAATAGTTTCAGCAGGATGATCTTTAGCATCTGCTTCTTCCATAAAAGCATCTCCATATTCTGCAGAAGGCACATCAGAATATCCATTCTCAAGAGCCTGAAGAATGGCAGCCAGATTCCTTGGGGCAGAAGGACCTTCAACTTTTGGAGGATCAGCAACTTTTGGAATGACCAAGCTTGGGTCTTCCTCAGAAGGATTTTCCCCCAGAAAGTCAAACAGAGATTTGAAGTCTCTGGTCAGAACTGGATTCTTGGGTCTCCAGACCACAATCTCTCTACAAGGGTTGTCCAACAACTCATCAACAAACGGCTTCTCCTCAAGAGCTCTCCTGTGTCTGATGGGGTGATAATAGACACCATTATCAACCTCAAGAAGATATCCAGCATAACCAGGAGGATCAGCCACTAGTCTCTTCTGAACACGCATTGCTCCCACTTGAAAATCCTGGCGAAAGCTTCTCCAGAGGTTTCTTGTAGAGACATCATCAAGACCATTGAAGAAAACATCCTTCAAGAGATCCAGCCTACTGATCACTTTGTTTCTGAACAGCTCAAGGTAGATATGGGGTTCAGGTTCAGGTGGGTTGAAGGTGAATTTGTAGTCAGGGTAGAGAAGGCAGTATGGGTTGGATTTTCTGGTAGTTAGGGGATGGGATAGAGAAGGTGGAGGTGCAGTGGTTGAAGAAGATGGAAAATATAAGTTTTTTAGAAAATCTCCTTGAAATGTTCTCAAATTATTTTTATTGGATAGAAAATATTTTTAGCTTTCTGTAGGTTCGAACGACAGTTAAATCGGAGTTACGATCACAAAGATATGACCAAAACAATTTATAAAAATATTTATTAGTTTCGTAACAGTATGTGTCGACACGAACCCTCATGTGTCGACTCATAATTCAAAATTTTAATTTTTCAACCCAGCATGTATCGACTCATGCGCATAGATGTCGACCCCAACATATTCCAGTCTCTGTTTTTAGAAAAATGCACAGTATGTGTCGATACATATTGCTTTGTGTCAATGTTAGCTGGAGATTTTGACGATCAAAAAAAGTTGTTAGACAATATGTTTCGAAGAGAAAATAAGAGAGAGTCATACAAAGATATTTATTAGAGTCCCTTCGAATAAGAGCTTTTTCTTTGTATTGAGTTAAAGCTTCTACTGGAAAATCTTCAGGATGTTTAAAGCAAGGATTGAAGATATTTGCAAAATATTTTGAAGGGTATAAGCATTTTAAATAAGTCACGTGGATCGCGTTTTGAAAGCTTCGAGCGGGAATATTTGAATTTCAAAGTAATTCGGACGCGTGGAAGCAACGTGGCATTTCGTTAGGAAAAGACCGTTAGGATTGAATTAGTATAAATAAGAGTCTTTTTATGTTGAAAGGAGTGTTCATTTCGTAAGTTACTCAAAATTTCTCAAGTATCAAGTGTGAGAGAAAGAGTTTGCTGAGAATGTACGTGTAACACCATTGTCATTCTAATATTGTGTTCGTTTTATCAGTGCAAGTCGTTTACATACTTTTTGTCAAGTTATATATTTACAGTTGAAATCCTTTAAGTTTTCTTTAATTTTTGTTGTTACATATTCCATTTCCTTTACACCAATTGTAAATTCGAGTACCTTTTTAGAATAAAGTCAAGAAGATGAATTTAATCACTAAGACAAAATCACTTAGGCACATGTCCTAGGATCAATCTAGTCGATCTTGTGAGTTACCAAAAATATACATAAGAATTTGGAAGACTAGCGGTTGTTTACCAGAAATCACTGTAAACAAATTGGCACGCCCAGTGGGATAGTGTCAAAGTGTGTCTGTTACACATTTTTCATTAGTTGTTTTTCGAGTTTGAATCATTTGTTTGTTTTTGTTGTGAATTTATCTTTGCCATTATTGTGTGAACCTTTGGAGTGCTAAGATAGCATATAATAGCCAACCAATACCCAAAAGAAAATATACTAGAAAGATGGTTAATACTACCAATGATGGAGGGGGACACAATCCTCCACAAGGATCAGGTACAGTTGTTGCGAGTTCGACGAATGCATCGAATGCAATCCCCGATTCACAGGCCATGTCTGCGAGATCTATGGCCACGAATAGTTCCATATCGGTATCCACCGGGTCCATACCCATAAGTAATTCGACAACCATGCCCATCCCTGTAAATGTAACAGAAATGCCTATGAATACACAGATTGGGCATGTATTCACGTATGTGGGAAACCAAACAAAACCCTCAACTCCTAGGCCACCAGGATTCGAAAGTTTTAGGCCTTGGAGGGAGCAACCCCAATACGAGATGCCAACCTCCTTTAGGTCAGGATTATACAATAGTACATCTACATATACACAACATGCCGTGACGACCTTTTCGCCAATACAAAATTCTGGTTCTGGTATGAACCATGTGGGTCGAAGTAACCAGAACCAAGGTTTGTCAAACCAATTACCTACACTTACAACTAAAAATAAGGCATCATTTAGGCAACAAATGCTCGCGAAATGAATACCATTTTCTCCCCTTTGATCCAAAATATTAATAGGACTAATCAAGAAACCACTCAATCTTATCAGCAAATGTTAGAGCAAATGGCACGGATAGTAGACTTCTTCGGGGCCCCCCAAGCGCCCGTTCGACATAGACAAAACCAGATAGAAATTCAAGAAGAAGAACCAACTATTAATCAGGTTCGACCTCCCAGACAAGAGGTAGTCGAAAGGAACATAGGGGAAAGGGGAGAGCAATAGGAGATTCGAAAGGAAATCCCTGCGAAACAACCTAGGAGGATGGTAATGGTTAATAGAGAGAAAAATGCAAACGAAGTGATCCATAGAATCAGGCAGGATAATATGGTGGTTGAGAATAATTTAACTACCATGATCAAAACAATCATGGCCCAAAACAGTTTAAACGCAGGGTTTCGACGGCCAAACTACACGTCTCCATTGACAGATTTTTATTCTGCTGGCTGAATTACCAAGGGGTTGTAAAGTCCCTAAATTCACGAAATTCTCAGGAGACACTAATGATCCAACTGTCGAACATGTAGCCAAATATTTGACTGAGGCTAGGGATTTAGCCAATAGTGAAAATCTAAGGATCAAATATTTCCCTAGTTCGTTAACAAAAAATGCTTTTACATGGTTCACTATGTTGCCACCAAATTCTGTAGATACATGACCTCGACTGGAGAGGTTGTTTCATGAACAATTCTACATGGGACAAACTAAGATAAGTCTGAAAGAATTGGCCAGCATTAAGAGAAAGTTCACTGAACCAGTAAATGACTATTTAAATATGTTTCGTCTATTGAAATCCAGATGTTTTACAGTAGTACCTGAACACGAATTAGTAGAAATGGTCGTTGGTGGGCTTGATTATTCTATTTGAAAGAAACTAGATACCCAATATTTAAGAGATATGGCCCAATTAGCGAAAAAAATAAATAACCATGTTTAATGAAAAAATGACCAAAAAAACTATGTTTTCGGGGTATTTACCAAACTGTCTAGGTTTGGGAAGACAAATAAGTGGATGCGCCATTCCAAATGGCGCATATGTACCCTACAAGCCATTTCAAATGGCACAAATGATGAAGATTTTAGAGCACATGCATGTTAGCCATTCCATTTGGCGCATGCATTCATAATGCAACACATAGGCGCCATTTCATTTGGCTCCTATGTGTTGTGCCTTTTTTTTTTTCAAAATTAACCCGTTTCGGGTATTTTCACGCAAAGTTTTTGATTCCGGTCTTTTATTTTCGTAAAAACGTCTGATAAATCGAGTTCGTAAAATTCTTATTAACCCTAAATAATGTTTGCATCTTCGATTTCGGTTTTTTAGTAAAGCACAATTTATTGATGAAAGACTGAGGAAAGGTTACAAGAGGTGGCAAGCGAAATTGATACATTATCGTAAAAGAAAAATATAAATTTGATTAAACTTGCGACGAGGTCGAGCCACGATTAGGGCATCTTTTTTTATTGTGCTCCACCTGACGACAAATGCTGCATTTTCTTTCCAATTTGTCATGGACGTCCATTTCGGTTCTAATCCGCGTACTATTGGGTCGACCCTTTTTCTTTCGCCGCATTGCTTCTTTATGCCAAACTACCTCCCCATCATACTCAGGCCAGTAATCCTCCTTGGCTACAACTGAAAACGCAACACTGTAAACTCGGAGTAATGTTCGAGCCTTGTAAATTGGAGAGAGTAGTGCTTTTGCATCGCGGTGCGCAAACGCACATGCAGCTATGACATGTGAGCAAGGCATATGAAAAGCTTGAAACCTTCCACAGTCGCACCAATCTTCGTCTGGCAGAACCCTATATTGTTGTCTTGGCAAACCCTCATTGTGGTCAATTGTTTCGCGCACACTGAACATGCGGTTGAATCGGTCGAAAGAAGTTACTTGATGAGTGTTTGCTTTTGCCGATTGCTGTTGCATAAATTTCATGCAACTATCACTTAACAGTTGACCAGATTGTCTAACATCACCCCATTTCCTGCCTCTCATTGAGAAGAGCGAAGCCATCCTAAAGTAGGTTGCCTCCACTAGTGCTGTGATAGGAAGGTTACGAATGCCTTTGAAAACTCCATTCATGGATTCCACCTGATTTGTCGTCATATGGCCCCATCGCACGCCTTTGTAATAAGCCCTTGTCCATTTCTCCCTAGAAAGGTTATCTATCCAACTACCTGCATCTGGATTTGTCATTACAATCTCACTCTGATAATGCTGGAATGTGGGTTGGGTTAATGCATAACCAGCATTGACCAGGGCCTTCCTGAGATGTATGTCCTTGATCTCCCGCATGAAGTTCTGGGCTATGTGGCGAATACAATAGACGTGTTTTGATGGCGGGTCATGCCATCTGTTTGCTGGATTATTATAAGCACTCTCAATGGAGGCGTGCCTATCAGAGATTAAACAGATGTCAGGCTGAGGAGCAACATGTTCTCGGAGGTTCCTTAGAAAGAAACTCCAAGCCGCGGCAGTTTCACCTTCGACAATTGCGAACGCCACTGGAAATATGTTGTTGTTCCCGTCCTGTGCAACCGCCATAAGCATGGTTCCTTTGTATTTTCCGTATACCATAATTTGAAGTATGGGTTTACAATGTGCAAACCCTCGTAAGCAAGGTTTGAACGCCCAAAAAATCCGATGGAATATTCCGTTTCCTTGGACAGGGTTTCCATCCAGGGCATGCGCGGGCAGTGTCTCTAGAATAGTAACAGTGCTAGGTGCGTAACTTTGTAGCGCAGTGAGGTAGCGGGGAAGAATTTTGTATGACTCCTCCCAGTTGCAGGTTCAAGTTACTCATATGTGCTAGAGGTGCGTACACATGGGCTGGAGGCACCGGCATGTGTTGCTCGTCGTCGGATTCCTCGTTGACCATGTCGTCAAGTTCAGTTTCCAGATCTTCTTCTTCCTCGTCTATGACATCAACCTCTTCTTGCTCGTTGACTGGTGGGTCTATAACTTGCAACTGGACAACATGAGTTTCTTATGTCTCAACTTGTATAGTAACGTACAGCTCGATGGAATCCAAGCCAGAGTATTCGTGGGTAGAAAACTTATCTTGGAGGTCTTCGTCATTTGCAATCTCCATCTCATAAAACTTGACGGTGTTGTTGTCATTGAAAGAGGGACATTGGTAAAAAATGTTTGTAATAGGACCCATTGCAATCTTAGCGTGTAGTCGCTGAATGAAGGATGTAAAGGTGGCTCTTTTGCTTAACAAAAAAGGCACAACTTGAGTGTTTCTCATCACAAAACCGGCTATTTCATGTGAGTAAGTCTCACCGTTTAGATGGGCATGTACAAGGTATTGGGGAGATGAAGTCATTTTTCGGGTTAGTGTTTGGGTGTTGTAATATCAGGTCAGAGTAGGCAATATTGTTTGTGTGTGTTGTAATGTTTAGAAAATATTGGTTGTCTTATATAGGGTAATACTTACAGCTTTCCATTGACTCAAGACAGACGCACGCTAATCTAGGTCTGTCACAGGATTCCAAATTGACGAGACTAGACAGACGCACGCTGATCTATGTCAGTCACAGGATTCCAAATTGTCGACACTAGACAGACGCACGCTGACCTAGGTCTGTCCCAAGATTCCAACATGACGCGACTAGACAGACGCAAACTGATCTAGGTCTGTCACAGGATTCCAAATTGACGAGACTAGACAGACACACGCTGATCTATGTCTGTCACAGGAATATATATAAAAAATGTATATAATTATATATATATATATATATATAAAGCGATATGTTATATGTTAATTTAAGAATAATCATATTTTAAAAGTATGTTCATTTTTATTTGTTTGAAATTATAAAATGTTTTTTAAAATATGTCTATTAGCTTAATTAAAGTTCAGACAACCACAAATAACACAACAACCACATTAATTTTAATTAATTGATCTGGCGTTTGCAACACAAAACAACTGGTAGAACACGAAATTACATTACAACAAATAAAATAACAAATAAACTAAACTACTCAAGTATCACTGCAAGAACAAGTGGATCTTCAACGCCTCGGTTAACTTCTCCACTGTGTGTCCAAAACATTAGATCCATGTCCACATCGTCTTTCACACGATCCTAATAATACATGTAGGTGCCTTATGGGTTATTATCCGTCAACGTAATGTATGGATAACGATAATATATCTGTTTAACTTTCCTGGTTGGACCGTCCAGTTGACGAAACCCGGTGTTGATGGCTCTAACAATACTCTTGAAATCCCAATGCGGGTTCAGGCAAACCCGCATGTGGCTACCTTCCTCAAAAAAGACTATAGCCCAAACTGAATTCATTTTTAAGTGTTTGCAGTAAGAAGAAAAAAAGAGTTAATACTTCAACTCCACACACACACACCTCTATTTATAGAAGAGAGGACTACTTGTAGCAACTTTTGTTTTAGCGGGTAAATATTTGTGTTAATTATTTAAAATTTAAATACTCATTGGCAACTTTGTAACGATGAAATACCATTTCATTGAAATATGCTAAGAGCATTTGATTAAACGGTACAGAAGTTACAAAAATGATAAAGAAACTGCGGCATCTAGGATATTACAACGGTTAAAACAATGTCTTCTCTGTTCCCCATCATCCGAGTGCATTGGATGTCGTCTTCCATAGTCTCCCACCAACGCTGTCTTTCAAGAAAAACACCACCCCTTGTTCTAAGCCTCTTGATAGATTTGATTTCTTCACCGGGACTGTACTCCCCGTCCAAAAACCTCAGGATGGTTCTCTTAAGTTAGTCCATGGAATGGATATTCCAAAACATAACCTGCATGGGAGGTTTGACGGGAGAGAAAATGACGTACCCGTTCCTTCGACGATAGTCCGGTTGATAGTCGAACCGCCTCACAGGTGGTGGAGGCTCAGAGCTTCGGTGCGTGCTATCTGGCCTTATTCGAGATCTCATTTTTTTCGTGTGTCTAGTCTTATGCACACAAGAAACCCTAATTTATACAGGGACAGACGCCTGACTTACAGTCCATAGCATAACTAGGGTTTCCACTACAAGAAAAAACCTAAACCCTAATTTTTAAAAAAAAAAGGGTTTGTACTAATGCACCAAATGGAATGGCGCATACGTACTTTTTCTGAAATTTTGAAAAAAAATGCCATTTCATTTGGCGCATATGTACTTTTTCTGAAATTTTGAAAAAAATGCCATTTCATTTGGCGCATATGTATGATACATGTGGTCCCCACATGGTCCCCACCTGTTAACGTCTTAATAATTTCAGTCTTTCGCATGCGTCCGAAACGATTCCTGCAACCTAGCATGCGTCTGAAACGATTCCTGAAAAGATTCCTCCTAATACTGCATGCATGCAACCCTATCTGGCACCTAGTTCTGCTCTGCATGCATGTCACCAAAAGTTATGTTGCATGCATGCCAACCACTTCTGCAAAAGAAACACCTAGCAACTTTGAATGTGTTGACATGTCCAGCATGCAGCTTGTTACTATTTAAGCCTCATCACTATATATACTACCATGGCCTCTGCAGATTTCTCACCACCGTCGCTTCCGCGAAAAATGGATCAGAGTCGCCACTAATATATTTATCCCATAAGCGAAAGGAATACCAGATAACCCAACTCAGAATAAGAACAAGGTCTTTTGACCAGAGAACAGGGTACGGGAGTCGGTTACGCAAGGGGAAGGTGCTAGCACCCCTCACGCCCATCGTACTCGATGGTATCCACCTATGTTTGTTTCTATCTAAAGGGTGTAAACTATGTCTAAATCCTAAATGCGAATGAATGCAAAA
The DNA here is from genome assembly GCF_029867415.1 of Vicia villosa. Lineage (NCBI taxonomy): Eukaryota > Viridiplantae > Streptophyta > Magnoliopsida > Fabales > Fabaceae > Vicia > Vicia villosa. Next base: position 489,749 of record NW_026705289.1, on the reverse strand, counting down.
TAAACATGGGGAAAAGAAGGAATTATTTACAAGTGTGCTCGCTTAGGCCCCGCGACCCAATGCCTACGTATCCCTTTTCAGGAATCAGAGTGACCGTAGTTCGGCTCCATAGTTTCCATTTGTTTTGTGTTTTTTAGTTGAACAGAGGTTAAGGTCACAATCCACGATGCTCGACCTTTGGAGACTTATATGCCTACTTTTGGAAAGGACTTAACTTGTTCTTAGGGGCCTAACAAGGCAAAAGAAATGAACTTGGGTTTGTGTTTTTTATGTAACTACATGATGAACAAAACCCAATACAAGGTTTCGCACCACTTCGTCACTTTGTTTTAATTCGAGCCTTTATTAAGTGTTTTAAGTGTTTTTGGTTGGGTATTTTTTAAGGGAATTTACTTTGCGATTTGAATCAGATAAAAATGTATAATGATCGAGAAGCAGATTAGGGAATGAATCCCACTCGCTTCTATCCCATTATATAATGTTCAAGAAACAGATTAGGGAATGAATCCCACTCATTTCTATCCCATTAATTAATGTTCGAGAAACAGATTAGGGAATGAATCCCACTCATTTCTCTCTCATTAAGTAGTGACCGAGAAACAGATTAGGGAATGAATCCCACTCATTTCTATGCCACTAAGTGATTGAGAAACAGATTAGGGAATGAATCCCACTCATTTCTCTATCACTTTCTTAATGTGATTCGCATCTCTATTTGTTAATGTTTTAATGTCGAAAAGAAAAAGGAATGAACAAGGGGGACTAACCTATTTTCTAACCTAGTTGTTATCCTAATCTAAGTCTAATGTTAACATGGTGACTAAATTCTGAAAGGAGCAAACAAATGATATTAACAAAATAGGCCAAAAATATGGCCAAAGTCACACAACAAAATCATACCCAAAAACATACAAAAATTAACATGTAAATGATACAAAAACAATTCAAGCATTAGTACAAAGTTAACCTAAAAAATACTACTATTTTTATGAGTTTTTGTTATTAAGGAAGATCTAATTCAAGCCTAACCATGTTAAAATCTATTAACCCTAAAACTAACAATTTTATTGGTTTCTATGTCATTTTTACTACCTAAAAATTGAACAAATAATCAATGATTCTAAATGTCATTATTACCTAAAAATCTAATGAGAAAATTATGATTTTTATTGTTTTATCAAAAAGAGATTTAATAACAAAAAAAAACTATGTCAATACCTAAAATCTAATAAGAGAAACATGTGGTCAGGGGGGTGAAAATGGAATATAGTGGTGTAATTCAGTAAACTGGCGTAGGGCCTAGCAGCAAAGGCCCAAAGTTATTTTTGTTCAAGGTTTCTGCTTCAGCCAGAAAGTGGCATGATCGGGCCAGTGGGGGTGTGAACGCAGGATTTCATAGAATGGCCCAAAGATCCATCAAACATTATAATTTGATTCAGTTCAAATCATATATTATTAATGCTGATTAATGTCAAATTAAGGTCTAATTAACCACATTCAACTTTATAAACTGAATCTAACTAATCTCCATTATTTCTATTAACCTAAAGTTTAATCAAATAAAGACATAAATTATAAAGAAAGGGATTTAGGGTTCACCTGGTTGTGACTGTCGACATCTCTCAGCTCTTCTTCCTCACGTGTACGACGACGGCGGCGCTGCGACGGAGATCCTTCTCCGATCGATTCATCTTCTCTCCCTCGCTGTGACTCAGAAGGCGCAATCTCCCTCTCTTTAATTCGGTCTCTCAGCTTTCGTCTCTGTCTCTAATCTCCGATGCCTTTCTCTCTCTTCACCTCATGAACCTTCGATTTCTCCTCTGAACTTTCTTCTGATTTCGTTTTTTTTTCTGATGAAGATTGCTGTGGATGCTGTGTTGCGCCGGTACTTTGAAATCTGTTGATGTGATTCCGAATCCGCAGAAAGGTTGAAAAATTATCGATGGAGGATTAAAGATTCAGCGATGGCTATGCCTTTTGTCGAACGATTGCAGAAGGAGCAAAGTTGTTGACGATGAAGAGTGAAGATGATGGATGAATGAAGTTATTGTCGACGCGTTTGATGCAGCGTGGAGCTGAAGATCATGATGATGATTGGGGAAACAAAAATGGAGATTGTGAGTTGCGACTCCGTTATGAGGTCAGTCATGATTCTCTTTTGATAATCTTTTTCTTCTCTCTCTCTCTCCGATTCGCTTTGTGATTATTTTCTGTTACGATTTCTGTTATCGATTTTCTTCCCTCTCTCTGTTTCTGTTTGCAGATTGAAGAATTGATGGAGATTCTCAGAATTGAAGTATGAAGAGAATTGCAGATTGAAGAGAGTGGAGTAGAATCGAAGAAGAGATGAAGGTTGAAGGAAAGTTGTGGATTTGCAGAAGCTTGAAGATGGTGTGAAGTGTGAAGTGTGAAGAATGAAGATCTGTGTTTGAGTTTTTGTGAAATGGATCGTGTAGACGGGGGAGAGAGAGAGAGATGAAGATGAGAGTGAAAGTAGTAGAAAAATGGTGAATTGTTCCCCCTTTGAAGAATGAAGAAGCTAAGAATATATAGAGGTTCAAGGAGAGGATTCTGTTCAGGTTCATTCTAATTCTCTTCTTCTGCTTTTTCTGTTATCTCCGAGTTAGATTCTGTTACAAAATGGTTAGTAGAATATGTTAGGAGTGTAAGGTAGTTAGTTACAGGTGGTTACTCATTCTGTTTGTGGTTGGAAAATGTTGGTTACAAAATCTGTTATGGCTGAAAGTTAAGAGTTCAGTTAGGCTAGTTAGTGTGGATGGAAGTTGACTAGGTTAATGTCAGTTAGTAAAAGGTAAAAACAGTTAGAAATCAACTGTTAGTGAAAGATAATTGGCTAGGTATTGGATTGCAGGTTCTTTTTTGTAGTGGATGTGCAGAATTCTTTGAATGGCTGGATTTTGGTTTGTTTTGGTGCTTGGATATATTTGGTTCCATGAGTTTGGTAAGATTGTTTGATTGAACTGTGGCTGTTTCTTTTTTGTTTATGCAGGGCTGCAGCAAGTATTTGTAAAGGATTGGAAGTGAAGAAAATATATGGTATCTTGAAAGATTAAAAATGCTTGAAGAGTTTGAAGAGGCTTATGGAAGTAATTGATCATGAATGAAGATTAGTGGAACCTGGCCCTTGTAGCACAAGTTTAAATTCCTCTTTCTTTGTAGTTTTTGGCATGAATGTCTCGGTGTAATGATTTTGAATTGATTTTTGTGTAATTGTGGATGAACTTTGAATGTTGTAATTTGTAATGGAATGTCTCCTTTTGTATGACAACTTTCTTTTGTAATTCAAGCGATTCAAACCAATTGAATGGTAGTTTTTCTCTTTTCTTTTGAATTTCAATTCAATAGCATGTAACTTTTCTTATATCTATTTGAATGAATTCCTGAATATTGATGTAGTAATGGTCGAATTCCAATGAGGAAGCCGAAGTGAATTGGTCAACAAAATTCAACCTTCACTTTTGTAATATTTCTTCTACACTCTTTATTAAGAAATTCAAGCAAACAATAGTTGAACCAAGATGACTTATATTCCAAGCAAGCACCACACAAAACTTAACACTATAATCATCGCCACACGTTGAGATATTGATTCAAAAGCCTTCTTCTATGAGTAGCAAAAGAGGACTAAGCGTGAAATGTGTGATCAAGTCATTAATAGCTCAAGTGTTGAGAAGCAGCCCATGATGATTATAAGACCAAACTCAATATAGGGAAATAAACCCTAGTTTTATAACTTCAACTAAAAAAGACCTTAGAAACCTCATCTCCAACTTGATTGATATAAACACCTTGAAGATAAGAAGTCTCAAAGTACCAATGAAACCTTAACCCTTCAAGATCCTTGATCCCGTGCCAATTTATTGATTAATGATGCATGATATGTAGGATGACCTAATGGATGAGATTATGAGATGTATAAACCAGTTAGAAATAAAATTAGATGGGCAAATTTTGGGGTGCAACAACCACCTTCACTCATCTACTCTCACAATAATCATTTTGCTTTCAAATTCCAGATTTCCAATGCTCAACCATGTCTCTCTTAACAATGGGTGATGCGCACCGAGGAACCCCCGAGAACAGCGCATCCTATGTAAGTATTTTACTATTACGTTAATAACACGCACCTATCTATGATGAAATAACTGAATACTTATGCATACATAATTATTTTCAGGACGCTAACCCTTTCCGGACTCGTAGTCACTCGATCATCGCTCCGGATGACCGCATAAGACCCTACTTGGACGTTGCTGGTTTCGGACTGATTAGCACCATCGCTGAGGCTTCAATTGATCACAAATTTGTTCTGCCCTTGTTAGAACGCTGGAGGCCGGAGACACACACTTTCCATCTTCCAACACGGGAGTGCACCATCACCATGGAGGATGTGTATATGTTACTAGGCCTTCTAGTTGACGGTAAGGCAATTAATGGCTGTGGTATGCAGGCAAATTCCATATGCTTTCAGGCATTGGGCATAGACTTGATAGAGGGACAAGTTGGTGCTAGGGGACAGGGTATTAACCTTAAGAGGTTAAGGTTATATTATGATAATTTTCGGTTGGAAGATGCGTCTCCCCAAGAGACCATACTTCAGAAAACAAGGTGCTACCTTATCTTGCTAATTGGAAACGTTTTGTTTCCAGATAGTACTAGTAACACTGTTAATTTTATGTATCTTTGTTTATTAAGGGATTTTACTAGAGTTGGTCTATATAGTTTGGGGTCTGCAATGCTGGCTACGGTGTACCAATCCCTGTGCAAGAACTCAATATACGATTCTTGCACATTCTATGGATGCGCTCTGTTGGTGCAGGTGTGGGGGTGGTGGAGGATGCCTATAATGGCCCCGATTAACAGAGCCAGTTGGAACTTTCCGTATGCAATGAGGTAAGTATTTTATATACCATATTTTCATGCAGAATTAGTGAATTATGATATACTCTAACTAAAACATTAAATTTGCGTTTTAGATTTTGCGTGAAAAAAATGGACTTCACAAAAAATCCGAGGTCAAATATCACAATGTACCGCTAGCTCATTGATCAATTAGGACCCGAACAAGTATTATTTGTAATCTTTTGCTCTTTTATAAGTATATTTTTTATAAATATTTGCCCGAAATAATGTATAACTCTTGTGCATGCAGTTTATATGGAGACCGTGTCTCAATTGCGACCAGGAGCCTAGAGCTGCAGATGCAGAAATTTGGACTATAACATGTTGCCTGATCCGGTACAACATCATCGAAATGCATCATATTGACCGGGTCAAGCTGCAGTTTGGAATGCGTCAAGGTATACCCGACCCTCCAGTTGACTTGGGAGTGTGGCACCTTAGACGGGTCAAACATCAGTGGAATCACCAAAACTGGAAGGATTTCGCACCCGTGTGGCGCAAGATGTGGAAAGACCGTCGCCAATATCTCCTCAACTTCCCCGTCAGTGATCATGAGATGAAACCAGTCGCCGAGTACATGAGTTGGTACCGTACGGTTACCACCCCTAACTTGTTTATTGCAGATCCGTTCTACTTAATAGACCCCCGTGCTCACAACTACATCCTACCCCGACAACAACCTGAAGAGAAACAACAACAACAACAACAACAACAACGGCAACAACAACGACAACAACTACAACAATGACAACTGCAGCAGCAACAACTACTACGAGAACCAGAACAAAATCAGTACAACGACCAACAACAAAATCGGTTCCTTACTCCATCCCGTTCTGCCCGCGACTACCGGCAACCAAATCTGTTCCAATCATAGTCTCAACCTTTTCAAGAAGCTGAAGACCAACACCATTCCGCTAGCCAATATTGGACTCAATCAGAACCATTTGGGTTTTCACCGTTTGCAGGGTCTGCAAGGTTGTTCGGCCAAAACCTTACGCCCGGCTCGTCAAGCCTACATCTAAGTCCCGACGATGGTCCTCAAGATGAATCCTCTCACCGTGGTACCCCTTCTGGCAATGCAACACCGTCGAACCAATTTGGCTTTAATCAAGGTAGTTCTAGTGCTGCTGGGTGCTACCAACCTGAAGTCGTTCCCCTACCCACTCCCCCATCACAATTTAACCCTTATGAGAGCTTGGGTAACCGACTTTACAACAGTCGGTTACCGGAAAATTATGGTGGCGTGGACGAATTCATAGACAGAGACCAACAGAACAATCCACTTCCAGGCCCAGTGACACAGACCCAGCAAGAAGCACGAAGGGGTAGGGGTAAGGGTGGTGCTAGGCTTCGCGGCGGCATCAACGATCGCGGTAGACGTGTGATAACAAGACCATCGTGCGGAACATACGGCTATCTTGGTGATGGACGCCATTAAGCATTTTGTTGTGTTTTCTTTAGTCAATTATTGTCGATGTATCGTTTCTTTAATCAATTGTAACTGATGCTTCGTTTTCGATTATCAAATGCCAATTTACGTTTTCTACATTAAATTATAAAAACTAAAAAAAATTTGAAAAAAAAGTATATATAAGCACTTACCTAATAAAAAAATTGAAAAAAAAAAACCTAAGCCTAATGCGCCAAATGGTTTGGCAATTAGGGAAAAACCCTAAGCCTAATGCGCCATTCCATTTGGCGCAAACTCTTACAATTTTAGGGTTAGACAAATGGTTTGGCGCATGCACCCAATTTCAACACTTATGCTCCATTTGGTTTGGCGCATGCACCCAATTTCAACACTTATGCTCCATTTGGTTTGGCGCATCCAATTAATTGGGGTCCGAAAACATGGTAAATACCCCAAAAACAAGGTTTTTTTTTGTAATTTTTTTATTAAAATGGTTATTTAAATTTTTTTCCCAATTAGCAGATAGAGTCCCGACAGGTCGAACAATTCAAGGCTGAAAAGGCTATAGCAAGAATCACAAAAAAAGAAAGGGTAGCTTAAGTTGAAATAAAAGAAGATGCGGAACCTTTCGATAGCTTCGAAGAATTCGAAGTAGATTTAGCCGAATTAAAAGAAGCACCCCCGTATTCTTGTAAAATGCTTACGCCATCTAATGGCAGAAATCCTGTCGAGGCAGAGAAAAAGGATAAATTCCCTAAGAAAACTTACACGTTTGATGCTAACAGATGTAACGAAAATTTTGATTTACTTGTAAAGGATGGCCAAATGATAGTGCTTCTAATGTTAAAATTACTCTGATCGAACAACGGAAGAAAAGAGGTTTCTAAAAATATCATAACTTTTTAGGCATCAAAACCTCACAATGTTTTCTTTTCAGGGATCTTATTCAAAATGCTATTAAGGAGGGAAGGTTGAGGTTTGGTGAGAAAGCCAAAGGCCACATGAAGGTTGACATTGACCCCCTCAACATTGTTGAGACCAACTATGCTGAACCCATCGATATCAACATGGTGGATATCGGTGGATTCGAAGAAGGCAGAACTAAAGAAGTCTAGGAATCCACGGAGGTCGGAGAACAGGATACTAAAAGCCTCACCCTTGTCGAAGATTCACTTGTGGTTACTCCCAAACCAAGGGCTAGTGAAGGTTCCATGTTCGGAATAACTGAGGCTATTGAAGGCCTTAGGATCAAATTCGAAAAGGTAAGGATTGATGAGGGTCCTAGCCTAGGTGTGAACATGGTGGACCTCAACCAGCCAAGTTCATAAATGGAAGAAGTCGAGAAGTGTTTCAAAGTGGAAAGAGAGCAGGCGAACTTCAATTACCCGAAGGCTGACGAAAGCCTTCCAGACTATTTGTGGAGGTAACAAAGGAGGAATGTTGGGATGTTGCTATGTCCCAAGTGCAGTATCATGCTGAATCGAAGGATTGTTGAGGCATATGAGAAGGTCCAACGAGTCAGAGCACAAGGAAACTGGAGGCAGGAAAGTCAGTTGCTGAAAGTTTATCCTAAGCTTGGAGAAATTCTATTGAGTTTCCTGGTTCAATGTCACAAGGATAATACAGGATGTTTTATGTCCCCATGATGTGGCGCTGTGTATGATCAAGAAATGTCTGAAATGTTCGAAAGGATCCCTTATGCTTATGGATGGAATCAGCAGGTGTCGAACCCAGATACTTTCACCTTCGATAGGATAAGGATACCAAGAAACAAGATAGCCCTCATCCTAAGATAAACAAGAGGGTTACCTTTAAGCTGCCCGCTGAAGTCCCTACTGATAGGTGGGTCCAGGAAGGTGTCATACCCCAATTTTTGACCTAAGATACCACCTCATATCATTGCATATGCATCATTTGCATCTCTAACAAATTGCATAGCTTGTGTTTGCTACTTGTGACTCAGCAGGGTTTAATCAAGAAATCACTCATCAGTACAAGTAACAATCAATTAGGGTTTTGTTCTCCCTTCATCTCAAATGAATCATCTTCATCAACAATCAACATTTGGTCCTCAGAGATTCATTTCAACAAGCTCAAAGGCTCTGAATCAACCAAATTAGGGTTTTGACTGAAGATAGCATACTCCTGACTTTTGCTCAGGATTTGACCTAGTGACTTGGGACATGACCTCAAGATCCCAAGTACATCATTTTGATTTAATCCATTGGCTTTTAACATCTCCTGCACAAGGATTGATCAAACAGAGAAATTTCAAATCATCAGATTAGGGTTTTGAACCATCAGGGACTAAAATCAGGGATCACATTTGGGAAACCCTAAAAACCCCCAGGAAGTCAATCAAAGGTTTCAATCATCCTCAAATAATCCCTATGACAAAATCCAATGGAAATTAAATCTCAATTCAAGATCCACAGTCATCAATTTCATCAGGTCGACAATTAGGGTTTTGACCTAATTCACTGAACAACTGACTTTTTAATCAGGACATGGTGCCACAACTCAAACCATGGCTCAATATTCTCTAATGCCTCAATGTGATCCATTCATACCATTCATTTGGTGAGGATAGCCTGTTTCATTTGAAATCTCCAGAAACGCGATTCGTCTGAAAAAGTCGACTGTACAAGATCACCATTGACTTTTGGGGAATTTTGGTCAACCATGACTTTTGAAGTTTTAAATCATCAATATATGATATGAGAAGTCATTTGATCAAGAAAAATCAAGAAAATCAATCAAGAATCAAAAAGTCAAAAGTTTGACTTTCATACTTAGAAAATTTTTCTAAGTGTTTTTCATGGTTTTTTCCAAACTTTGGAAGGGAATAACTCAAAATTTCACCTACAAACTGAAAAAAACTTCCAACATGAAAGTTGTAGATTTTGATCCAATAAACAACTTTGACACATATAAATTTTTTCCATAAGATCAACCATTTAAGAGATTTGGAGCTTCAAAGTTGGTACTTTTTGAAAATTTCACTTAAAACTTCATTTTCTTCAAAGTTCATGGATCTTTTTCACCCATTTCCTTAAAGGTCTTGAAGAAACTTTCAACTAGGGTTTTGAAGTGTGTAACATGAGCTTTCCAAAATGTCCAAGAGCATGAAAAAATATGGAGTGTAGCCATGGTTTTGAATTTTGCAATTAGAGGTCATTATGCATGAAATTACAAGCCATTTTCACTAAGTTCAATACTATATGGCCTATAATTCAAGCAATGACACACCAAAGCAATGATTGAATGATATTTTCAGATTTGAGATCAGAATGGAAAGAGATAAGAAGCTTGGCCAAAATAACCATGGTTTAGTTACTTTAACCATATGCATTAAATGGTAAGATTCCTTTCTATCTCCAAATGCCAAATCATCACTTCTTGAAGCAAGTTGCAAAGTTCTGAGTTCAGAACTCTTGGCCTATAAATAGAGGTCATTTCCACTCTTCAATTCACACCAAAACCTCACAAAGCATAGGTTTTCTCTTTCTTTCTTGAATTACAAGTTTCATAGTTTTCAAAGAGGTAGAAAACTCAACCTCTAAGCCTTGCAATTTCTGAGCAAAGTGATGCTTCTCACAAGCCACAAACATCATATGGGATGTGTTTGATCCATTCACACACCCCAAAACACCTCAAATCTCAAAATCACCACCTCACTTCCATATATGCACATAATAAGCCTTATCATGCCAAAATCAATTCCAGGCTATTTCTGTCCAAACTAACACTTCAAACACCATCCATATACTTCATATGAACTATCCAAACACTCACCATCAACCTGTAACCTCATAATCATCAAGCTCGATCCATACTTGAAGCTTCTGCAGATCGGGTTCCATGGCCTTGCTCAAGTGAATTCAAACTGTTCCAAGCATTCAAACATGTTCCATAAGGTCCATTGATGCTGTCCAGATCAAGAAACAACAACTGGAACACCTCCTTTGCAAAATTCAATCTCCAGCTTGGTCGTTTTTGAGGTAAGTGCTCATGAACTTCAAACTCTATCATACATGCATCATAAATGAAAAACTGAGTTACCATCTTGTTTCTGCACCATCATTGAATAATAACCCTCAATCAATTGCATCATATCATGATCATACACGATTTCACATTGAATTTCAGTTTTAGGGTTCTTCGTGTTCATCACAAAATTGACCCCCTTAGAGTGAAAATAAATGAATTATGAGGGCACCATCATGTTCCTCGTGAAAAACCGAGTGAGATAGACCCTCTGATTGATCAAAACAACTCAGTTTTCAGAAAATTCAAAATCAAGTTAGGGATGTGTTCTTGGCGCCATTTTTTGTTCAGAAATTCAAATGTTTCGTTTTAAAATATAATTAAATGGAAGCGTGTTATTTACAAGCTGCGCGCGCAGCTTAGTTGGCAAGTGTTTTGGTTGGTAACCTCCAGGTCGTGGGTTCAAACCCTTGTGAGACCAAACCCTCTTTTTTAACACTATTTTCTTTCATTTTTTTTTACAACTTCAATTAATTAATTAACACATCAAATTAATTCATTTTTCATTCATTTTTTGTACACTCTTTATTTAACACATATATTTTATGAATACCAAAAAAAAATCATCAAAAAAGATTTATTTAATACATTTTTAAATAGGTTTAAAATGACATGTTTTAAGTGTTTTTTAATACTTTAAAATATTGTTTTTCATTTGATTCTTAACCTAATCACTTGTAAATATTTTTTGTGATCAAACCCTAATCACTTAGGTCTTAATTAAGCATTAAAATTTGATTTTTTTACTTAATTAAGTTGACTTTTGTTAAATTCAAATTGTTTTAAAACAAACGATCATTCTTTTCAAAACAATAAACCATTTCTTTTTGAAACTATTGATTAAATCTTTTTTAATTGATTAATTGATTTTCAAAACGATGTGGGGCCTCTCGAATATTAGAGAGTATGAGACCCACTCTTTTTTCTTTTATACAGTTTTTCTTTGTACAGAAAACTCTTTCAAAACAATACTTTTCAAACTGTTTTCAAAACAACAAACGACGCGTCTGTAAATAAAACCATCCACCATGTTTTATAAAATAAAACAGGGGCCTCCACATAGGTCTAAGTCCCATTCCCGTACATGAAATTAGGTATTTCATTGTACGCCTTTTTGTACATACACTTTTTTGTACATTCCTCGATCAGTTTGTTTTTTAACTTTGAACAACAAATCAAAAATGAAGGTTTCTTTAAATCTTCCCAAAAATATCAGGGGCCTCCATGTAGGTATAAGTCCCAAGCCCTTTTGTAAAAACCTGTTTACATAGCTTTGAATAAACTCAAGTGGACCTCTCCTCGAGTATAAGTCCCGAGCCCTCGTGTATACAAATGGATCATGCTTACAGGTATATTTCCTTCATAAACTCCATTATATACACACACTCTGTCATATATATAATTGTTCATACCTGTTCATGTTTGTTCATACTTGTTCATGTTTGTTCATATGTGTGAATATGTGTGCTTGTTCAACTTAGTACAACACTAGGTTCCCCATAGCCTCCTATTGGGCTTCGTGCAAAGAATCTCCACTAGTTTAGGTTAGGACATAGAGTATGGTTTCCCGGTGAAATCGCTCTAAGAGCTCAAACCAACTATACCATGCCTCCCCTTGGGCTTTGTACAAACGAGTGACCCTCCCATAGCCTCCTCTTGGGCTTACAATGCAAGGACCCTGGATTGTCCCTCCCATAGCCTCCTCTTGGGCTTACAATGCAAGGACCCTCGGATAGCCTCCTCTTGGGCTTCGTACAAGGACCCACGGGCTTCTTATAAGCATCCCCAATATCCAAATCAAAGACCCTAGGAGATTAGACATTTTTCATCTCTATGCTAGGAGTATCTCTTCTATATCATCACAAACAATCAATCAATCAAATCAAACTTTTTGCCACAAGGCTGGCTAATCAATCAAACTTCTTTTTTGCCACAAGGCTGGCTAATCAATCAAACCGTTTTGCCACCATACTGGCTGATTAATCAAAGTTTTTGTCACAAGGCTGACTTCATTGAAACTTTTGCCACGAGGCTGGCTGATTAATCAAAACTTTTTGTCACAAGGCTGACTTCATTGAAAGTTTTTGCCACAAGGCTGGTTAAACAAACAAAAATCAAACAGATGTATGTGATGATATAGATTAGATACATCTAGCATTTAGACGACATTTGTCTATTTTCCTTTGCTTCCACTAGCATAAGTGGGAACTACGATTGCTCTGACTTTCTCAACATCCCTTTGAGAATACGTAGGCACAAGGTCGATCCTTGGCGAGCAAAACAAAACAAAAAAAAACCATTCAAACCTTAGCACCCGTAGACCCCGAGCTACAGATGCTCTGATTCCCTTTAAGGGATATGTATGCAGAGGATCGCGATGATCTTTGCGAGCATAATCAAACAAACACCTTAGGTCCCACCTATTTCACAAGAACCTCTCAATAACATGGAATGAAAAACAAAGCAAAGAAACCTATAGAGTACTATAGATACGTTGGGTGCTAATACCTTCCCTTCGTATAACCAACCCTCTTACCCAAAGATCTCTCCCCCCACTTTTAGGTTATTGCAGCTTTTTTCCATTTCCTACTTTGGAAATAATAAAAAGTTTGGTCGAAACAAAGAAAAATCATTTTTTTGAGCACTCGAGCCCAAAGAAGGCATCAGGTGTCTCATCCCACAAAAAAGAGGAACAAAACGATTTTTCGCCCGCGATAGAAAAATGGCGACTTCACTGGGGACCATCTTTTTATTGTTTCCAAAGGAAGGGTTAATTCTATTTATTTTATTTTTCATTTCATTTTTTGTTATATGTGTGGTTCTGGTTCTGTTACTTGTGTAGTTCTGTTACAAGTGATACATTATGGACAAATCCTAACCCGGATTAAGCACACATAAGAAATTAGGTGGAGGGTATAGTCATGTGCAGGCGCACGTGAGAATCCTTCTGCTCAGTGGAGGTTCCTTGTTGGTAATATATGTTTAGCATGTTTCGTAGCGAAGACATTATTACTTTCATTGAACTGTAGAAGCTGAGTTGGCCGTAGAACCCCAACCCATCCTGGCCTTATTAGGACGTGGTGCAGAAACTATTCAGGTGAAGACTTGGATTAGTTGTCATGCGGAGAACCACACTCAGACGAGTTTTTCTTGAGAATATTACTGGCTCATGAGTTTAATTGTGGAAGGCCGGTAATATCCGAAAGAAAAATGTAGACTCTGACGTATCAGTAGAACATGTTGTGCAGGTGATTAACTAGAACTATCCCATTTTTGGTTCTCTGACCTCATGCTCGTGACTTTGGACCTTTGAACCTATGCGTTACCATGTTTGCGTTACCATGTTTGTGTACCATGTTTATAGTACCATGTTAGTGTTACCATGTTTGAACTACCATGTTTGCTTTACCATGTTTGAATATGTGGCATCCATGCATCCACGCATGCATACATTCATTAGAAAACCCATCTTTTTCCATAAAAACATGATTTTTCCAAAAAAATTTAGAGAATTTTCTTTGCAAACATTATAGGATTAAGTTATGGAAAAAAGGTATACCAAAAAGTACGGTTTCAAAGCACCTGATGTAGAAAGACTGATAGAGTTAGCATCTTTTGTACAAGATCCTTGTAATTTTAGGAAAAGTTATGGAAAGCTTTTGCCTATTTTGAACACTCATGTTGATGAAGGACTTCTCAAAACTCTGGTTCAGTTCTATGATCCCGTCTACCGGTGTTTCACCTTTCCAGACTACCAGTTGGTACCGACCTTGGAAGAATATGCCAATCTTTTAGGTATTCCTGTGTCTGACAAAATACCCTTCAATGGTTTGGAAGCCATTCCTAAGTCACACGTCATTGCAGCAAGTATCCACATGAAAAAGTCTGAAGTAGAGAGTAATTGGACTACCAAAGGAAACCTCCCGGGTTTAACCTCACACTTCCTAATAAAGAAAGCCTTCGATTTCATCGAAACTGGTAGTATGATAGCTTTTGAAGCTATACTAGCCTTGCTCATCTATGGGTTGGTTCTGTTTCCCAATGTCGACAACTTTGTTGATATCAATGCCATAAAGATCTTTCTGATTGGAAATCCTGTTCCGACTTTACTTGGTGACATGTATTTCTCTGTCCATCATAGGAATCGCCAAGGCGGTGGAATCATTGTATGTTGTGCACCTTTGTTGTTCAAATGGATTGTTTCACACTTACCTGAGTCTCCTATTTTCACGGAAAACCGAGAAGGTTTGCGTTGGCCTCGAAGACTTATGTCTCTTACTAATAATGATATTCGTTGGTATACCTTGGCTCGCTGTGGTATAGAAACCATTGAAAGTTGTGGAGAGTTCGCCAACATACCCCTCATTGGTACACAAGGAGGAATTAACTATAATCCGGTCCTAGCCCGACGACAACTCGGGTATGCAAATTCAGTTAAACCTGCTGGTCCCTCAGTGGAAGGATACTTTTACCGAGAAGGGGATAATCCTAAAAGGTTGAAAGCGAGAATGGTGAGAGCTTTGTACGACATCCGATGGAAAGAAAAAGGTGAGGAAAGAAATTGCATTGCCATGGACGCCTACACCTGCTGGGTAAAGAAAAGAGCAAAGGAGTTCCAAATGCCTTATGCTTATGAAAAACCCATGTTTCCTGCAGTATCTCAACGACCCAACATTCCCACTATGAAAGAATACCAAGACACTTTGGCTAAAATGAGGACAGAAAAAGATGCTTGGGAAGAAAAGTTTCGTAGCACTGATGTGGAAAATAGAAAGTTGAAGAAAAGGGTGAAAGATCACGAAGAAACTCTTTACCGTCAAGATGGATGGCTCATGAGTAAAGATGAGAATATTCGCCAGAAAGACGCTGCAATCAAGAGGTACATCAAAGAAAGCAAGAAAAATCTGGAAGGCTCAACAAGCAACGCTCCGACTCCTGATGATTGGAAGAATATTGTTGACAAGCTGAGGACTGAAAAGGCCGAATTGAAAGCTCACTATGGGAAAGAAATCATGAAGCTCAAGCTGCACAATGCATTTAGTTCTTCGTCTGATGAAGATGCTTAGGATTGTTTAGCTTTTTATTTATCATTTGCTTTTGTAAGGAGCTACGCTCCAATGTTGTAACATTTCCCATTATTGCAATAAAAAAAAATGAATGAATAAAAGAATTGTTTGTGTTCAAATGTTTGCAAGGAAATAATCTTTAAAATGTTTGGAAAAATCATAAATTTCTTTTTAGCATACATCATTCTGCATATCGAGTCTGTTGTATAGAGTCTCATCTTTTGGATCTTTCTCCATTAGATTGTCAAGCTGTCGCGTCTCAAAGTTTCTCGACCGCGCTCGCAATCAGATCACAGATACAATACTCGTTCAAATAGAAGAAGAGTAATGGAACACTCTGAACAAGAGAATGTTGAGCTCCGTGGTACAGTGACCACCCTTCAGGAAAAGTTGGAAAGTCTCACTACTCTGGTTGACTCCTTGATGGCCGCATAGAATCAGCCGCCGCCACCTAACAGTCAAGCAACAGTAACATCTGAAGTCACTACTCCAGTTTCTACAGTTGCATTCGGTATTCCATCTTTCTCCATGCCAGAAGGTTGGGGCCCGCCTTTCAGCTTTGGTACAGGTTTCCGTCATAATTTCTCTGGGGTTCAAATAGCTACAACTGAAGCGCCTGCTGCACAAGGTTCGGCTTTTATTCCACATTCAGGGGTAACTTTTTCCCAAATCACTATGTCACTTTCTCAACCCACTATGACAGTTCCGACCCCTGCAGTTCACACTGTTCCTTACGGAGACAATGAGATTTATCATGATCAGGGTGATAGCACAAATCAGCGAAGCCTTGTAGGAGATCTCCAAGAACAATTCAACAAGATGCAGTTGGAAGTTAAGGCTATCCGTGGAAAAGATTTGTTTGGAAAGAATGCCCAGGAGCTATGTTTGGTTCCCAGTGTACAAATACCTGCTAAATTCAAGGTCCCAGACTTTGAGAAGTACAAAGGTAGTTCTTGTCCACAAAGTCATCTTGTGATGTACGCCAGAAAGATGTCTACTTTTGCAGATAATCATCAGTTGCTTATCCATTACTTTCAAGACAGTTTGACTGGTGCCGCACTGAAGTGGTACACAGGCTTGGATAGCACCAATATTCGGACTTTCAATGACCTAGGTGAGGCCTTTGTCCGACAATACAAGTATAACTCGGATATGGCTCCAGACAGAGATCAGCTTCGGTCCATGGCTCAGAAAGATCATGAAGCTTTCAAAGAGTATACCCAACGATGGAGAGAAACTGCTGCTCAGATTAATCCACCGTTAAAAGAGAAAGAGATGACAAAGATCTTATTGAATACTCTCAGTCCGTTTTATTATGAACGCAAGATTGCTAGTGCTCCAAGTGATTTCACCGAAATGGTAAACATGGGGATGCGTCTAGAAGAAGGAGTCCGAACCGGACGTCTGACTAAAGAAGGTGGATCTTCAAGCGGAACCAAAAAGTTCGGAAGTGGTTTCCAAAAGAAGAAGGAACAAAGTGTTGACATGGTATCCCAAGGGAGGCCAAGAGGAAATGTCAACCATCAACGACAGATTGCTGCCATTGCGCCAGTCGTTAATACCGCACCGAATCCGGGGTTTACTCCGCAGTTTCAACAACAACAGCCTCGACCACAGGCTCGGCAGTTTAACAATAATCAGAATCGTGTGCAAAGAGCTCCACAGTTTGATCCGATTCCAATGACCTACACAGAATTGTACCCTGCTTTGGTTGAAAGAGGTCTTGTTCAAACTAAAGCACCACCACCAGTACCTGAGAAACTCCCATGGTGGTACAAAGCTGAGGTCTCATGCCCTTATCATCAAGGAGCACCTGGCCATGATCTTGAGCATTGCATAGCCTTGAAATATGAAGTTCAGAGGTTGGTTAGATCTAATCTCCTCTCTTTCAGAAATTTGAATCCTAATGTGCAAGCAAATCCGCTGCCCAATCATGGAGGGCATGTTGTAAACATGGTGTACGGATGTCCTGGTCCATACCGAGTCTATAATATCAACTTCTCAAGAGCAGATTTGGTACAAATGCACGCCACTCTCTGTCGAGGGCCGAGTTTTCGCCAGCATCAATATGGTTCCTGTAGCATATGTTGTGTAGATCCTCACGGATGTTCGATTGTGAGAAGAGATCTCCAAGTACTGTTGGATAATGGTACTATTCAGATCTACAGAAATAGGGATGAAAATGAAGTTAACATGATAGGATGTTATCCGCATGAGCTTTTAGTCTCAGATATCAACTCGGAAATGCCTACAGTTAACGTCATCGTTCCTCATTTCAACATGCCTGAGCACATGGAAGTTACTTACAACAAGCCGAAGGTTCCTGTTGCTCCTTTGATCATTTGTCTACCTGGACCTGTTCCTTATAACTCTGACAAGGCAGTTCCATACAACTACAATGCTACAATGATAAAGAATGGACAAGAAGTTCCTTTACCTACTCTTTCATCTGTCGTGAATATCGCCGATGTGAGTCGAGTAACAAGAAGTGGACGTGTGTATACTCCACTACCTCCAAAGCAGCCTGTTGCTCCTGCAACCGGGCAAAATCCTGTCAATACACCAGTAGGGAATCCTGTGGAAACTCCTGTCAGTAATACAAACATTGATTTTGGTCAATCCAGTGGAACCAATGTGAATCCTGACTTTGATGAAATTTTGAAACTTATCAAAAGAAGTGAATACAAGATTGTGGATCAGCTTATGCAGACTCCTTCGAAGATCTCAATACTTTCATTGCTTTTAAACTCAGAAGCCCACAGGGAAGCCCTGATGAAGGTCTTGGATCAAGCTTTTGTAGATCATGATGTGACTGTTGATCATTTTGATGGGATAATAGCTAACATAACAGCTTGCAACAATTTAAGCTTATGTGATGAAGAACTCCCCGAGGAGGGTAAAAATCACAATCTTGCTTTGCACATTTCTATGAACTGTCAGTCAGACTCTTTGTCCAATGTGTTGGTAGACACCGGATCTTCCTTGAATGTTATGCCAAAGACGACTCTCGCTCGTTTGTCTTACCAAGGAATGCCTATGAAGTTCAGTGGTGTAGTTGTCAAAGCATTTGATGGATCGCGAAAATCTGTTATCGGCGAAGTCAACCTTCCCATGACAATTGGTCCACATACATTCCAAATCACCTTCCAAGTCATGGACATTCAAGCTGCTTATAGCTGTCTGTTAGGACGACCATGGATCCATGAAGCAGGGGCAGTAACTTCTACGCTCCATCAAAAGTTAAAGTTTGTAACAAATGGAAAATTGGTGACAATAAGTGGAGAACAAGCCTTGATGGTGAGCCATTTGTCCAATTTCTCTTTCATTGGTGCTGATGATGTGGAAGGAACTCAGTTCCAAGGTCTCTCTTTAGAAGACGAATCTTCCAAAAAGAAAGCATCAATCTCTTCTTACAAAGAGGCAGTGAAAGTAGTAAAGGATGGAACTACCACTGGCTGGGGGCAAGTTGTGATCCCTACCAAGAATGAAACCAGAGCAGGACTCGGATGTTCACCAACATTCTCAAACTGCACCAAGAAGGATGAAACCCTTCGTCCGATCAAAGAAACATTCATTAGTGGAGGGTTCCTTAAACCAATTCCTCAAGAGGTTAATGTCCTTATCGAAGAATGTATTGAAGAAGGTCTACCTGATACTGAAGAAGAATGGAAGTGTTATCTCAATGACTCGGGATACATATCTCAGGAAGAACCATATCCTCCGTCAGAGAAATCCAAAGGCAATGAAATTGAGCCTGTTCCTGCAGAGATCTGGGATACCTTGGGACAACCAAGTGGAAAATTTGATTATATGGTGAAATATACTGCACCTGAAAGTTCAAAGATTGCGATTGAGGATATCCAACCAACTGGATGGGGAGATTCCTTTGAATATAATAGTCAACCAGAAGAGGCTTATCAGCCTTGTCAATTTTCTCAGCAACCTGAAATTACTGAAGATTTCGGATTCAATGCATCTGCCAAGATTTATAATCCTGAAGATGGTTATTATCACATAAATGCCATTTTTGAAGATGAAGGGGAAGATGGTCCCGCAACTGACTCAGAAAGTGTCGCTGACAATGAGTCTCTTCATCCTGAAGACTGGGAAATACATCCTGAAAATTCTGAAGATTGTGATTCATCATATGCTCTTCAAGAAGTAGAAGAAGACCGTTTCAACTCTACAAAGAACAAGGTTGACAAACCAGGAGCTTCAAATCCTGCTCGACCAGCGGTCAATGTCAATACTGAAGATAATTCTGAGGAGATTTTTCCTGAATACATAATACACAGAGGAGTTCGTTGCTACTGGAAAGCTGTCGACGTTCCGAATGTTGTTCGCCGCTCAAAGTAATCACCTCGCTGTTATTTTGACCTCCTGCCTAGCCCAAAGCAGAGAGATGTTTTATAGGGCTTTGCTTTTAAATGTTCCGCCCAAATAACTTTGTGTATAGGGCTTTGTTTTAAAAGTTTCCCTCTTTGTCCTGCCCAAGACAAATGAGTTTGTGTTTAGGGCTTTGTTTCAAAAATGAATCATAAATAAAGTGTCATTTTGAATTCCCTACATTATATGTTTTATTTTTGCTTTTTTCTGGAAATGGTAATCCTAAAAAAACCAAAATAAAAAATAATAAAACCAAAAAAACTTTTTCAAAAAAAATCTGCATACACTCCTGCATTCATAAATTTTCTGAAATAGATATAAATCACATGTGCAGATTTACTATTGATAAACCCATTGAATGCAATAACCCTATGCCCTCTCCCAACTTTGAGTTTCCTGTGTTCGAAGCCGAAGAAGAGGAAGAAGAGGAGATCCCGGACGAGATCTCTCGATTACTTAAGCACGAGGAAAGAGCCATTCTGCCTCACAAAGAGCCTTTAGAAAAGATCAACTTGGGTTCTGAGGAAGACAAAAAAGAAGTGACCATTGGATCGCTGCTTGATACTGATATCAAGAGTAAGTTGACAGACCTTCTCAAAGAATATGTTGACGTGTTTGCCTGGTCCTACCAAGACATGCCTGGGTTGGATACCAATATTGTTCAGCATTATTTGCCATTGAAGCCAGAATGTCCGCCGGTTAAGCAGAAATTACGAAGGACTCACCCTGATATGGCTAACAAGATCAAAGTGGAAGTTCAAAAACAGCTCGACGCAGGTTTTCTAGTCACCTCCGAGTATCCTCAATGGTTGGCCAACATAGTGCCAGTTCCGAAGAAAGATGGCAAAGTCAGAATGTGTGTTGACTACCGTGACTTGAACAAGGCCAGTCCAAAAGATGACTTTCCATTACCACATATTGACATGCTGGTTGATAACACTGCTAAGTTCAACGTCTTTTCCTTCATGGACGGGTTCTCCGGTTATAATCAGATTAAGATGGCTCCTGAAGACATGGAGAAGACATCTTTCATCACCCCATGGGGTACCTTTTGCTACAAAGTGATGCCGTTTGGATTGAAGAATGCAGGCGCAACTTACCAAAGGACAATGACTACTCTCTTTCATGACATGATGCATAAAGAAATTGAAGTTTATGTGGACGACATGATAGCTAAGTCCAGCACAGAAGAAGAACATATTGAATACCTTTTGAAGTTGTTTCAACGACTAAGGAAATATCAGCTTCGCTTGAATCCTAACAAATGTACTTTTGGGGTTAGATCTGGAAAACTTTTGGGTTTCATTGTCAGCCAAAGAGGTATTGAAGTAGATCCCGACAAAGTCAGAGCTATTCAAGAGATGCCTGCACCAAAAACTGAAAAGCAAGTAAGAGGATTTCTCGGACGATTGAACTATATCTCCAGATTTATCTCTCAAATGACTGCTACTTGTGGGCCAATTTTCAAGCTTCTCCGCAAAGATCAAGGGGTTGTATGGACTGAAGATTGCCAGAAAGCGTTCGACAGTATCAAAGAGTACCTGTTAGAACCACCAATATTGATTCCTCCAGTTGAAGGAAGACCATTAATCATGTACCTTACTGTGTTAGAAGAATCCATGGGTTGTATGCTTGGACAGCAAGATGAAACCGGTAAGAAGGAGCATGCCATCTATTACTTGAGTAAGAAATTCACAGACTGTGAGTCTCGTTACTCCATGCTCGAAAAAACGTGTTGTGCTTTGGCTTGGGCTTCAAAACGTCTCCGCCAATACATGATCAACAATACTACTTGGTTAATCTCCAAAATGGATCCGATCAAGTATGTCTTTGAAAAGCCCGCCTTAACAGGAAGGATTGCCCGATGGCAAATGCTGTTATCTGAGTATGACATTGAATACCGTGCTCAAAAAGCCGTCAAAGGAAGCATTCTCGCCGATCATTTGGCGCATCAACCAATTAATGAATATCAATCTCTCAAGTTTGACTTTCCTGATGAAGATGTCTTGTACTTGAAGATGAAAGATTGTGACGAACCGTTACCTGAAGAAGGTCCTGAGCCTGGATCAAGATGGGGCCTAATTTTCGATGGAGCAGTAAACGCTTTTGGCAATGGAATTGGGGCAATCATCATCACTCCCAAGGGTACTCATATCCCGTTCTCTGCCAGATTGCTATTTGATTGTACCAACAACATCGCAGAATATGAAGCTTGTATCATGGGTCTCGAAGAAGCCATTGACTTAAGGATCAAGATCCTAAACATATATGGAGATTCAGCCCTTGTGATCAACCAAATCAAAGACAAGTGGGAAACTTACCACCCTGGCTTGATTCCTTACAGAGATTATGCAAGACGTCTGTTGACATTCTTCAACAAGGTTGAATTGCATCATATACCTCGAGATCAGAATCGAATGGCAGACGCTTTGGCTACTCTATCTTCCATGTTCAAAGTCAATCATTGGAATGATACGCCTAAAGTCAGAATTACACGCCTTGAAAGGCCTGCCTATGTGTTTGCAACTGAAGCAGTCATCGATGATAAACCGTGGTTCCACGACATCAAATGCTTCCTTCAAACTCAAGAGTACCCGCTTGGGGCATCAAACAAAGATAAGAAAACTCTAAGGAGGCTTTCTGGCAGTTTCTTCCTGAATGGAGATGTGCTATACAAAAGAAACTTCGACATGGTTTTGCTCAGATGCGTGGATAGACACGAAGCAGACATGTTAATGCATGAAGTGCATGAAGGGTCCTTTGGAACTCATTCAAACGGGCATGCAATGTCTAAGAAGATCTTAAGAGCAGGATACTATTGGTTGACAATGGAATCTGACTGTTATAAACACGTGAAGAGATGTCACAAGTGCCAGATCTACGCAGATAAGATCCATGTGCCACCGACTCTACTCAACGTTCTCTCATCTCCGTGGCCTTTCTCCATGTGGGGTATCGACATGATTGGAATGATCGAGCCGAAAGCTTCAAACGGTCATCGTTTCATCTTGGTAGCCATTGATTACTTCACCAAATGGGTCGAAGCAGCGTCTTACGCCAATGTTACAAGACAAGTGGTTGTGAGGTTTATCAAGAATAACATCATTTGCCGATATGGTATTCCCAGCAAGATCATTACTGATAATGGTTCAAACTTGAATAACAAGATGATGAAAGAACTGTGTGAGGAATTCAAGATTTAGCATCATAACTCTTCTCCTTACAGACCAAAAATGAACGGCGCTGTTGAAGCTGCCAACAAGAACATTAAGAAGATTGTCCAGAAAATGGTCGTCACTTACAAAGACTGGCATGAAATGCTGCCATTTGCTTTACATGGGTACCGTACTTCAGTGCGTACTTCAACAGGGGCAACTCCCTTTTCTCTAGTATACGGCATGGAAGCTGTGCTCCCCGTAGAAGTTGAAATCCCATCAATGAGAGTTCTCATGGAGACTAAGTTATCAGAGGCTGAATGGTGTCAAAGCAGATACGATCAGTTGAACTTAATCGAAGAAAAACGTATGACTGCTCTATGCCATGGACAGTTATACCAAGCAAGGATGAAACAAGCTTTCAACAAAAAGGTTCGACCTCGTGAATTTCAAGAAGGCGACCTCGTGCTTAAGAAGATCTTGTCTTTTCAACCAGATTCTAGGGGCAAATGGTCTCCTAATTACGAAGGCCCGTATGTTGTCAAAAGAACATTTTCTGGCGGCGCCATGACTCTTGCAACCATGGATGGTGATGAACTTCCACATCCTGTGAATGCTGATGCAGTCAAGAAATACTTTGTCTAAAAAATACAAAAGAACAGCTCGGTAAGTCGAAAACCCGCAAAGGGCGACTTAGGCAAAAATGAGCGTCTCGGTGGACTGAAAACCCGAAAGGGCGGTCCAGGCAAAAATTAGAGACAATAAACAGAAAAAAATTCATCCTGGTAGATTGAAAACCTGAAAGGGCAATCTAGGCAAAAATTAGGGATTTATGACAAAGTAACTGCATCAGTCTGTACTTCGTCACCTGAGGAGTCTGTACTTCATCAAAGGATCTTCAAACAAATCATTGCCAATCTGAAGCAACAAGCACAGTTGGAACTCAAAGTTGTTGGGGGGAATAGTGGTTATTGCTTTCAATGTAGCCTTTTCCGCATAATTACCATTTCCAACTTTTGTAAATACTCCATGGAATCACGCCTTTAGCTGATTTCCATCCTATCAAATAAATTTGAGCCTTGTGCCCATTTGTTTGCAATCTCTAATTTCTTTTAGCTTGCAAAATGACGCTTTAATTGTGTTATTCACTTTTGAAACAAAAAAAAGAAAAAAATAAGTTTTAAATGAATTTACTTCACTTTTCTTTTTCAAAATAAAAGCGAAATTTTCCTTTGAGTTGCGAACAACGGAAGGAACATCAGCAGTCGTCTCCATAGGATGAACAAAAGGATTCTCCCTGAAAAATTGTTGAGACAACGGTATTCTTGTCCCAGAAAAGAATTCTTGAAGCAATTATCCCTCGAGGTAAAGAAGCTCTTCTATCCCCAGTGAAGAAGCTCTTCTATCCCCAGTGAAGAAGGTCTTTTATCCCCAGTAACGAAGATTTTCTATCTCCAGTAAAAAGGTTCTTCCATCTCAATAAGGAAAAATGCTTATCTTCCCCAGAGAAGTTTAAAGCACGCAACACCATTCATCACCTATGTTATCTACACCGTGTTGAAGAACATTTGTCAAGTATCTGGTTGTATTGCGACGTCGGTCCTTCTCCAGTATATACTTCATTGTCTGTCAGTTTCGTCAGCATGCATGCGACATTCATGACATTCATCATTCATACATATTTGCATCATTTATGCATCATTGCATTTTTCAAATGTCTGCCTAAAATTACTTGTTTAGGATATATCTATCCTCAAAAAAAAAAAGAAAAAAAAAAAGAAGAAAAAGAAACAGGTATGGGCGTGTCATCTCTCCAAGTAGGTTGTCACCCATAAGCAGAAAGAACATCTTCTTTCTCCAGTTCCCCACTGAGATCATTCCTCGTGGAAGAAGGTTGCTTCAGTTTCTCCTCTCAAAACAAAGGAGAAAATCCCCATTTGAGTTCATTCCTCATGGGAACAAAGTCTTGTTTGACTGTTTCTTTCCAATTCATTCATGGTTAGAACTTTGTCTTTACCAAAAATTCAAAATTCCGATTCTCCAAATAGAGTCAAGAAAAAATTGAACCATAAACAATAGCCTCATCATCTGAGCAGTTTATGTTTCTTTCAAAAGATTCTTCCTCTCTAGGAAATCAATCATGAAGACCATTTGACAAATCAGGGCCTTATTACTGTTCACGAGGCTGAATATCCAGTAATTCCCCTATCAAAGTCTCCAAAATCATTTTATCACTCGGCTGATAATTGATCTTGTCTTCAAAACCACTATCACGAGGCTGGTAGTCGGTAACCTTTTGTTCTGGTTATATTATTCAACATGTCTATCACAATGCTGATAGTCGGTAATATTAACCGAATCTTTGAAACTCTTTTTCGCTTGTCAAGTCTATCACCATGCTGATAGTCGGTAACACAGTTTCATACCTTTCACCTTCGCATTATTAAACAAGTCTATCCCCATGCTGATAGTCGATAATGTCGATAGGTAAGCTTTTCTTACAAAGCTATCATTCCCAGGCGAAGCATACACTTGCTTTCCCGATAAAACGGATTCTCTTCCTAAAAACGGATTGAGACATCCTTCCCAACCTCTTTTCCCCAGCGGAGTCAGTTTTGATATTCCCTCGGTAAAGATATCCTTGCATCATCCGCAATTTTGGTATCTTAGGTCCAAAATTTGCGTCTTCTGATATTTAAGTCTCTTCCACCCTATCAAAACGAAGATTTTCAATCTTCATGTCTCAGGTTGAAGAAACTTAAATAGGGGCATCTGTCATACCCCAATTTTTGACCTAAGATACCACCTCATATCATTGCATATGCATCATTTGCATCTCTAACAAATTGCATAGCTTGTGTTTGCTACTTGTGACTCAGCAGGGTTTAATCAAGAAATCACTCATCAGTACAAGTAACAATCAATTAGGGTTTTGTTCTCCCTTCATCTCAAATGAATCATCTTCATCAACAATCAACATTTGGTCCTCAGAGATTCATTTCAACAAGCTCAAAGGCTCTGAATCAACCAAATTAGGGTTTTGACTGAAGATAGCATACTCCTGACTTTTGCTCAGGATTTGACCTAGTGAATTGGGACATGACCTCAAGATCCCAAGTACATCATTTTGATTTAATCCATTGGCTTTTAACATCTCCTGCACAAGGATTGATCAAACAGAGAAATTTCAAATCATCAGATTAGGGTTTTGAACTATCAGGGACTAAAATCAGGGATCACATTTGGGAAACCCTAAAAACCCCCAGGAAGTCAATCAAAGGTTTCAATCATCCTCAAATAATCCCTATGACAAAATCCAATGGAAATTACATCTCAATTCAAGATCCACAGTCATCAATTTCATCAGGTCGACAATTAGGGTTTTGACCTAATTCACTGAACAACTGACTTTTTAATCAGGACATGGTGCCACAACTCAAACCATGGCTCAATATTCTCTAATGCCTCAATGTGATCCATTCATACCATTCATTTGGTGAGGATAGCCTGTTTCATTTGAAATCTCCAGAAACGCGATTCGTCTGAAAAAGTCGACTGTACAAGATCACCATTGACTTTTGGGGAATTTTGGTCAACCATGACTTTTGAAGTTTTAAATCATCAATATATGATATGAGAAGTCATTTGATCAAGAAAAATCAAGAAAATCAATTAAGAATCAAAAAGTCAAAAGTTTGACTTTCATACTTAGAAAATTTTTCTAAGTGTTTTTCATGGTTTTTTCCAAACTTTGGAAGGGAATAACTCAAAATTTCACCTACAAACTGAAAAAAACTTCCAACATGAAAGTTGTAGATTTTGATCCAATAAACAACTTTGACACATATAAATTTTTTCCATAAGATCAACCATTTAAGAGATATGGAGCTTCAAAGTTGGTACTTTTTGAAAATTTCACTTAAAACTTCATTTTCTTCAAAGTTCATGGATCTTTTTCACCCATTTCCTTAAAGGTCTTGAAGAAACTTTCAACTAGGGTTTTGAAGTGTGTAACATGAGCTTTCCAAAATGTCCAAGAGCATGAAAAAATATGGAGTGTAGCCATGGTTTTGAATTTTGCAATTAGAGGTCATTATGCATGAAATTACAAGCCATTTTCACTAAGTTCAATACTATATGGCCTATAATTCAAGCAATGACACACCAAAGCAATGATTGAATGATATTTTCAGATTTGAGATCAGAATGGAAAGAGATAAGAAGCTTGGCCAAAATAACCATGGTTTAGTTACTTTAACCATATGCATTAAATGGTAAGATTCCTTTCTATCTCCAAATGCCAAATCATCACTTCTTGAAGCAAGTTGCAAAGTTCTGAGTTCAGAACTCTTGGCCTATAAATAGAGGTCATTTCCACTCTTCAATTCACACCAAAACCTCACAAAGCATAGGTTTTCTCTTTCTTTCTTGAATTACAAGTTTCATAGTTTTCAAAGAGGTAGAAAACTCAACCTCTAAGCCTTGCAATTTCTGAGCAAAGTGATGCTTCTCACAAGCCACAAACATCATATGGGATGTGTTTGATCCATTCACACACCCCAAAACACCTCAAATCTCAAAATCACCACCTCACTTCCATATATGCACATAATAAGCCTTATCATGCCAAAATCAATTCCAGGCTATTTCTGTCCAAACTAACACTTCAAACACCATCCATATACTTCATATGAACTATCCAAACACTCACCATCAACCTGTAACCTCATAATCATCAAGCTCGATCCATACTTGAAGCTTATGCAGATCGGGTTCCATGGCCTTATTCAAGTGAATTCAAACTGTTCCAAGCATTCAAACATGTTCCATAAGGTCCATTGATGCTGTCCAGATCAAGAAACAACAACTGGAACACCTCCTTTGCAAAATTCAATCTCCAGCTTGGTCGTTTTTGAGGTAAGTGCTCATGAACTTCAAACTCTATCATACATGCATCATAAATGAAAAACTGAGTTACCATCTTGTTTCTGCACCATCATTGAATAATAACCCTCAATCAATTGCATCATATCATGATCATACACGATTTCACATTGAATTTCAGTTTTAGGGTTCTTCGTGTTCATCACAAAATTGACCCCCTTAGAGTGAAAATAAATGAATTATGAGGGCACCATCATGTTCCTCGTGAAAAACCGAGTGAGATAGACCCTCTGATTGATCAAAACAACTCAGTTTTCAGAAAATTCAAAATCAAGTTAGGGATGTGTTCTTGGCGCCATTTTTTGTTCAGAAATTCAAATGGTTCGTTTTAAAATATAATTAAATGGAAGCGTGTTATTTACAAGCTGCGCGCGCAGCTCAGTTGGCAAGTGTTTTGGTTGGTAACCTCCAGGTCGTGGGTTCAAACCCTTGTGAGACCAAACCCTCTTTTTTAACACTATTTTCTTTCATTTTTTTTTACAACTTCAATTAATTAATTAACACATCAAATTAATTCATTTTTCATTCATTTTTTGTACACTCTTTATTTAACACATATATTTTATGAATACCAAAAAAAAATCATCAAAAAAGATTTATTTAATACATTTTTAAATAGGTTTAAAATGACATGTTTTAAGTGTTTTTTAATACTTTAAAATATTGTTTTTCATTTGATTCTTAACCTAATCACCTGTAAATATTTTTTGTGATCAAACCCTAATCACTTAGGTCTTAATTAAGCATTAAAATTTGATTTTTTTACTTAATTAAGTTGACTTTTGTCAAATTCAAATTGTTTTAAAACAAACGATCATTCTTTTCAAAACAATAAACCATTTCTTTTTTAAACTATTGATTAAATCTTTTTTAATTGATCAATTGATTTTCAAAACGATGTGGGGCCTCTCGAATATTAGAGAGTATAAGACCCACTCTTTTTTCTCATATACAGTTTTTCTTTGTACAGAAAACTCTTTCAAAACAATACTTTTCAAACTGTTTTCAAAACAACAAACGACGCGTCTGTAAATAAAACCATCCACCATGTTTTATAAAATAAAACAGGGGCCTCCACATAGGTCTAAGTCCCATTCCCGTACATGAAATTAGGTATTTCATTGTACGCCTTTTTGTACATACACTTTTTTGTACATACCTCGATCAGTTTGTTTTTTAACTTTGAACAACAAATCAAAAATGAAGGTTTCTTTAAATCTTCCCAAAAATATCAGGGGCCTCCATGTAGGTATAAGTCCCAAGCCCTTTTGTAAAAACCTGTTTACATAGCTTTGAATAAACTCAAGTGGACCTCTCCTCGAGTATAAGTCCCGAGCCCTCGTGTATACAAATGGATCATGCTTACAGGTATATTTCCTTCATAAACTCCATTATATACACACACTCTGTCATATATATAATTGTTCATACCTGTTCATGTTTGTTCATACTTGTTCATGTTTGTTCATATGTGTGAATATGTGTGCTTGTTCAACTTAGTACAACACTAGGTTCCCCATAGCCTCCTATTGGGCTTCGTGCAAAGAATCTCCACTAGTTTAGGTTAGGACATAGAGTATGGTTTCCCGGTGAAATCGCTCTAAGAGCTCAAACCAACTATACCATGCCTCCCCTTGGGCTTTGTACAAACGAGTGACCCTCCCATAGCCTCCTCTTGGGCTTACAATGCAAGGACCCTGGATTGTCCCTCCCATAGCCTCCTCTTGGGCTTACAATGCAAGGACCCTCGGATAGCCTCCTCTTGGGCTTCGTACAAGGACCCACGGGCTTCTTATAAGCATCCCCAATATCCACATCAAAGACCCTAGGAGATTAGACATTTTTCATCTCTATGCTAGGAGTATCTCTTCTATATCATCACAAACAATCAATCAATCAAATCAAACTTTTTGCCACAAGGCTGGCTAATCAATCAAACTTCTTTTTTGCCACAAGGCTGGCTAATCAATCAAACCGTTTTGCCACCATACTGGCTGATTAATCAAAGTTTTTGTCACAAGGCTGACTTCATTGAAACTTTTGCCACGAGGCTGGCTGATTAATCAAAACTTTTTGTCACAAGGCTGACTTCATTGAAAGTTTTTGCCACAAGGCTGGTTAAACAAACAAAAATCAAACAGATGTATGTGATGATATAGATTAGATACATCTAGCATTTAGACGACATTTGTCTATTTTCCTTTGCTTCCACTAGCATAAGTGGGAACTACGATTGCTCTGACTTTCTCAACATCCCTTTGAGAATACGTAGGCACAAGGTCGATCCTTGGCGAGCAAAACAAAACAAAAAAAAACCATTCAAACCTTAGCACCCGTAGACCCCGAGCTACAGATGCTCTGATTCCCTTTAAGGGATATGTATGCAGAGGATCGCGATGATCTTTGCGAGCATAATCAAACAAACACCTTAGGTCCCACCTATTTCACAAGAACCTCTCAATAACATGGAATGAAAAACAAAGCAAAGAAACCTATAGAGTACTATAGATACGTTGGGTGCTAATACCTTCCCTTCGTATAACCAACCCTCTTACCCAAAGATCTCTCCCCCCACTTTTAGGTTATTGCAAATTTTTTCATTTTCCTACTTTGGAAATAATAAAAAGTTTGGTCGAAACAAAGAAAAATCATTTTTTTGAGCACTCGAGCCCAAAGAAGGCATCAGGTGTCTCATCCCACAAAAAAGAGGAACAAAACGATTTTTCGCCCGCGACAGAAGGTCCATATAAGAACAAATGGAAGAGTTTCGACCAAGCGGGCAGAACTTCGATGGCGTATAAGAAGGAGTTTCAGGCATCAAAAAGAGAGGAATATAGGTTGAAGAATTACAAGGGAAAGAATCCAATGTTGAGGTCTCAATAGAGAAGGCATCAACGGATGAAGAAAGTTGAGAAAGAATGGTTCTTGAAATAAACTGGCGAAACTAGTAGCAACCAGGTCCCTCCGACTATTGTGGAATCAAGGAAACCACCAGCAGGAAGAAAGTTGTTCTCACCGAAGAAAGAAATTACGGGCAAGAAAACACAGGAGGAGCCAGCGAACAAAGAGGAGATGTTAACTGACGATTTGGAGTCTGATGGAGCATCATCATTGAACATAAATCGCAATGTGGTGTCGGTCCTTCCACATGAGTATAATCACGAGACTGAAGTAGAAGACGATGAGGAATCAAACAAATAAGAGATTATCAAACATTAACTAGTGTGCATTCTGAACAATGGGGCAATCGAAGAGCAAAATGCTTTATTCGAAAGGTCTGACTAGGGAATGAATGGGCATTTAAAGCCATTATACATAAGGGCCAGAGTTGAAAATGTGGGAATAAATAAAGTCCTGGTGGATGGAGGTGCTGCTGTCAATCTGATGCCACATTTCATGTTGAAGAGGATTGGAATGTTCGACACAGATGTTAAACCTCACAATATGGTGTTATCCAACTACGAAGGAAAGATTGGACATACTTTAGGAGTGGTGCAGGTGGATTTAACTGTTGGTTCGATTACCAAACCAACCATGTTCATGGTGATACCAGCAAAAGCTAACTACAATTTACTGTTAGGAAGAGAATGAATACATGGGATCGGAGCAGTGACGTCATCTATGCACCAAAGGCTAGCAATTTGGAAAGAGGATGGCATCGTCAAAAATATTGAAGCCGACCAGAGCTACTACATGGAAGAAGTTAATCAAGTGGACAAAAGGAACTTCGACGGGACTCTTGACAACATATGACCTTGCATTCCAGCAGAACAAGCTTATTCCCCTAATAAAATGCTCTTTATTTTCTCACCCTACTGATAAGTGCTTTATTCATGCTAAAATGACTTATTATAACATAGCACTTATCTTGCTTATTTGACCTATTTCTCACATAAAAACCCCCAATTATTGAATAAACTATTATTGTGCAAGATTACTTGGCTTGGTTTGTTTTTTGTGCAGGATTTGGCCTTAAAGCAAAAACCAGAAAACAGAGCATTCGCTGCAGCGAACTATATTTTGCTGTAGCGAACTCCAGGCACTCAAAGGCAAAAATTTAGAAACAGTGCATTCGCTGCAGGGAAAGGTAGCGAATGGTAGCGAAGGCCTGATTCGCTGCAGCGAACCATATTTCGCTGTAGCGAATGAAGTCAGAATCAAACTTCCCAGTTTCTCTAGCAGCAAGCAGTAGCGAGGTACATTCGCTGCAGCGAACCATATTTCGCTGTAGCGAACTTTGGCGGTTTCTAGAAGATTTGAATTTCTTAAAGCTGAAGAAAACATTCGTTGTAGCGAAATATCCTTCGCGTAGCGAACTCTGGCGGTTCAACAAAGACTTAACCCTGAAGCAAACGTTCGCTGTAGCAAACTTCTGTTCGCGTAGCGAACTCAGGCAGCCAGAACTGCTATAAAAGGAGCAGAACTCATTTCAGAATGAAGTCATTCAGTTTCTATCATTGTAACACTTTTGTAATAGCATTAGAATAGAAATATAAGAGGTTTTTAGGGAGAAGGAGCTGGAGATACATCAAGAGTCGAGAAATCGTCATTGATGTCGTTCCAACTTAAATCTTCCATTGAGCTTCAAACTACCATGAGTAGCTAAATCCCTCTCTTGTTGGGATTGGTCGTAGTTCACCAAACAGTATGTATTTTCTTTGATCATGGCGTTATATATAATTTATGTTTGAATCATTATCGTTGTTATCTTCGTTTTACCGTTTATTTCATGGATTGAATTGATATTGACAAATACGATTCTAATCTCGATCCAAGATAACAACTATTAAACTCTAAATGCTAGACATAGATTTAGGTTTAATATTCACTTCAAGTATTGAAACTTAATGCTACCGTATCGTTTAATAGGCTGAGAAATCGTCGATTAAACCATAAGGTAGAAATCTCAACAAACGTTTAGACATGAACTTTGTTGTGAGCAATACGTGATGATATTGAAACAAGCATACATTATGTATAAATGATCTAAGATTTACATATTGAATCGGTGGATGAAAACCAATTCCCAACAAGTCTATTCCTCTAAACTTATCTTTCGCTATTTACGCATTTTTACTTTCCATAACTTTCAACCAAACGAACTTGAAACCTTATGCTTAGAGATATAGAAACTGTTGAACGGTTTTGATATCGCTCCAATCCATGTGGATACGATAATATAAAATACTTACATTTGACTTGTACTTTCTACAACATCACCTACACCCAAATGAGTTTCAGTGGGATAGGGAAATCATGGATGGACCTGAGGATGGCGAAGAAGGTACCAGCATACGGCCAAATGGCTGGGATGGCGAAGACGTTGATTATGTCTGAGTCACTTTTCTTCGAGAAGATATCGGCCTATATGGCCGAGAACAAAACAAAAGCGGCTCTCGAAGCCGAATTAACTAACATGGCTAGTAAGGCCATTGATAGTGGAATACATGCAGGGAGACCTGGGATACATTTCAAACCAAGACCACCCGACGAACAGGTACCCGTCGAAGAAAAAGATCAGAGGCTCGATGCCGTTTATGATGAGGAGCCTTTGGGGTTCAAGAAAGATCCAATCTCGCCAAACGCGAAGATGGTGGCACATGATCCTCTAGAAGAAATAAATATGGGAGATGCAGCCACAAAAAGAGCTACATACATCAGTGCCAAATTAAGTCCAGAGTTGAAGACAGAGTTAGTCAAGTTCTTGAAGAAAAATAAAGACCGCTTTGCTTAGGACTATGACAAAATGCCTGGTTTGAAGAGAGATCTAGTCGAATTGAAGCTGCCAATCAAGGATGGTAAGAAGCCCATCAAACAGACTCCGAGAAGTTTCACACCATATATCCTTTCTAAAATTAAGAAAGAATTCGAAATGCTTGTTCGCTGCAAATTCATCAGAACCACAAGGTATGTCGAGTGGATTGCAAATATTGTTCCTGTTATAAAGAAAAGTGGTTCTATAAGAATTTGCATAAATTTTCGCGATTTAAATGCTGCAACTCCTAACGACGAATACCCTATGTTTGTGACAAATACGTTAATTGACTCTGCTACATGCTTTGAGTATCTTAGTATGCTTGATGGATACTCTGGGTATAATCAAATATTCATTGCTGAAGAAGACGTGTCAAAAACAGCGTTTTGTTTCCCTAGGGCGATAGGCACCTATGAATGGGTTGTAATGCCTTTCGGTTTAAAGAATGTTGGGGCAACTTACCAAAGGGCAATGGATTCGATATTTCATGATTACTTAGAAACTTTCATGCAGGTTTACATTGATGACATTGTAATCAAATCTTTATCGGACGAAAGTCACCTGGATCACCTTTGCCAATCATTCGAAAGGATGAGAAAACATGGCTTGAAGATGATTCCTTTAAATTGTGCCTTCTTTGTGCAGGCATGAGATTTCTTGGGTTTTGTGGTTCATAAAAAGGGGATAGAAATAAACCAGAATAAAACGAAGGCTATCATGGAAGCAAAAGCGCCATCAACCAAGAAAGAGTTGCAATCACTTCTGGGAAAGATAAACTTCCTGAGAAGATTCATTTCTAAGCTAAGTGGTCGAACACAAGCATTTTCTCCCCTCCTTCGTTTGAAGCAAGGGAAATTCGATTGGAATAAAGAGCATGAAGAGGCGTTCGACAAAATCAAGCACTACTTGATGCATCCTCCTATCTTATCTCCTCCTTGTGGAAACAAGCCCGTGAGATTATACATATCTGCTTCTGATTTTACTATTGGTAGTATGTTAGCACAAGAAGACGAAAATGGCATCGAAAGAGCCATTTACTATCTAAGTAGAGTATTAAATGATGCCGAAATGATGCAGAAATAAGATATACTGCTATAGAAAAACTTTGTCTTTGTTTGTATTTCTCTTGTACAAAACTTAAATATTATATAAAACATGTTGAAGTGTATGTTTCTTCATATTTTGATGTTATCAAGCATATGTTGTCGAAACCATTATTACGTAGTCGAATTGGCAAATGGGCCTTAGCCCTTACTGAGTACTCCCTAGCCTTCTTGCCTTTAAAAGCAATGAAGGGCCAAGTAGTCTCAGACTTCATTGTAGATCACGCATTGATCGAAAATCCTCAATGCTATGTGGAAGTAAAACCTTGGAAGCAATTCTTCGATGGTTCTGCCCATAGAGAAGGTAGTGGAGTTAGGGTTCTAATTATTTCTCCCGAAGGAATTCCAACAAAACTCAAGTATAAGATCGAAGACCCTCTTTGCTCGAATAATGAGGCAAAATATGAAGCTCTAATAGCCGGACTTGAGGACTTATTGGAATTTGGGGCAACCAGAGTCGAAATAAAAGGAGATTCTGAGTTAGTAGTCAAACGATTAACAAAAGAATATAAATGCATAAAAGAAAATTTAATTATGTATTTTGTTCTCGCTAATAGATTACTCAAAAAATTCGAGTACGTAAACATTAAGCATATTCCCAGATTAAAAAATCAAGAGGCAAACAACTTAGCACAAATTACCTCAGGATACAAATTGTCGAAAGAAAAACTAGAAGGGTTGACCAAAGTCAAAGGAAAAGCGTTGGCTATCAAACCGTCACCACTAGATTTAGAAAGCACAAGACTGGGATACGCTAACAAAAAAGAATTTGAAGTCTTAACAATCGACACTGTAGTAGATACAGATTGGCGAAGTCCAATCATAAATTATCTTAGAGATCCCACAATTCATGCAGAAAGAAAAATCAAGTACAGAGCCCTATCTTATGTGTTAATGGGAAATGAATGGTTTAATAAAACTCCAGATGGGATCTTACTTAAATGTCTAGGAGAAGGCGAAGCATACCTAGCTTTATCTAGTGTGCACGGTGGGGCATGCGGAGCACACCAAGCAGGTCATAAGATGAAATGGTTACTATTTCGATATGGGATATATTTGCCCACTATGCCTAAGGATTGCATAAATTTTACCAAAGGATGCCAGGAGTGTCAAGTCCACACAGGTATTCAACATCTCCTTGCAAACGAACTTCATTCGATCATTAAGCCATAGCCATTCAAAGGGTGGGCGTTGGATTTAATTGGAGAAATACGACCTGCTTCATCTAGATGCCAAAGGTATATTTTAGTGGGAATAGATTACTTCACCAAATGGGTCGAAGTTGTACCTTTGATAAATGTAGATCAAGAGACTGTCATCGAGTTCGTTCAGAGGCAAATAATTTATAGGTTTGGAATTCTGGAAAGTATCACAACAGATCAAGGATCCGCTTTTACGGGTCGAAAAATGCAGGAATTCGCCAAAGAAATATGTTTTAAATTATTAACATCTACTCCATACTATGCTCAGGCCAATGGTTAGGTAGAAGCAGCCAATAAAGTGATAATTGGTCTAATTAAGAAGCATGTGGGAAGAAAGCCCCAGAATTGGCATAAGACTTTGGATCAAGCTCTTTGGGCTTGTCGAACGTCCCCTAAGGAAGCAACAAATGTTACACCTTTCCAACTCACGTTTGGTCACGATGTAGTCCTACCGATCGAAATCCACCTTCAATCCGGGAGAATTCAGAGGCAGGGTGAAATTCCATCTGAACATTATTGGGAAATGATGATGAACGAATTAATAGACGTAGATGAGGAAAGATTGCGAGCATTGGAAATCCTGAGAAGGCAGAAGGAAAGAATAGCTAAAGCCTACAACGAGAAGGTTAAAAACAAAATCTTTTTGACGAATGAATTAGTTTGGAAATTCATATTGCCTATGGATCGAAAGAATCAATCCTTAGGGATGTGGTCTCCACATTGGGCAGGTCCTTTTCGAGTATTGCGAGAGTTTTCAAATAACGCTTATGAAATCGAAGAACTGTCAAAAGATCGAAGAATCCTTCTAGTAATAGCAAGTATTTGAAAAAATATGAACCTTATCTTCAAGAGATTAAAATCCTAATAGAGTAATATATAAAGCCAAAATTACATAGGAAACCAAATTGGTGCGATTCAAATAGAACACGCCAAAATGGTACTGTCTTAACATTGTACAACCTAAAATAAAATGTAAAATTAACATCCATGATCGTTGTCAAACTTAAAGGGGGAAAGGGACAAAATAAATTCGCAATCCTCAAGATGGAAACCTAAAATTATTACCAAAGTAGTCAAATATCAAAGTCAGCAGGAAGGGAAGCTTTCATCTGAGCATACTAAGAAGCAGATACGGTCAAGCGACACTCGATCATGCTCTATTACCTCTTCAACTCTTCGATTTTGGTCTCCAATTGTTGGGCCTTTT
The DNA here is from genome assembly GCF_029867415.1 of Vicia villosa. Classification (NCBI taxonomy): domain Eukaryota; kingdom Viridiplantae; phylum Streptophyta; class Magnoliopsida; order Fabales; family Fabaceae; genus Vicia; species Vicia villosa. Next base: position 452,547 of record NW_026705289.1, on the reverse strand, counting down.
CGATGTGTTGAATTCCAGCTTGATTTTCTTCATTTAATTCTTGGCTATTGAGTTTGCAGATCTCATCTTGACGATCCTTCGCAGTCTTTATATGTTGCTTTAGTTGTTTGATTTGTTGTTCCCATTTGAAGATATTTTGTTCACAAGCTTTGTATTCCTCCTCATACTTTGAAGGTTGGGTCTTCATGGCTTCAACTTTGACACTAGAAGCATTAGCAGCATCCCATGAGCAAGAATGAGCACTTATTGTAGCGGTGATCCTCTTAACGGTATCCTGTTTGCAAAGTTGATCTGCTTGGAGCTGATCAATCAAGAATCCCAACACTATCAGTACTGGGAGACTTTGCCAGAAACACTCAACACATCAACTTTCTTCAGCAAATCCTTAAGTCCAAAACAGATATTAACATTATGATCTATAGCTTGAATCAGGTTGGTGTCAAAATTTTTTTCCTTAATTTGACGAAGGAGACTTTGGCTGGTTGGCTCCACAGGTTTTTCCCCTGAAATAGTCGAAGATGTTCCACCTTTCTCAGACGAGCTACTTCTCGCATTCATCATGGCTTTGAGAAAATCTGCAGGGTTTGTTGCTTTGAGATTAGCCAGTTCAGCCTGAGAAAAGTTTCAAGAGGCTGTGGTTAAGGTAGTTGTAGGATGTGTAACCATCCCAAAAGGTTGGTTAGACTTGTCTTTTCCCTCCAATTTTCTCGAAGCCTCACTGATATGTCCATTTTTGTTTACCGGTTTGGCTCCCTCATCATCTTCAGATTGTTCATCACCTTCATCAATGTTCGATAGGTGTTGGTCTTCTTCCATTTCTTCATCTTCTCCTTGAGGTGGGATCCCAGGTGACGAATCATCCTTGGCTATTGGTTCGACAAACTCGGTCTTTTGAGTATTTTTCAGTATTTCGTCACTTTCAGTATCTGAATCGATCAAAGCCTGTAGAGGAGGATTAGGTTGAAGTATTACTCCTTGAGAGGGAACTACAAAGAAAAAGTCACTAAGTTCGCTATTTGATCCTTTGAGAGATCCCTTAGAAGATAAAATAGGGGTCAAACGAGAATCCATACTTGTAGGTTTGTCAGGTTTCAAGTTTGAAGTGGCAGTGCCAATAACGTCATCCTACATAAGTAAACGACATGAATTAGTCTAATAAAAAAACAATCAAAAGCTTATGTAATAAGAATCGTGGTTTACCTTGGGTATAGTATTGCCTGGACTAGAATTGTGACTTTCGACAACTGCTGCAGTCATGACAGTCCTCAGAGGTGGCTCTTCTGGAGTATTCTAGTTGTTCGAAATATCAAGCTTCGATGTCACAGAGGTTTTCTCGTGAGCCTTAGGAATTGCAGTCTTAGATTTCTTCCTGATAACTAACTTGGAATGGAGAGGAGACGTGTCTTCAACATCGGAATCAACCCGTATGCTTTCTTGGACAACTTTTCTTTTAGGAGTTAAAGGAGGTTTTCGAGTATTCTGAAATAAGAGACGTCGGTATTACATAATAACGGGCTAAGATGTGCAGACCAAGTTTTGAATTTTTACCACATGTCTAGATTTGTTGGTGTTGGTGTCTTCCCTAGGTTTCTTGTCCTTAGAAGAAGTTGCAGGCTTTCACGCTGTAGTCGCTTTGTCTTTAATGGATTGTCTTTGATCAAGAGTTGGAATAAAAAAAAGCAAACAATTAATATAATATACTCGAGAGAGTAAAAAAGGGATAGCGAAATCGAAATCTTCTCCTGTTCCACAACTTCAGGTATGGGAGTTAGAACACGAACGTGTTTGAAGCCAATATGAAGATGTCCTTGGAAACTGTCCAGTGTATGCTTAGCCGGAACCACTCGTTCGACACATTTTTTGGACTCTTCGTGTAGAATTTTTTTAAAGTTCCCATAGACGAACCTGTCTAGAAATGGAGGACTTAAAGCCACACTAAAGTCTGCACTAGGCAATCGAGGGAATTTTGGAGGGTATATGTTAAGATTCGTTTCATAACATTGTTCAAGACGAACGTATGAAGGCAATTTCAGACTCTGATTTTTAAGAAAACATTTCATTTAAGGTAAAAGCTGTTTCGCCATTGGTTCGACTAAGATCACCTGGCTTGTAGGAAATTTTTAAGTATTTTTGAAACACTTGAATTTCTTTGATATGCGTCGAAGTACCTTTTTTGAAGCGCTCTTGCGTACAAGCAAAACCTGCAGTTAGTTCCTTCGAAATGGTAGGTACATCAAAGATTTCCTTGCTGTAATAGCTGGACCACCATGTAAAGAACTCTTGGGTACAGTAGAAGGATATTTTGAAGGGGATAAGTGTGAGAGAGGTAACCCTAATGTATCTGGAAGTCCTTGATTCGAAGCTTTATTCAGTCGAAAACATAGAATGAAGGCACATATGGCTCTTCTTCTTATACATGGACTTTGGCTTGATTTAAATAAGGCCAAATTGTCTCGAAACCAGACTAGGTTGATAGCTTAGAAGGCCATAATGGATCTTCGAAGTCCTCAGTCTATGAGATAACATCTTGGGGGTTAAGAATGCTTCCCAAATAGCTACTAATTCAGCTTGTTGTTCTGGCAGAGGAGCAGCGAACTCTAGAGTAAACCATTTGGGGCCTATCTTCGTTTCAGCAAAAGGAGCCATTGAAAGGCTAACATGATAACGTTTGGTAAACATCATCATATAAGCTCGAAAGGCTTCAGGCAGTTGTCCTCCTTCATACTGAGGGGTCAAGTAGGCCAGTCTTGTTCCTTCGACTATTCTATCCTTGATAGCTTCATCATTTTCGTCAACCAGACCTTTCTTTGGTAAATTAGATTCAAAGGTGGTATTTAACCACAACTGTAGTAGCCAAAAGGGTCCAACGAAAAATAGAGAGGTTCCAGCTTCGTGAGCTTTCAAGAGGTATGCAGATTCGCCAAGACACCCATAGAGATATCTAAGAATCATCTATCGTAGGTCAAGTTTCCTCCCAGAATTGAGTTGATTCGCCATGGCTAGGTATCTTTTCTCCACTTGTAGCAATCTTGAACAGAAGACGCATCTCGACAGCTAGAGCGCCAGGAAGGAGATGTGTTCTTCATCGGAGACATCAGCGCTATCCTTGTTATGGTGTTTCGCAGTAAAGAGGATGTAGGTGGCCTTGCTTTCGCCAAACTTAGTGGTATCTACGTCCATATAGTTGGGGTTGAAATCTTCTCCAATTGGGCAAAGCCCAGTAATGGCAGCCACATCGAAAAGTGTGGGTATGACCATTCCGCATGGAAGGTGGAAGGTATTGTAAGACGCGTCCCATAAATACATGGACGCTCTCTTGGGCTACTAAAGCTTCCGTCGAAGACGTAGCTTGGTCTTGTCGAATTTCCACAGTTTCAATTAAAATAGGTTTCCCCTTATCATCTACTTTGTTCTTTCTAACAAGAGGTTTAGACCTATGATAACTGGGAAAGAATTCAGAAATCATATTCACATTAGGGTCAGTAGTGGACCCATAAACACGTGTGTTTCACAAGAGATTTCAAGAGGAGTCAATACCTGGGATGTGTAGATTCTACGTTTTTCTTCAAGATAGGGAGGTTTTGGAACGTATTCCTGATTTCCCACTTGCACTGGTTTTGAGATTGTCAAGATTGGTTGAGAAGCATATTCAGTTTGTGTTTGTTTACCAGGAGCCATTGAAGTTGAGTTTTTGTTGAAGAGAATTAAAAATCTATGAGTGGATTTATGGAAGAGAAGATATTACAAGATTTTTTCTGGAGAAATCAAGAAGAAAGGTTTTGAAAGTGACAAGGATCACTATTTATAGGGACAGAAGCTAATCTCTTACAATTCTGAAAGTTTATGGGACACGCGTTCGACGCTGATTAATTGTCCTTGCGGTTGCATAGTTTTTAGCCTCACTCCTACTTATTAGGAGTAATGATTACCTTGATGGCGCACGTCGAAATCTATAGTGGCAAGAAATGTCTGTTTCTTCATCTCATTCGAAATAGACATTTATTGGGGATAATTTGTTAGTTGGAGATTTCAACGATCAAAATAAAGTTTTTAGACTGTATGTTTCCAAGAGAAAATAAGAGAGAGTCATGCAAAGATATTTCTTAGAGTCCCTTCGAATAAGAGCTTTTTCTTTGCATTGAGTTGAAGCTTCTATCGGAAAATCTTCGAGATGTTTAAAACAAGGATTGAAGATATTTGCAAAATATTTCGAAGGGTATACACATTTTAAATAAGTCACATGGATCGCGTTTCGAAGGCTTCGAGCGGGAATATTTGAATTTTGAAGTAATTCGGACGCGTGGAAGCAACGTGGCATTTCGTTAGGAAAAGACCGTTAGGGTCGAATTAGTATAAATAGGAGTCTTTTTATGTTGAAAGGGGTGTTCATTTCGTACAAAGTTACTCAAAATTGCTCAAGTATCAAGTGTGAGAGAAAGAGTTTGCTGAGAATATACGTGTTACACCATTGTCATTCTAATATTGTTTTCATTTTATTAGGGCAAGTCACTTACATACTTTAGTCAAGTTATGTCTTTTATATTTACAGTCGAAATCCTTTAAGTCTTTCTTTAAATTTGTTGTTGCATATTTCATTTCCTTTACACCAATTGTAAATTCGAGTACCTTTTTAGAATAGAGTTAAGAAGATGAATTTAATCACTAAGACAAAATCACTTAAGCACGTGTCCTAGGATCAATCTAGTCGATCTTGTAAGTTACCAAAAATATACATAAGAATTTGGAAGACTAGCGGTTGTTAACCAAAAATCACTGTAAACAGTCGACTCACAGAATTTTTTAAGACATGTATCGACACATCTGCTTACGTATCGACACATACAACTTTCAAACTTCTCTTGTTATAAACTATACAGTATGTGTCGCCGGAACCAACATGTGTCGACTCATGTTACGAAAATTTCCCCAAATTGCGTTTAGAAACCTTGTTCAGACTATAGTATTCCAATCAAACATCAACAACAGTCCATAGCAACATAATACATGTTATTTAGCATATAATTTCACATCAATTCATCACTTTCAATCAACTATGACAATCAATCTCATCACTTGCAATCGACTATAACAATCAATTTCATCACTTTCAATACAAAGCCTAAGGACCTCAACATAGAACCAAAACCCCATTCTTCCTACATACCAATCATCATAATCTAGTTATAGAGTCAGAACCCCACCCTTATCTTTGGATTGAAGGTGCTCTACTCTTTCAATGGAATCATTCCCTAGCCTCTTTGTGCCTCTTCTCTACTTTCACGTTCTCTCCAAAATTCTCTAACTTCCCTAATTTCTTCTAATTCTCTTATTATATTAACTCCTTACTAACTTTCATCGCTCTAATGGGCTTAACATCACGCCTCCATTAATTGTAAGGCTAACACCATATTAGGCCCAATTACTAATTAATCAAATATTTTATCATTATTATTATTATTATTATTATTAATCAACTATATAATTAAATAGCGTAAACTTCAGTAATTCACAAATAAATTCTCACTTCACCAAATAATTCACAAACACATAATTAAATAATTAATTAAAATAGACGGGCGTTACACTTAAGACCATGATCAGTTCGACTGAGGTATAATACCTAAAAATAGTTGCCGACCAACAAAATAGTTGGCTGTGGCATTTGAGATTTGGACATCTGAATGTTAGATCAGTCAACCAACTGTTTATTTAAGATGTGGTAATTGGTATACCAAGTCTTGTGATACCCGACAAACTTTGTGAAGGCTATTTAGTAGGGAAGCAACATAGAAAGTCTTTTGTTTTAACTATGCCAATGAGATCCTCCTGCATACTCGATCAGTCACCATTTGTGTTATATTTTCCATCATTTAACTGTTAAAAAATCAGGTAAACTGTGTGAAATGGAACATGTTTTGTGAGAATTTAGAGTCATTTGGATTATGTTCAGTGTTTCATGAAGTTTGAGTTTATCGAGGATATTTTATGTTTTTGGGTATGTTTACAGGATGGAAAAAGGTTTGGAAATTTTGAGGATCGAAGATTGGAGGAAACGCTGGACCAGAGCAAGAAAGAAAAGGAAAAAAAGAAAAAGTACAAACACACTGCCCATACGCGTAAGGCTTAGACATTACGCGTATGGCCGCCTTGGAATACACGTACGCTACTGTGGACCTCCGTTTTTCGGGCCATACCTCTGAGCGGGAGAGATACGTGAACTGACTCTTTTTTATCGCTTATGCTTTCGCATTTTTGAAAATTCACAGAGTCGCCACCGACCTTTTATTTTATCCAATTAAGGAAAGGTTTATAAAAGAAACAGAAAAAAGACCTTTAAGAAATTCTGGGTAAGGGGGTAGGTTATACAAAGGGAAGGTGTTAGCACCCTTTGTATCCATGGTTATCCATGGGCTCTTAAGTTTGCTTAGCTCACTTGTTTTTCGATCACTTTTCAATTGCTTTAGAATGCTCATATGTGGTTTCAAATACCTTTGTAAATTAAATTTGTAATGATCCTTGTGCGGATGTATACAAAATGTTTGTTTATCTTTCGAAAGATGTTTTGAAAAGAACGTTAACTTTGTAATGATCCGTGTTTGGATGTATACAAAATATTGTCTTTTTGGAAAGTTTTGTTTTGAAAAACCACAGTGTATGAGAATTTTGTTTGTTTTGATTTGAGCAAGCAAACTAGGAGGTCTACCCTGAGTTGTAAGGTCTTTATCCTATTTCCTTTAAAAATCTATCCTTTCACCGGATACAAACAAAAGGTTCGATTTTGTACTCGAAACAGTAGAATTTTGACTTTGATTTTGAAAAGAATGAGAAGGGATTACCTTAAAAGGTGCAAGTGTGATTGTGATTGGATTCAGATATTTTTTCTTTGAAGTTAGTGATCTAACGGTTCAATTTTATCTTTGACATACACGCAGTTTATATTTGCTGGAAATTAAAATGCGGAAATGTAAAGTGCGGAAAGTAAATCTACGCTATTACATCGATTGTGCAGGAAATGTAAACTAAGCATATTTACATGATTTTGACAACCTATACATTTATCTAGGAATTTAAATTGCAATAAGATAAATAGAGAAATGCATGTTTTTGGTTTTTTTTTTTGATGATTGATTTTAATTTAAAATTAATGCATAATTAATTAAATTAAAATGAGAAAAAGAAAATAAATTTAAACCTAGAAATTAAGCTTAAAAATATGTTCAAATGTGCTTGTTAATTAATTTTAAAACAAAACTAATTTTTTTTGGAATTTTTGAAATTGATTTGAAGTTTATTAAGTTAATTAAGACATAATTATGCAAATAATTATACAAATAATTAAAACTTAAAGAGAAAATTATCCTAAATATGTACAAAATTAGTTTATAATATATAAACAATATTTAATATAAAGAACATTTTTTTTTATGATTTTTTTGATTGGTTGAAAATAATTAAAAAGCAAATATATAAATATATACTAATTAATTATGCAAAATATTGGAATTATGAAGAAAAATAAAATATTTTTATTTCAGAAAATAATATATTATTTTAGAAGCTTAAAAATATTTTTAGTGTATTTTTTGGATTTTTTTTAACTATTTTTAATTAATTTTGCAAAGAAATTAAAATAGAAATAAAAAATAAAAGGATACTAATCAGATGTGGTTGATTATGAGGGAGTATGATGTTCATGCATGATCTGGCGCGTTGGATTGGATGGAAAGTGGATCAGAAGGCTCAGATTTTGAGGCGCATGGCAATCAGTATACCTGCAAAACACTTGATTAGAGGAAAATTTAAAAGAACGCGCGCGCTGGCTGGCCAATGGGGTGAGGACACGCATCATCTTCAACCTCCAGACACCACTTTTAACAGCGCTTTCTGGCTAGAAGCGCTGTAATAGATTAAACTCATCCCTGCAAAATAGCGAATAGGTGTAAACAAGCATAGAAATCAGGCGCGATAGGACCATTAAATTCGTCTTGTTCCACTGAATGTAACCATGCCCTTAATTTGGTTTAATTTTGGCTCTAATGAAGAACCCTAAATTTGAGCTTAGAAACCCTAAAATGGTGGTTTTGTGCAAACGGTCATTAAAACTTAATTAAAGCTCCCGAAACGACCAGAGCACCAATCTAAACACAAATATATATCTACATCTTGTTAAATGTGCGTGTATGATCAGATATGAGTTGGTTTTTGTTTGAGCAAATTGTGACCTGTGTAGCTCGATTCAATGAGGTTTAAGACTTGCAATTGATTGGAATAGTTTCAGTGAAGCTCAGAGATGATGTTTGAATGTTTAGTTTGTATTGAAATTGACTGAAACTTAAAATTCGAATTTCAAGTTTCTTTGAATATTACAAGTTGTTACAAGAGTGATATATTCTTATGAATGCTTCTGAATTCGTCCTCTTCTGATTGCTGAAGTATGATAGCTCTTTTATAGGCCAAGAGCTGCTTGGAAGTGAAGCTAAGAAGCCTTAATTGTCTTTGTTGAATTTTTGACTTTCAAGCTTAACTTTCAAGCAACCATTGCTTGATTTTTCCACACTCTTGCTCTAGGCTTTCCTTGTATCTTCCTTGCTGCATAATTGAAGATTCCTTGGTGGCTTTAGCTTAGAAAATAAGCTATCCATTATCCTTCCATTTTTCTTTTTTAATTAATCTTAAAATAAGATAAAATTAAGCCAAAAATGGATAAAAATGGTGTGGGCTTTGTCTTGGTCGTGGGAGGCCCATAATATCATGGCAAACATGTTTGAACCATGAAAACTTGGCCCCATTTGGAAAAAAATGCATTTTTGAGCAATGTTGGTTTCATGCATTTTCCCAAAATTTAGCCAACTTCAAAAAGGTGTAAATCCCTCAATTTTTGTCATATGAAGGAGTTCTTGCAATTTTTCGAAACCTCAAAGAGTCCTCTAACCAATGTCTTTGGTCTCATGTCAAAATGATTTTTGATGCTCCTTGTGTGTCCTTTTGAAAAAAGTGTCTTTTTGTTGACTTTGAAAATGACCTGTAATGTCTTTGGTCATATTTTTCAAATGGTGAATGCAATGACCATGGGATCAATTGCATTTGAAAGATAATTGAATTTCCTTCAAAATGAGCTTTGGTTTGAATTTTTTGGATGAAGGATGAGAGAGTTATGATCAGTCAAAGTTGAGTTGACTTTTCAGGCAAAAACCCTAATTTTGAACCTTAGGGTTTTGTTGATTTTTGATCTTTCCTTGATGAATTATGATCATCCAATGATCAAATGATGAATCCTTTGACAAAATATGGACTTTGACAAAAAAATTCATTTTTGACTGTCTGTTGACTTTTTGGTCAAACGGGTCGTCTGTTGACTGTTTGAGCTGGTGACGGTGCGTCTGAGTGAATTGAAGTTTGAAAATTTGTATGATGGTAATTTGAGATATATGGATGTCCATGAAATCCATTTGAGGTCTCAAAAACTTGTTTCTCCTGTAAAAACAAGAAAACCCTAGTCAGGGACTGTTTGTGTAGGAGATAGTTAAGCGTACCTGATTTTTGTGCAGTGTTGAGTCTCTGCTAATCGCGTGATATTCAGAAGACTTCTAGAACAAAAATCTTGGAATTTTGAATTGTAAAAGATTGATTTGATTGATGGTACAAAACACTGAGAATTGTACTGCCAGCAGTTTGACTGTCGACTGACTGTTACCAGTACAGTCTGAGTTTCCTGATTCTGCGCCTGCAGAAAGATTTAACTCTGTACCAATTGTGTCAGTACTATTTATCTGTAAATAAATAAATAGCATGTGTGAAGTAATAAACAGTATTTGGCGTTTGCGTAAGAATAAATTCAACTGCAAGCCAAATTACTGTATAAGAAAAATTCTAAAAACTAAGTATTTCATATGTCAGGATATTTGTTGAAATAAAAATCCATGATTATATGAGACTCTTAATTTTCAGATTGGAGTTTTCTTGAAAAAATATGCGGGCAAGTTTTGGGGTATAACAGCTACGCATTGGGGAAGAATGAGGCAAATGACAACAGTCTTCCCTTACGCGTAAGAGATAAGGCATTACGCGTAGGGCTTAGCCAAAAAACTTTGCACATGCCTGCTACGCGTAGCATAATGGCTAATTACGTGGGCGTTACGCGTAACACTTGAGTCGTTATGCGTCTTGAGGCCCAATTCTGCTGAATGCCCAAATTCTGACTATTTAACTCCAGAACGCGAATTTATAAGGGTTGGACAATTTTGGAGAGCAAAAACACGTTTTGAAGGCTGGAGCATTTAGAATTTCATAAGGGTTTCATGATTTCAAGAGTGTTTCACAATTAAAGATTGATTCCTCCCAAAATTCTGTCATGACAACAGTTTCTATCTTAATTTTATTATCTGTTATGAGTAGCTAAACCCCCCATTACTAGGGGGTGGCCCTGGTTCTGATTGTGATGATGTCGTTTTATTAATGCAATGATAATTTAGTTGTCCATTATCGTTGATTTGTTCTTAATGCTTTAACCGTCAGACAAACGGATTCTGAACGTTTATGATTAATTTAAGTGGGACAACAAGTTATTTGTTGATCTGTGTAAGAACATATGATAATGAATATCACCTAGAACTAGGGATTCTTTATCTTAACCTTAAATTCTTGTTATCTGAATGATTGGATCATAACCGTAATTAACTATGGACATAGTAATTAGGTGATGATATCAAAGATCTTTTCACTAATGACTTAGGATTAGATGCCCTAGAGAACCAATGATCAACTAATATTTATAATGTTATTGCATTGATGAGGAAAATTGTTACAGGAAAAATCATTCACTGAACCCTAGTAATCTACTCATCTCTGTCATTGTTCAACTATTTTATTTGTTTACTTTAATTGTAATTTTAGTCATAACTTTATCAAATCGAACAAAACCCCGAAGCTTTTGTTTAATTGAAATTATCACAAAACTTTGTATCGTGAAGAAGTCCTTGAGATTGGATACTTGGGATTTTCCCATTATTACTATATAGGCGTAAATAGTACACATGCTATTTTCCCAATCAAGTTTTTGGCACTGTTTTCGGGGACTGCCAAATACAATAGAGTTTTAGATTTATTTCAATTAGAATTTTGTTGCTCTGCAACTAAAATTTTATTTTCTGCTTATTTTATCTTTACAAATTATTATTCCTTATTACTAATAATCGTATAATCTTTTTATGCGAGGTATGGCCTCAGCTGAATTTCTTTTAAATGCAGAACCAGAAAGATAATTGTGTACTAGACTCTGAAAAGCTAGACAAGAAAGACTAGAAGCATTAGAAGCGACATTGATAATTTCTGATTCCGAAAAAGAGGACGTTGTTTCTTTTCATTCGGAGCATTCAAATTCCGAGTATGGAAGTATGGCCGCTGATCTACCTCCCGTGAAAAGACTTCTTGGTGACTATAGAGGAGCGAATGCTCCAATTGGACGGTTAACAATAGTAAATGAACTGGTGAATGCTGCTCACTTTCAGTTACACCCTTCAACTATACGGCAACACGAAAGGAGGCCTTTTCTAGAAAAATTAATGAAGATGCAAATAAGCATTTACAAAGGTTTCTCACCATGACCACGTCATTGCAAATTAAGGGGCATTCTGAAGTGCTAAAAAGTTAGTGGTGTTTCTGTTTAGTCTGTCAGAAGATGCTGAAGAGTGGTTCTACTCTTTACCTATCGGAAGCATTACAACTTGGCACTAGATGGAGACAACGTTAATTAATGAGTATTTTCCTGCTTCTGTGTACATCCGCAAGGGGTATGATATAGTGAATTTTAAACAGAAGGAAGGGGAATCACTTGGAGATGCGTACAAGAGGTTTAAACGATTGTTGGTTGCATGTCCTACTCACAACATGGATGCTACTAAACAAATGCAAAATTTTGTGAATGGCCTTAAGATGAAGACTAAGCAACTCATTGACACATTTGCCGGTGGCTCAACTAATTTTGCAACAGCCACTGGTACAAAGAAGATCATTGAATCCATTGCAGCGAATGAGCATTTGGAGTTATATGACCGTAGTGTGAGCTAGCCTGAAGGGATAATTGATTTAAAGCTGGCTAATCAAGTTGTGAAAATGGAAGATGAAATTGTTGTAAAGGTTGAAAGAAGGCTCAAGGGTATGAATTTGGGTACTCAATAGGTAGCTCAAGTTCAATCTGGTCAGACTGTGAGTTGTGAAATTTGCAATGGACCTCATCTTACTGCACATTGCATTCCAACTGCACAACAAATTGAAGAGATAAAATTTCTAAAGTAGAACAACCCGTATTCAAATACTTATAATCCCAGATGGAAGAATCATCCCAATTTCTCCTAGAAAGATCATAATCAACCATAGTACCAGCAGCAACAGGGTCCGTGTAAGTCGGATTGGGAAATAGCCATTAAAACGATGGCAGCTCATAATCTCAAATGTCAAGAAGAGACCTAGAATAATCAGAGGAATACCACAGACTCCATAAAAAATCTTGAGGTTCAGATGGGTCAGATAGCACAGCAACTCGCCAATGCTTAAACACCAGGTGCTCTACCAGGTACAACCCCATAGAGCATCTGAATGTGAATGTTGTCTCAACAAGAAGTTTGAGGGTGTCAAAACCAGAAGGAAAACGAGATACCAAGTATGACGATGTCATAGAAGTAGATCTGGAAGTGCGAGAGAATAAGAAAGCACCAGAGGAAGTGATATAACCCTTGAAGACAATAGAAGAAGATAGTAAAAAGGAGCCTACACCAGTAATTAAGTTATCGTACTCCTCTCGAGTAACAAAGAAAGACTTTGAGAAGTTTTACGCATACTTCAAAAAGTTAGAGATCAATATTCATTTCTTTGATGCACTCGAGAAAATGTCAATGTACCAGAAATTCATGAAGGAGGTGTTATCTAAAAAGAAACCAATAAGGGATGAAAGGGTTTCCGATATGGAGAAATGTTGTGAAATCTCACCAGAAAGGAGAATTCTAATTAAGCAGAAGGATCCTGGATCGGTCGCAATACCGTGCACGATAAAAAATAGAATTTTCAAGAAGGATCAAATTGATTCGGGTGCTAGTGTGAGCTTAATGTCGTTATCAATCTTCAAAAACCTAGGTATTGAAAAGGTGAATGAAAGAGGAACAAATTTGAAATTTGCGGATCACACCATGAAGATGTCATATGGGGTGGCTGAAGATGTATTTGTAGAAATTGAAAAATTAGTCTTTCCAGTTGATTTTGAGACAAAGGGCATTCCTGAAGATGAAGAGACCCCTATTATTCTAGGTCGACCCTTCTTGCTAACTAGTTGATGCAAAGTTGATATTCAAAAAGGAACTTTAATCTTGAAATCTTTTGATGAGGAAATAACTTTAAAAGTCTTAGACACCAAGAACAAAGGTGAAAGTGACGATAAGGAATCTTCATTTGGAATGATCAACATAGTAGGAGAAAACCAAAGTTCAAAATCACCTCCAGAAAAAGTCTCAACCATAATCTCTCACGTGGTATCATCTCATATCAAAACTCCAAAGTCTAGTCAAGAAGTCAAGAAGAGAAAGAAAAAGGAACATCGAGGTGAGAAGATTGAAGTTGGAAGTGACTTGAGGCAGAAAGTGGTCCATACTTTTGATCTAGATGAGTTTTGGGTTGCGGAAAAGATAAGCAACAAGGTGTGTAAGAGGAAGTACCCCCATAATAGAGGGGAATGAACCGTCGATCCATGCGAAGTTAAACGAAGCGCTTCTTGGGAGGCAACCCGGGGGAGTTTTTATTTAATTCGTAGTATTTTCTTTGTCAGTTTGTTTATTTGCATGTTGAGTGAGTCAGTACATTAGAGGAAACCCAAATGCTGAGTTTCAACTTGGAAAATTGAGAAAAGTAAAAATTTTGAAAAAATGGATTTCACTGCCAATACATGTAATAGGATTGTATTACGTGTAATGCTTAACAAAAAGGGGGAACTTTCTGGTGATTTCTGTATAATACGTGTAACCTATCTCTTACGAGATTCGGTGTTACGCGTAAAGCTCACGTTACACGTATGTTACGCGTAATGACACCCATTACGTGATCTGTTACGCAATTGGGGAAATTCTTTTGAAATTACTGTGTATCTTACGCGTAACATGCTTATTTGATTTTTATGAATTCTGTCTTTTCATTTCATAAAATTTTTGATTTATTTTATAAGATACTTGATGTGTGCTGATTATAGTGGATGATACTGATTACTTGAACAAACTGCTTGAAAGTCCTCTACTTTAGTCACCCTGACTGTTTGTTACTTCAGTTGATGATTGGACACACTGGTTGAATTGTATTCTCAAGACCAGGCACGCCAGAACATTGAACGCAGAGACACTACCAAATCATTTTCCTAACCTATTCAGAGAAGGAGTCACATTGTTTTTATCTATGTTCCAATTTGAGTTTGGGGTTGCTGTTGAAATAACAACCTTTAAGTTTAGGGTAGCTATGCAGTAATAATAGAAGGTGAGGGCATCATAAAAGATCAAAAGAAAAGAAAACGAAAGTGAATACAAAAGGTCAACTTTGAAAAAAAAACGAAATAAAAGTAGAAAAATGTTGCACTCACATGAAATAAAAAGCGCCCAACAAAAGTATCATGGAACGAACATAGTGATAAGGATGATCTCAATAACCTGAACCAAAAACCCTTATTTTTCCTTCTTATATTCCCACCTTAACCCAAGCCCTGTTACAACCCAAAAACCTCGAAAAGTGTGTGTGTTGTGCATGTTGATAAGATTAGAGAATTTATTCAAACTTTTGATCTGATATTGCTTGCCTTGATTTGAGCGTGATAACACTTTAACCCCGAGAGACTTGGTGAGAGTGTGATATTAGCTGACAGTGAAGTAGTGTTTGCAAGTGAAAGTGGTTCTGACTTGTTGGAATGAAGGAAAAAATGCCAAAACCCGAGGTAATATCAAGAAGGGTCCAATGCGAAAATTTTTAGGAGTATTATGGTAAGTTTTATGTTTACAGTAATTTTGGGGTGACATGATCTGTTTTGTCCGGAATGTTACTTGGGGAAAAGCAACAAGCTAAGTTTGGGGTTGTGAACAGTAACCATTTGTGCTATGTTTTCCATCATTTAACCATTAACAAATCAGGTAAACTGTGTGATATGGAACATGTTTTATGAGAATTTAGAGTCGTTTTGATTATGTTAAGTGTGTCATGAAGTTTGAGTTTCTCGAGGATATTTTACGGTTTTAGGTATGTTTTCAAGATGAAACATGTTTGGAAATTCCGAGATCGAAGATTGGAGGAAATGTCGGACCAGACGGAGAAAGCACGGGAAAAGAAGAAAAAGTAGAAACACGCTGCCCATACGCGTAAGGCATAGACATTACGCTTCTGGCCCACTTGGAATACGCGTACGCTACGAATTGGGGAAGAAGGAGGCAAATGACAATAGTCTGCCCTTACGTGTAAGAGATAAGGCATTATGCGTAAGGCTTGGCCAAAAAAACCCTTCACTAGCCTGATACGTGTAGCATATTGGCTGGTTACGTGGGCGTTACGCGTAACACTTGAGTCATTATGCGTATTGAGGCCCAATTCTCCTAAAAGCCCAAATTTTGACTATTTAACTCCAGAACACGGATTTACAAGAGTTGGACGATTTTGGAGAGCAAAGACGCGTTTTGAAGGCTGGAGAACTCAGAATTTCATAAGATTTTCATGATTTCAAGAGTGTTTCTGTCGTGCACTCGGTTTTTTGCCATACCTCTCGCGGAGAGATACGCGAACTGACTCTTTTTTGTTTCTGCTTTTGTGCTTGAAAATCAGAGAGTCGCCATCGACCTTTTATTTTATCCAATTAAGGAAAGGTTTATAAAAGAAACAGAAAAAAGACCTTTAAGAAATTCTGGGTAAGGGGGTAAGTTATACAAAGGGAAGGTGTTAGCACCCTTTGTATCCATGGTTATCCATGGGCTCTTTAATTTGCTTAGCTCACTTGTTTTCAATTGCTTTTAAATGCTCGTATGTGGTTTCAAATACCTTTGTAAATTGAATTTGTAATGATACTTGTGCGGATGTATACAAAGTGTTTTTATCTTTCAAAAGATGCTTTGGAAAAAAGAGCGTTAACTTCGTAATGATCCTTGTTTGGATATATACAAAGTATTGTCTTTTTGAAAGTTTTATTTTGAAAAAAAAACAATGATATATGAGAGATTTATTTGTTTTGATTTGAGCAAGCAAATTAGGAGATCTACCCTGAGTTATAAGGTCTTTATCCTATTTCCTTTAAAAATCTATCCTTTCACCGGATATAAACAAAAGTTCGATTTTGCGTTTGAAATAATAGAATTTGATTTTGATTTTGAAAAGAATGAGAAAGGGATTACCCTAAGAGGTGCAAGTGTGATTGTGTTTGGATTCAGATATTTTATCTTTGAAGTTAGTGATCTAACGATTCAATTTTAATCTTTGACATACACGCAGTTTATATGTGCTGGAAATTAAAATGCGGAAATGTAAAATGCGGAAAGTAAATCTACGCTATTACATCGATTGTGCGGGAAATGTAAACTACGCTATTTACATGAATTTGACAACCTATACATTTATATAGGAATTTAAATTGCAAGAAATATAAAAGAAATGTTTTTGGATTTTTATGATTGATTTTAATTATAATTAATGCATGATTAATTAAATTAAAATGAGGAAAAAAAAGATGAAAATAAATTTCAAACCTAAAAATTAAGTTCAAAATATGTTCAAAAATGCTTGTTAATTAAATTTAAAACAAAACTAATTTTTTTTGTTTTTTTGAAATTTGATTTGAAATCTATTAAGTTAATTAATACATAGTTATATAAATAATTACACAAATAATTAAAACTTGAAGAGAAAATTATTCAAAATATGTACAAAATTAGCCTATAATATATAAACTATATTTAATATAAAGAACAAAAATTTTTATGATTTTTTGATTGGTTGAAATAATTAAAAAGCAAATATATAAATATAAACTAATTAATTATGCAAAATATTTAAATTATGAAGAAAAATAAAATATTTTTATATCAGAAAATAAAATATTATTTTAGAAGCCTAAAAATATTTTTTGTGAATTTTTTGGATTTTTAGAATTATTTAAACTAATTTTGCAAAGAAATTAAAATGAAAATAGAAAATAGAAAATAAAATAATCAAGTGTGGTATTTAAATGAGGTCCATGGTAAGGATGAGTGTTTTGATGCGTTGGATTGAGAGTTTAATGAGATCAGACGGCCCAGATATTGAGGGCACATGGAAAGATGATGGAAAGCGCACATGGGAACCCAGGATTCAAAAATACTGGCGCGCGCGTTCTATCCAATGAGGTGAGGACACCTCATCGTCTTCAACCTCCAGCCAGCACCTTTAATAACGTTTTTGTAATAAAAGCGCTGTAATAGATACCTTCTTAACCTGCAAAATAGCGAATAGGGTCAAACATGAATATAAATTTGGCGCGACATGCCCATTCGATTCGTCTCAATCTACTGAATTCAACCATGCCCTTAATTTGTCCTATTTTTGGTTCTAACGAAGAACCCTAAATTTGAACTAAGAAACCCTAAAATGGTAGTTTCGTGTACAGGCTCCCAAACTTTAATTAAATGTCCAGAAATGATAAGGACATTAAGCTAAGTTCAAATATATGTCTACATCTTGTTAAACATGCCTGAATGATCAGATACGAGTTGGTTTTATTTTGAATAAGTCGTGACCTGTAGTGCTTAGTTCAGTGGGTTTCAAGGCTGGGAAATGATTGGAATAGTTTCAGTGATACTTGAGGAAGGTGTTTGAATGTTTAGTTTGTATTGAAACTGACTTGAATTCAAAATTCGAATTTGGAATTTCTTTGAAAAATTTAAGTGATTACAAGTATGGTTACAAGCATAGATTCTCTTCTGAATTCGTGGTTTTTTTATTTGTGAACTACTCTAAGCTATTTATAAGCTATGTTGTGCTTAGAATTGAAGCCAAGAAGCCTTTGGTTGCCTTTGTTGAATTCTTGATTTTTTTATATTAAAACCTTTGAATTGTTGACCAAGTCTTGCTTCTCTTCAATGCTCTTGCCTTGTACCTCAATCTTCTGCAGAAAATTAAAGATTCTTGGATGACTCATGCTTAGAAACTAAGCTATCCATTATCCTTCCATTTTCCATTTTCATTTAATCTTAAAATAGGATAAAATTAAACCAAAAATGGATAAAAATGGTGTGGGCTTTGTCTTGGTCGTGGGAGGCCCATAATATCATGGCAAACATGTTTGAACCATGAAAACTTGGCCACATTTGAAAAAAAAATACATTTTTGAGCAATGTTGGTTTTATGCATTTTCCCAAAATTTAGCCAACTTCAACAAGGTGTAAATCCCTTAATTTTTGTCATATGAAGGATATCTTTCACTTTTTGGAACCTCAAAGAGTCCTCTAACCAATGTCTTTGGTCTCATGTCAAAATGATTTTTGATGCTCCTTGTGTATCCTTTTGAAAAAAGTGTCTTTTTGTTGACTTTGAAAATGACCTATAATGTCTTGGTTCATTTTTTTCAAATGGTGAACCTAATGACCATGGGACCAATTGCATTAGAAAGATAATTGAATTTCCTTCAAAATGAGCTTTGGTTTGAATTTCTTGGATGAAGGATGAGACAGTTATGACCAGTCAAAGTTCAGTTGACTTTTTAGGAGAAAACCCTAATTTTGAATCTTAGGGTTTTGTTGATTTTTGATCTTTCCTTGATGAATTATGATCATCCAATGATCAAATGATGAATCCTTTGACAAAATATGGATGTTGACAAAAAAATTCATTTTTGACTGTCTGTTGACTTTTTTGGTCAAACGGGTCGTCTGTTGACTGTTTGAGCTGCTGACGGTGCGTCTGAGTGAATTGAAGTTTGAAAATTTGTATGATGGTACTTTGAGATGTATGGAGGTCCATGAAATCCATTTGAGGTCTCAAAAACTTGTTTCTCTTGAAAAAACAATAAACCCTAATCAGGGACTGTTTGTGTAGGAGACAGTTAAGCGTACCTGATTTTTGTGCAGTGCTGAGTCTCTGCTAATCATGTGATATTCAGAAGACTTCTAGGACAAAAATCTTGGAATTTTGAAATGCAAAAGTTTGATTTGATTGATGGTACAAAACACGGAGAATTGTACTGTCAGCAGTTTGACTGTCAACTGACTATTCAGGCATGTAATAGTTAGAGTGAAAAATCAACAGTCAAAGTTAATTTTCTTTTTGTTGTTTTTGTTTTATGTGAAAGATGAAAGTTTATTTACATGACTTGTTAAAAAACACAGACATAATAAATAATTAATATTTACTGTATGCGAGCAAAATTACCGATAATAACCCTGAAAATCAATTAATGCACAAAAAAATAAATATTTGACTGGCAGAAAACACACAAAATATTATCTGAATAATTAAGCAACAATATGACAAATAGTACAACATTTAATACTGACAGTACAAACATTACATACTATAATGAACAGTACGACGAGTAAACGGTACATTTAAGAAAATAAGAGATACGGCAAACTTTAAGAATGACGATTAATAACCCATGCTATGACCAACAGAAAATAGATGATCGGGAGTGTAACCATCGCAGGTCCATATTTTTCAGGACTATGCAGACAGAAGAAGGACATGATCACCGTAGCAATGGTGATGACCATAAGAAAACATGTTTCCATCCGCTTCGCCATTTTGCCGGGGAGGAAGAGAGAATGGATATGAAATAGAAATTTGAGAAATGATTTAGAATTTGATGTGAGATTTTATGAAAAAAAATGAGAGGTATTTATAGAATGAAAAGAGGGATAGAGACGTTGGGGAATGAAGTGATTCCGTACAAAAAAGGAAAATTTGAGTGGAAGTAAGATTTGAAAGAAAGTGTATGATAGTGTTGGGAAAAAGAGAGATGTGTAGAATAAAGTTGAGATTTGATTTTTGAAAAAGTGCTTTGAAAAGAGATTTTGAAAATAATGGAATATAGTACAAAAGTTAGTGGGAAACAAAAATTAATAATAATTTACTTGTTACCAGTACAGTCTGAATCCCGGACTCTGCGCCTGCAAAAGATTTAACTCTGTACCAATTGTGTCAGTACTATTTATCAGTAAATAAATATCAAATAAATAGCGTGTGTGAAGTAATAAACAGTAACTGGCGTTTGCGTAAGAATAAATTCAACAGCAAGCCAAAATACTGTATAGGAAAAAAATTCTAAAAACCAAGTATTCATAAATCAGGATGTGAAAATCCAAGATTATATGAAACTCTTAATTTTTAGATTGAAGTTTTCTTGAAAAAAGATGCGGGCAAATTTTGGGGTATAACAGTTTCACAATTGAAGATTGATTCCTCCCAAAATTCTGTAATGACAACAGTTTCTATCTTAATTTTATTTTCTGTTATGAGTAGCTAAACCCCCTATTGCTAAGGGGTGACCCTGATTCTGATTGTAATGATGTTGTTTTATTAATGCAATGACAATTTAGTTTTCCATTATCATTGTTTTGTTCTACATCTGTTCTTAATGTTGTAACCGTCGGACAAACGGATTCTCAACGTTTATGAATAATTTAAGCTGGACAACAAGTTATTTGTTGATCTATGTAAGAACATATGATAATAAATATTACCTAGGACTAGGGATACTTTATCTTAACCGTAAATTTATCTGAATGATTGGATCATAAACGTAATTAACTATGGACATAGTAATTAGGTGATGATATCAAAGATCTTTTCACTAAGGACTTAGGATCAGATGCCCTAGACAACCGGTAATCAACTGATATGAATAATGCTATAGAATTAATGAGGCAAATTCTTACAGGAAGAATCATTAACTGAACACTAGAAATCTAATCATCTTCGTCGTTGTTCAACTATTTTATTTGTTTACTATAATTGCAATTTTAGTCAGAACTTTATCAAACCCAACAAAACCCCAAAGCTTTTGTTTAATTGAAATTGTCACATAACTCTGTATCGTCAAGCAGTCCTTGAGATTCGATACTTGGGATTTTCCCATAATTACTACATATGCAAAAATAGTACACTTGCTATTTCCCCTATCAATACTCGAAGTAGTACATTCACACGTTTGTGAACCGTTCGAGAAGCATACCATGGGTGGAAACATGTATTTTGATTCATTTGTCGATGAGTATAGTCGAAAGCTTTGGATCTATGTGATCAGGCACAAAGACAAAGTATTTGAAATCTTTAAAAGATTCAAAATGCTTGTCGAAAACTAAGGTGAAAAGAAGATCAAGGTTCTGCGAACAGATTGAGGTGGTGAATACACATCCAAGATATTTGAGGATTTCTATGAACAACATGGTATTGATCATGAGGTAATTTCTCCTTACACGCCTCAACATAATGGAATAATAGAAAGAAGAAACATGACTATATTGGATATGGCGAGATGCATGATGAAGCAGAAGAATCTGCCAAAATCCTTATGAGGTGAATTAGTCACCATTGTTGTCTATATACTGAACAAGTGTCCTACAAAGAAACTGAAGAACAAGGCTCCTAAAGAAGTTTATAGTGGCAAACGACCATTAGTGAGTCATCTGAAGGTGTTTGGCTCTATTTTCTACAAGCATGTTTCTGATGCGAAAAGAAGGAAGCTTGATGACAAGAGTGAACCTATGATTCTAGTAGGATATCAAAAAACTGGAGCATACATGCTATTCAATCCAATTAATGAGTATAGATATTGTAATTGATGAGATTTTTGCTTGGGATTGAAATTCTAGTGATTTAGTTAACAAGCCTTTGATGAGTTATGACATCGACGAAGAAAGTGATAAAGTCAAAGTCGAAGTAGTTGCTCACATTCCCGACACAGTCAAAGTCGAAGAGGACATAATTGAAGTTGTAAAGAGTATGACTAGCACAGGTCAAAGACCTCAAAGAACTAGAGTTCTTCCAACAAGACTTCAAGACTATGAAGTGGTTGGTGATGATGAAGCCACACCAGATGGAATATTAGTTCATTTCACTTTACTTGCAGGAACTGAACCAATCAACTATAGCGAGGCTTTAAAGAATAAATAATGGAAGTCATCTATGGTCAAAGAGTTACAAGCGATCAAAAGAAACAACACATGGGAGTTAGTCAAATTTCCAGCACACATAAAAGCTATCGAAATGAAGTGCGTGTTCCAGTTGAAACACAATGTTGATTGGACGATAGCAAGACATAAGGCAAAAGTAGTAGCTCGAGGATTTCTTTAGAGAGTATAACTTGACTATTTTGAAGTATATGCACTAGTCGCAAGATTAGAGACTACCAGATTGGTGGTAGCCTTGGCATGTAAGCAAGGATGACCGATATTTCACTTAGATGTGAAATCAACATTTTTGAATGGTCATTTAGATGAAGATGTATATGTCACACAACCTCCTGTGTTTTTGATACGAGAGGAAGCAAGGAAATCGACTCATACTTAGTCAAATTATACTTGTCAAATACAAGTCTGAGTATGGTGTATATGTTCAGGTTGTGGCAAAATATATAACAAATATTTGATTATATGTCAATGAATTATTGGTAACTGGAAATAGCATGGAGAACTTGTCGAAGTTTAAAGAGCTAGTGATGAGGAAATTTGAAATGCTGGATCTGGGAAACTTGTCCTATTTCCTCGGCATGGAGTTTAAAATAACCAAGCAAGGTATGGTGCTACATCAAAGGAAGTAAGTCAATGGGATACTCAAGGGATTCATAATGGATGAGTCGATTCCTACATCCTCACTTGTCGAACCAAGTGTGAAAATAGAGAAGCATGGAGAGGAGGACAAAGTCAATGTCACTTTGTTCAAACAAATTGTCGGATCTCTGAGATATATGTGAAAAACTCAAACTGATATAAGTTTCTCAGTTGGATTGGTGAGCATATACATGAGTGAACCAAAGGTGTTGCACGTGAAGGCTACAAGAAGAATTCTGAGATACTTAAAAGGATCAGTAAATTGTGGAATTCCTCTTCCATGAGATTCTGAAAGCAAAGATGATACGGTTACTTGTTAATCACACTGAATCGCACCATATAATTGACTTGATTTGCACATGTTCTTCATTATTTTTTAGATTATTTTCCTGTGTTATGTTGGTTCTTGGCTCATTTGCAGGTATTGTCTCTCTTATTCACTCTTTTGAAGAAAACAAGCGAAAAAGCCAACAAAATCAGGATTTCTAGTCGTTTTACACACATGGCGTCCAGCTCAGCGCCCGCTGTAGGGAGCGCGGTGACGTGTCCCGTTTTGTCTAGAGGGGTAACTGCCATATTCCCACGATCTCCACCTCGGCCTGATCCGCGGCCGCCGACCCCTCCTCCACAAGTGCGGTATTTGTAAAAACTTTCCCACTCAGAAGGAGTTGAGGGGCACTCCTGTAACACCCCATATTTTCCATTTATTAATTTAACTAGAATTTTAATTAATTATTTGGAATTAATTGGAAATTTTGTGAATTAATTGGAGAAATTTTGAAAATAGAGTAATTGGGCCAAGGTGGTGATTAGTAAAGGGGGTGTTAATGGTTTGGCCTTTTACTAAGTTGAACTCTAATTTTCATAAAACAAGGAATTTGAGAAAAGAAGGAAAAATAGAAGCAAAAGAGGAGAAAAGCGAAGAACACGTGAAAGAGCAGAGGAAGAGAAAGAGGAAGATCAAAGAATATTTCTAAGGTAAGGGGGGACTCTTCCTATTATCATCTTTTATTAGTTTGTTGACAATAGGATTGAATTGGTATTGTTTATTTCAATTGGGATGTATGTTAGGTTTTGGGATTCTTGGGGTTTTGAGTGATTTTGATGAAATTGGATGATGATGATTGTGTATGATGTTAAATGACTCCTAAAACATGTTAGAATTGTGCTATAATGTGTGAATTGGTACTCTTTTTATGTGGTAATCGTTTTGACGCGAAATGGATTGAGTTGGAAATAGAAAAGGAAAAGTGTTGTCAAAAGTGATTTTTTTGGGTTACAGGTACGTGGTAATCGGTTATCTGAGGGTGCTAACCGATTACCTGGCGGGGACATAGACGAAGAAGTGATATGCTTTGTGAAGTAACCGGTTACTTCATTGTGGTAACCGGTTACCTCTGTTGCATTTTGTGTTGTTGGGCTGTCTGGGAGGCAGTAATCGGTTACTTCATTTGTGGTAACCGATTACCGCTGTTACGAATAGGATTTTTGGTTACTCCGTCAGGCAGTAACCGGTTACTCTATTTGAGCTAACCGGTTACCGCTGTTGTATTTTTGAAAAATACTTATTTTAATTGTAACTTTGAAACCGTGTATCCGTTTTAAGTTCCGTTTCGAGC
Organism: Vicia villosa; assembly: GCF_029867415.1. NCBI lineage: Eukaryota > Viridiplantae > Streptophyta > Magnoliopsida > Fabales > Fabaceae > Vicia > Vicia villosa. The sequence continues at coordinate 428,126 of NW_026705289.1, read as the reverse complement.
ACAGTGGAGATAATTAAATAATTTATGTGATAAAATGGTGAAATGGGCAGAGACTTGATTTTATTTAAAATTACGATTTAATTATCTTGGTGAAAATTATACATTGTGTGCATGTATTGTGAATTGTAACAATGTGATCATGATATGATTGTATGGTGATTGTATGATTGTGGGAATGAGGTATGATTGATTATTCAATGATGCTGAGACATGTACATACTAAATTTGTGATGATAACGGTGATTTTTGTTGAGATGATATTATTCTTCGAATCGGTGATGATGGTAAGTATGTTATATATTGCATGCATTCATAATCATCTTTTGGTGGTTGAATCCCGGTGATGTTTTGGATCAGTGATGGCATAATTCCCATTGTGTGGAATTAGTGCTGGCAAGGTTGTATCTCGATGAAGTTTAGATCGGTCAGATGGGTTAATCCCATGACGAATTTGTATCACATACATAGTGTCAGTGAATTTGCATATATGTTGTTATAACATGAGTGGAAGAATGCCAGTGTTATTTCATGGTGATGTGATTGAATATATTTATTGTGATTCATGAACGTTGCTGTAAATCTGAGTATATTGCAATTGTGTGAATAATATTCTTATGATGTTTAATTGTTTATAAACTTATAACATTTGTTAATTGCGAATGAGACTCACCCTTACTGTTGACGTTTTCCAGATTGAGGAGTAGAAGCATTTATTTTGGTGAGGATTGCTCGTAGTGTAGTTCTTCGAGTTACGTCGTGTCGGTGTCATGCTCTGGTCTTGTAACACTGGGGAATGTTTGTTTTAGAGTTATTTTTATAAACTCTTATTTCAGTTATTTGGATTATTCAGATTTTGAAACTATTCCGCTGTGTTAAACATGTTTATAGAATAATGTTGTGTAGGTGTTTTCATGTTGGCTGCAGTTGTGGTAAAACATACCTGGGTGTTTAATGTCTTGACCAATGTCATGACATGCTTTATATGGTGTTATGCATGCTGCATATGTTTAAGCTAATACATGTTTTGTCAGTGAATGTCATGACCGATGTCATGACATCCATGTCTGACAGCATGAGCTGTTATGTTTTACTATTATGTTTCCTAATTTCTCTCAATCTACAATTTAGGAAACATTTTATTGTATGCTGAATATTTCTCCTAGAAGATTTCGTTAACAGCACATTCTGTAACATCCTGATGACATGTGAATTAGGTTAACTTGGTTAACCCTAATTTGTTTCTTGGAAAGCCCGGGGCCCAAGAGCAGCATATAAGAAGACTGCAATCCTAATTTGGAACGCAGAGAGATTTGTTAATTGTGAAGAACAGTAGTTCTGTGTCTGTGTGTTTAGTCTCTTGTACTCCAAGCAATTGTCTTTTGATGATTGTATTTGAATAGGTTGTTTTTGAACTTTGTCACTCAAAGATTTTAAGCACGAGTGTGTCTCTTGATTGATGCTTTTAAGAAGATCAAGGTGTGTTTTTGAAGTGTGTCTTCACTCTCTTTTGATTAATATCTATTTGTAATCACTGCTGTGATTGAGGGGGAGTGAGTGGAGATACACAGGTCTAGGATTATATTGGAATTGCATTGGGTAGGTCTTAAGTGAGGAGTTATAAACGGGGGAGTTTAGCTTTGAACTAATTCTGCTTATATTGGATTCCCTCCCTGGCTTGGTAGCCCCCAGAGTAGGTATTGTTGTATACCGAACTGGGTGAATAATTTGATGTGTTCTTGATCGCGACAAAATGGGTATGTCTATGATTATGACTGCAAGTGCACAGTCTATCGCGTAGCTTTAAAGATTATCGAACCCAAAGGACTAAGAATCGACCTACGGTATTTAATTGTTACTACGTAAATCTAAGGCTAATATTCGATTAATTAGGATCAGACGGGAGAAAAGGGAAATAGAATTAAATTAAATTAAGAGAGAATTATACCGGTATGTAATAGTCGGACGTCGGGGAGCTAGTAAACTATCAACGCGAGTCGTAATTTAAAATATCTTTCCGTAGAAATCATTAGTTTAAAAACCTTCCTCTCACACTCTCGTGTTTATTGATTATTATCTTATTATTAAACTTAAGTGAGTGCTCTCGCGGTGTCTATTAAAGTTTAAAATAATTTTTGAAAACAAATGAAGACTAATTAACCTTAAAGCGCTCTCGCTTTATTTAAGGTTAATGCTTAATTTCTACTGTCCTGTTAAAATCTCAAACTCTCGTTTTTACTGATCCTAACTTCTATCGCTTTTTACTCTCGTAACAAAACGGTTTAATTAAGTATTAGAAATTATAACCAGATAAATAATTTTTCATCAATAAGTCATGTTGACAGTATTTCTAGACTCCCTCAGTTATATGACCTTACATACCGGTAATAAATATTTAGTCGGACATAGTTTTAATTAACGGATCAGAACAGATATAGCAAGTAAATAATATTCCAGACATAAATTGATAATTGAGCATAAACAATAAACAATAATTAATGCCGAAAATAAAAACCTAAATTAAATTGCGGAACTGAAAGTATCAATCTGGTAGTACCAAATTTTGATTCGGAACGTAAATCGAATATCAGTAGGAGAACTTATTCCTAAAACTAAACTAGATTCTGAAGCTGAAAAAGAAATTTAAACTGCAATAGTGTTTCTGGCGTGGAAATCTATTGCTAAAGATTGGGTTGGAAATAGTGAACAGAGCTGGAAATAAAATGCAGAGAAAATAAATTGACGGAAGTGGAGTAAAAATCTTCGTCCTTCTTTCAAATCTTTGCTGAGTATTTATAGAATAGCTTTAGGTTGGATTGAATCTTGAATCTGTTTTAGAGCTGGCTTCTCGGAGGAGAAAAAGGAAGAGAACGTATAGGGGTTGACGTGCTGAGCGTTTATGGGCTTTTCTCTTCTGGGCCAAGCGTGACTAATCACACTTGGGTGTGTGACGAACGGCATCCAGGGGGGTGACGAACGGCAACATGGGGTGCCTGACGAACGGCCCCTTTTTGCCCCACGTATCTTGTGCTGCGTGTAGGCTTGGGCTTATGCTTCATGTGTTGGCTATGTTGTTTGGACCTCCCTTATTCTTTTAAGCACCCCTTTTAGTCTTTTTCTCTTCATTTTGGCTCCTTTTTTTGATTATTTTCTTTGCAAGCCTTGATTTATTAAATACCTGAAACAAAGAAAAAATACCGGCATAATACGAAATAAAGTAATATAATTGAAATAAAATAGGAAAATAATGGCTCAATGTACGATACGTTTTCGTGTTATCAGTTGTCATACCCCAAAATTTGCCCATCTCATTTTACTTCCCAAGCTCATACCAAGACTCAAGGCTCAAAGACACATTCTCCTAAACAATGGCTCAAGGAATTAGGGTTTTGATTCTTCTGAAGAAACTTAATAAATCAAGATCCCCAATGAATTTCATATGGTTTATGATGTTTCAATCTATCTCTATGACAAAATTCAGGCTTCAATTCCAAGGATTGACCAGTCAATTGCTCAGAAAGTCAACAGTCGACTAGTTTGACCTAAAAGTCAACTGTGGTCAAAGTACGGTAAAAACTCCTGATTTTTTGTCAACAACCTTATTCAGAAGTATCATTCATCATTTGATTGAGGATTGATCATGATTCATCAAGAAAAGATCAGAAATAATTAAAACCAAAAGTTTCTAAATTAGGGTTTTCAAAGGAGAAAGTCAACTAAACTTTGACCAGCCATAACTCCTACATGGAACATCAGAAATTATCCATCCAAAGCTCATTTTGAAGGAAATTGAATTCCCTACAATTTTGTCTCTCACAAGCCAAGTCTAAAAATGCTTCATTTGAGAGATATGGATCAAAAGATTATAGGTCCTTTTTGAAAGTCAACCAAAAGCAGATTTTTGTCAAAGCCTATATCATCAAGATAAAATCCCCAAATGGAAAAAAGATTCCAAAGTGGATTGTAGAGGACATCTTGAGGTTTCCAAAAAGTCCTAGAACTTCTCCATACCCTAAAAATGGAGGGAGATATGCCTTGTCAAAGTTGGACAAATTTAAGGGAAAAAATGTGAAACAAAAAGGCTTCAAAATGGATTTTCTTGCAAATGGGCCCAATATTTTTTGATTCAATCTTGATCCACAAGTCATCAAAGACATCTAATCCAACTCCCACGAATTATTGAGTTTTATTTGATTTTATATGGATTTTTTATTCTTTTAAGAGTAATATAATGCATATAAATCAAAGGAAAATCAAAGATTTGATTAGAGATATTATAATGATCAATGTTAATCATCAATCAAACCATATAATATGTCAAAATTCGTGCAAATTGGAAGTGGTGAGATTGAATCAAAATGTGGACAAAAATAGAAAGATTATGAACCAAATTTCAATCAAAATCTCACAACTTGCAAATCAAGATTCAAGTGGATTCTCTCCACATTTGTTGACCTATTTCATTCATCTATATGGATTCTCTCCCTATTTGAGTTCTTGAAGATTAAAAGAAAAGTCAAATTCGGATTCGATCTTGCAAGAGAATTCAAGAGGTTTTGGTGATTCATAAACGTTCTTGGAGTGTCCCTGGAGCTTTGCCATTCATTCCCAGATCTTGAGGTGGCTGGAACACACTCGTATTCCTCACGATTTGCACTTATTTTGTTTAATTCGGTTTCGTTAATTTACGCATCATAAATACATGTTAGTTGCATATTTGTGTTCGCATAGATGTGTAGAAGCTTTCTGGATCGTTGGTTTTGAGTTTTGATGCAGGGATTACAAAGCGCCATTGTTAGGGTTCACAAAGCTCCAAGTTGGGGATTTTAGTTAGAGACCGAATTAGCCCAAATTGATGGTTCCATCATGCTCAGAACACGATTTCCAATTGAAACTTGTTTTTATTTGAGTTGTATCGTTTGTGTTTCGTGAGGTTTGTGTTTGGAGGAATCAGCTTTGAATAATTTCGTAGCAAAAGTGCATCTGATTTGTAGCGAAAAAGTGCAGGTCTTCATGAAGAAGACAACTCCTGGGCGCACGTTTCATTCTGATTTAAATTTGTTAACTTGATTCTTTATTTAATTATTGGAAGCAAAATCCTTAACAGCGAATTGATTCTGGTGTGGTGGCGAAACGCGCTTGCTAGTAACCAAGATGACCTGGGTTCGATCCCATTGTCGTGCTTTAATTTTTGCCTAATTGTTTGTTCTAATTCATTTGCAGATCCAGTGCCCTTGGCTCCTGAGGGAACATCATATTGCTTCGTAGTGAAACCGTTCGATCACCCTAGATGTAGATCCAACGCACCTCGAAGCATGGCCTCACCATGGATCCTCAGCCATGCACCACACAGAATCGGAGCTAAGCTTTTCTAATTTTTTTTTTATTTTTATTCATTCCTTGTTATTATTTTGTTTTCTTGTTTTTTTTTTTCTTTCTTACTTTTTCTTAAAAATCTTTTAAAATTAATTTCTTCATGTAACTTTTATTTTAAAAACATGATATAATACTTTGATAATTATTTTAATTTAATTAAAGCATTAATTTAAATTAATTTATTAATTTAGAATAATAATTGAAACTATTTTGTTGATTTAGAATAATAATTTAAAATATATTTATTTGAATTAATAATTTAAATCAATTCACTAATTTAATTATTATAACTTTTTTTAGATTAATTATTAGGGTTAGTTAATTTAATCGAAAACATACTTTTGCCGATTTAATTAATTAGGGTGAGAACTAATAATTAATTAACTTAGTTTTTATTATTTTATTAACCATGGTTAACTTGTGCCCTAATCTGGGTTTGCGAGGTTTGTAATTAGATCACTCATGCACTAACATTTCTCTTCTTTGTGCCAAATTTTCAGGGTTAATCAAAAATCCTTCAGCCACGCGCCATACCAGATCGAAAAGCTAAGTCTTTAAATTTTTTTATTTTAATATCCTCTTACTTTTACTTTTGCCTTGTGGATTAAATTAGGGTTTGCTTCACCGCTAATGAATTTGTAATACACTCACCCTTTTTATTTTCCTTTTAATTTTTAGGATTGATTAAGGGTTCGAGGAAGATCAGGGAATTCAAGGATTTTAATTAATTATTGTTCTCTCTTATTTTCTGCCTTTATTTTTCTGTTACCCTATAAGGGTTTTATTGTAATAGATTAGGTTTATTTTCTGCCTTTATTTCCCCCATCCCCACAGGTGTTTATTGTAATAGCGTAGGACATTTAAACTGCTTTATTTTTCTGTTGTGGTCAGTAATCCTAGGGAGTGCAAGCCTGCTAATTGTTAGAACAAGATTTGTTCTGATCAATTATCTTAGTTTTGATGATAACAATAATATGAATTTTGCTTAAGATAATATGGTACTCTAATCCAATGCAATTTCCTTTTCAGGAAATATATAAAGAGTATGCATAATTCAGCGCTCAGAAGCTTTGTCTCAAAGGGTTCAGCATGCAACATCAGAACATGGTCTGGCAAGACATCAGAAGATGGTCGAAGCAGAATCAGAACATGGGTCTATGGAAGCATCAGAAGAACATGAGATCAGAAGCACTGAAGTTCTGATGGTATCACGCTCAGAAGCACTTCAAGGTCAGAAGATCAGAAGATGCTTTGCACCAAGCTGTTTGACTCTGATGATATTCAAACGTTGTATTCACAAACATCAGATCAGAAGGAAGTACAAGTGGCAAGCTACGCTGACTGACAAAAGGAACGTTAAAAGCTACTATAGGCAACGTCAGTAGACACAGCGTGAACAAGGCTCGAGGTAGTTGACAAAAGCGTATAACATTAAATGCGATGCTGTACGGAACACGCAAAGCATTAAATGCACTCAACGGTCATCTTCTCCAACGCCTATAAATATGAAGTTCTGATGAGAAGCAAGGTTAACGATTCTGAACAAAAACAACGCCTATTAACTTGCTGAAACTCTGTTCTACTCAAAGCTCAGAATCTTCATCTTCATCAAAGCTCACTACATTGCTGTTGTAATATATTAGTGAGATTAAGCTTAAACGTTAAGAGAAATATCACAGTTTGTGATTATAGCTTTTAAGAAGCAATTGTAATACTCTTAGAATTGATTACATTAAGTTGTAAGGAACTAGAGTGATCGTGTGGATCAGAATACTCTAGGAAGTCTTAGAAGTTATCTAAGCAGGTTGTAACTAGAGTGATCGTGTGGATCAGTATACTCTAGAAAGTCTTAGAGGGTATCTAAGCAGTTGTTCCTGGAGTGATCAGTGTGTGATCAGAAGACTCTGGAAGACTTAGTTGCTGACTAAGTGGAGAACCATTGTAATCCGTGCGATTAGTGGATTAAATCCTCAGTTGAGGTAAATCATCTCTGCGGGGGTGGACTGGAGTAGTTTAGTTAACAACGAACCAGGATAAAAATAACTGTGCAATTTATTTTTATCTGTCAAGTTTTTAAAGCTACACTTATTCAAACCCCCCCTTTCTAAGTGTTTTTCTATCCTTCAATTGGCATCAGAGCGCCGGTTCTAAGGTGCAAGCACTTAACCGTGTTTAGAAAAGATTCAGGAAGAGAAAAACGCTTCAGTAAAAGATGGTTGATGAATCTGCAAAGTCTACACCTGCATCTACATCTGGCTCTGCTGAGCAACACAACGGTAACAATGGTTATACTAGACCGCCGGTATTTGATGGTGAAAACTTTGAATACTGGAAAGATAAACTGGAAAGTTACTTTCTTGGTCTAGATGGTGATCTATGGGATCTTCTGATGGATGGTTACAAACATCCAGTAAATGCCAGTGGCGTAAAGCTGACAAGGCAAGAAATGAATGATGATCAGAAGAAGCTTTTCAGGAATCATCATAAATGCAGAACTGTTTTGCTGAATGCTATCTCTCATGCTGAGTATGAGAAGATATCTAACAGGGAAACGGCCTATGACATATATGAGTCCTTGAAAATGACTCATGAAGGAAATGCTCAAGTCAAGGAGACTAAAGCTCTCGCTTTAATCCAGAAGTATGAAGCCTTCAAGATGGAGGATGATGAAGACATTGAAAAGATGTTTTCAAGATTTCAAACTCTTACTGCTGGATTGAGAGTTCTTGACAAGGGATACACCAAGGCTGATCACGTAAAGAAGATCATCAGAAGCTTACCCAGAAGATGGGGTCCTATGGTGACTGCATTCAAGATTGCAAAGAATCTGAATGAAGTTTCTCTGGAAGAGCTTATCAGTGCCTTGAGAAGCCATGAAATAGAGCTGAACGCAAATGAGCCTCAAAAGAAAGGTAAGTCTATTGCATTAAAATCCAATATCAAGAAATGCACTAATGCTTTTCAGGCTAGAGAAGAAGATCCTGAAGAATCAGAATCTGAAGAAGAAGATGAACTGTCCTTGATCTCCAGAAGGCTAAATCAATTCTGGAAGAACAAGCAAAGGAAGTTCAGAGGCTTCAGAAGTTCAAAGAAATTTGAACGTGGAGAATCTTCTGATGATAGAAGATTTGACAAGAAGAAGGTCATGTGCTATGAATGCAATGAGCCTGGACACTTCAAGAATGAATGTCCAAAACTTCAGAAGGAAAATCCCAAGAAGAAGTTTCATAAGAAGAAAGGTCTTATGGCAACCTGGGATGAGTCAGAAGATGATTCAGACTCTGAAGATGAGCAGGCTAACTGTGCGCTGATGGCGACAGAAGATGACGGATCAGAATCTACATCAGAATCAGATTCTGAAGAGGTATTTTCTGAACTTACTAGAGATGAGTTAGTTTCCGGTCTAACTGAACTTCTGGAATTCAAGTCTCAGATTAGTCTCAAATACAAAGAGCTGAACAAGCTATTTGAATTTGAAACAAAGAAGCTTGAGTTGGAGAATTCTGAATTAAAAGAAAAACTTTTAAAATTATCCAATAATGTTGGATCTCCTTCTGATTCAGAAAAATCCACTCCTAGTCTAAACCATATTCTAAAAGAATATGATTTAAGTTTCAGGAAGTTCTTATCTAGAAGTATTGGCAGAAGTCAGCTAGCTTCTATGATATATGCTGTGTCTGGAAACAAAAGAGTTGGCATTGGTTTTGAGGGTGAAACCCCATACAAACTTGAACCTGTTGATGAAATGAAATTCACATACAAGCCATTGTATGATCAGTTCAAGTATGGCCACTCCCATGATATTAGGCACACTTCACATGCTCAAAGTTTTCACATAACACACACCAAAAAGCATGTGACACAACCTAGGAAATATCATGAAACTCACATTAAAAATTATCATGCTGTTCCTCCTATTGCCTACAATGTTAAACCTAAGTTCAATCAGAACTTGAGGAGAACTAACAAGAAAGGACCCAAGAAGATGTGGGTACCAAAGAAAAAGACTATTTCTTTTGCAGATTCTCTTGGCGACAAAGAAGATAAAAGTCAACATGTCATGTCACCTGGACTCAAGTTGGTCTCAACACTTGAAGGGAAGAAGGACTGTCTTCCAAGTTCTGGTACTTAAATCTGTGGAAGAATCTATGTTCGTAGGAGATCAGAAAAGAAAGTTTATTAGTCTTGGAACCATTTGTTTTGTTTGTTTCTATAGCAATTGTCATACCCCAATTTTTGCCCTATGCATTTCCTCCCATTAGATCATTTGCATATCCTTCATTCATCGACATGAGTTCAAACAATCGACATTTGCACAAAATCAGGTTTTTAAATGGTTTAAACTGGGTATATCAATTAAGTGTGATTCAAGTGTTGGTTCCAGTGGAAAGAAATCAGGGTTTTCTATTTCATCAATATGTTGATTCAGTTTATCAATTCAAGAATCATTTTTGGTCATGATCATTGGTTTAGGGTGAGGTTGTGCTTCTTTGCGTTTGAGAAATTCAAGATTAAATGTCAATTTCGCAAAAGAGCGGTAAATGTTTGATTCAAGAATTCGAGAGAAAAAGTTCGTATGCTTTTGATAATATTATAAGTTAACTTACAAGATAATTTCTTTAAGTTACAAAAAATATTTGTCATTCAAATACAAAGTCCATGAAGTTAAACATGAAGCCAAATTCACTCAAAATCTCAAGATTACATTCCATTCAATTTCAAACGGCCTTGCATCTTACAAGAAAAAGAGAGATGACATTTTAACTCCATTTTGAACATTTTAAGAATAATTGTATTCAATTGCAATTATAGAAGCTTCATTCAAAGCTCATTTGCAAATTACAAGAATTACAAGATTTTTGCTAAGGTTATTAATCATTTGAAATGGTCATTCGAAATAAATATTGAGAGATTTGCAAGTGAATTACACAAGCTGTTACATAACAGAAAATTAGTCCATAAACCTAAACTCATAATGCCCAAATACAAGGCCCACCCAAGAATTTGTTGACCACAAAAAATCTGTACAAACTTGCTTCACACATCCGCGGTTTGGCTTGCCTCTTGTCTACCAAAGATTACCTAAAATGGCCAAAACAGAAAGCTGTAACAGAAAGAGCAAAGTCTGAATGCCATATCAAAGAAAAGGTTTGCAGCAAGACTACAAAATTTGCATTAAATTGGGGAGAGAAAAAGAAAGTAGTTGGGAATCAAGAAAAGCATTGCTCAGAATTACCAAAGCCAGAATTTTGTTCAAATCTCTATTCCCCCCAATTCTTGAAAGCTGACCTAGTATAAATACTGATAAACCCTAGAGGAAAAAGGAATCGGCAGCCCCCACTTTCACTTAAAGAAAACCCTAACCTATCACTTAAAGCTCAAGAATACACAAAGAAATACTCAAGAGTCTCACATTGAACTCTAAGATATTTGAGCTAAATCCCTCCCTGCATACAGAGTTTCAATACCAACACCAAGTAACAATATCATCACTATCTCCTAATCTACAGACAGGGTAGAAGTTTCGTTCAGGAAAGCACAAAGTTTATCTGGGAATGGATTTCTTTCAGTTTCTGTTCATACCTTTGTAGACAAAGCAGAGACTCCATTAAGGTACTTTCTTTGAACTTCTACGTAGCCTTGAAACTTTGATGATGTGTTAGCTCTGTTTATTTGTATCCATTTGTTTAGTACCTCTCTGATGCCATGCTTGAACTCAACCAACTCACCAATGAAAAGCCCAAATGGAAAAGTCTCTTCGGCTGAATCCCATGGTGCTGAGGTGATTTTGTGCTACTGGTATAGAATGTCTTGGTGTATGTAATGTTTTCTCTGCATAAGTAACAGAAAGATATATCACTTAAAGAGAAATCTAAAATCAAACCAATAACATACTTGTGAACTCGTCAATCCTGATAAAACTGATGCCTCGGTAGAAGGAAATAATAAAGAAACAGAGTTTTGTTGTTGTCATTGAACCGCAAACTGAGAACTAAGCACACTGTTACCATTAACGTTTAAACCTAGGGGATTGAGAAAACTATGAGAGTTTGAGAGTGATGTTACCGTTTCATTGAGCGACGGAAAGAGAGGATGAGTATTCATTTTCTCCGGTTGATTATCCATCAATTTCTGCGACTAGTGAGGACGATTCTTTGTCGGAACTCGTTTCAAGCAATCGAGAGAGAGGTTTAGGGATTTTGTGTTGTTCGGTTAAGAGAACGATTGAAGGAGATTGAGAGGAGGATCGATTTTCTTTTTGTACTTGTTTGGTTTTGATTTGAGAGATCACAGAGAATCGAAAGAGGTCGATTGAGAGATTGAGACAAATCAGAGTTACACATAGAGAGATCGAGGGAGATGGAAAAATGGTCGTTGTTGTGCTTATTCAAAGCGTGAAAACGAGAGTGGAGAGAGAGATCTGTTTGTTTTCCAAATTTAATGTGGATTGACTTAATATTGAGTGAGGTTTTTTTTTTATTGGAATTAAGGAGATTTAATTGGATTAATGGTGGAAATTCAAAAGGGAGCGGTTGAAGTTTTCTCGTATCCCCATTTTATTTTCTTTTTTTAATTATTTGTTTAAAAGAATTGAAAAATAATAATTTAAAAGAAAATTCAGAGGGAGGGTGGAACGTACAGTTCCTATTTTTCCTCCATTTCATGTATTTATTTATATTTGTTTTATTTCATTATTTATTAGATGGTTAGATTTTCTTTATAATTACTTTTACCTTTTAGTATATTTATTAAAAACTCAAAAAAAATATGTTAGAATTAGGTTGTTTAATTACTTCTACATTATTAAAAAGTACAAAAAATATTAGATTAATCTCAATCCAAAATAAATAAATCTTGGTCCAACGCCAACTCGTCAAATAATTTCTCGATCCAACTTCAAGTTTCTTCTTTTAAAACTTTCTTTAAACCATACTGAAAGATTGAGTGACAAGAAGTGTACACCTCTTGAATACCTCGATTCTTTTTGGTTTAACACCTTTTTTTTAAAACCTTTCTTAATCAAATCAAAAGGATCAAGTGACAAGAAGTGAACACCTCTTGAATACCTTTGATCCTTTGAAACAAACAAATCTTTCTTAATTAAATCGAAGTGATCGAGTGACAAGAAGTGCACACCTCTTGAATACCTTTGATCCTTTGAATCAAACTTAAAAAATATCTTTCTTAATTAAATCGAAGTGATTAAGTGACAAGGGGTGCACACCTCTTGAATACCTTTGATCCTTTGAACCAAACATTAAACATCCTTCATAAAATTAACCAACCAACTCGTAGTTTTTTATCCGAACTACGATCGCTCTGACTTTCCCATTGCACGAGGGAATACGTAGGCACAAGATACAAATGTCTTGGCGAGCATAATAATAAAAAAAATCTTTCCTTTTCCTTCACAATAATAAAAAAAATAAAAATCCTTTTTCTTTTCTCTTTTAATCGATTAATAAATTAAAGAACGCAAACATCACGCAAACACTCATTCATAAAACTAACTAAATGGGTCCCATCGAGTACGATGGAGGTGAGGGGTGCTAATACCTTCCCCTTGCTTAACCGACTCCCGAACCCTAATTTGGTTGCGATGACCGTCTTATTCATTTGTTTTTATTCATAGGTTTTATTCGACATTTTCCCTTTCCTATTGGAATAAATAAAGATCGGTGGCGACTCTGTTCTTTTTCGAGTGTGTAGACACCTCGAGCATTTTTTAGCGCTACAGAATTGGCGACTCTGCTGGGGACTATCCTAAGAGAGTCAACCCTAGTTTAGTTTATTTTATGTTTTAAGTGTTTGCTTTTGTTTGTTTATACTTGTGTTTTTATGCTTATGTTCTTTATATTTATTCTCGTATTATTTATGTTTCTTTACTCCTGTTTTACCGCTTTTATTTATTTCTGTATATACTCATTTGTGGATATGGGAATGATACCTGAGTGAAGCTCTCTACCCGAGCTTTTGAAAAACAAGAGAAAAACATAAGTTAGGAGGTGGTTGTGTAGTGCTAGTCCCCAAGGTGAACACCTTGAATGGCTAATACGAAAACCCCACTTGGAGGAGACTTGGTCATGAGATTTGTCATAAGATGGTTCGCCCATCGCATGGCCGAAATCTGATTTTGTCGCTAACTCCAAGGACCTTTTAGAACCCGTTCCATCTAAAGAAGTTATGTATCGATCCCCAAGGTGCACTCCTTGTCTGATTGATACAATAACCTCGCCTAGAGGTTGCATATTCATGAAGTTCGTTATAAGACGGTTCACCTGTCGCATGATGAAATTCTGATCATGCTTGGGTGCCTCTAGGAACCGTTATATCCAAAAACTTTAGAGCTAACCTTGTGAGGGGATTTTTTGGGTAAAGAACTTAGAACTATCCTAACTCAAGGAGCCTTCCTATAGGTTGTTTTGTTATCACGCTTTACATCCAATATTGCATGCCGTTGCATATCATTTGCATCATGCATACATCCATGTTGTCCTTATACCTCATTCCAACTGTCTCTTTCATTAAGTCACCCTCAATCGTCAAGTTGATTCCTCGAAACATTGACTAGAAACTGATTCCTCAAGACTATGGAAGAACTTCAACAAGACCAAAAGTTGTTGAGAGTGGAAGTTAGCCAGTTGAGGGAGCAGATGAAGCATATCATGGGAATTCTGGAAATCTTACTGAAAGGTGGAGAAATCTCTCCACCGATCATTGCACCAGAAGTGCATGCTCCTATAGCCCAAAGGTTGTATCATTCAGTGGTTGCTCAAGTGGAAGCCTATGGCCCGTCTCCTATGGATCTTCCTCAACCCTCCTTTTCAAAAATTCCTGATCAACAATCTTTGCCTATCCCTCGACAAAGCCAAGGTTATCAGTGGCAAGGAAAGAAGCTGAATAAAACATTGAGGAAACAACAAAAGAGGCCTCGCCGCTTTGATACTATTCCTATGACTTATACAGAGTTGTATCCTGTGTTGATTCAGAACTCATTGGTGGCTCCCAGACCAACCCGACCTGCAAAGTTTCCATTTCCCAAGGAATACGATCCAAACGTCAAGTGTGATTTTCATAGTGGGATATCAGGTCACTCCATTGAAGATTGCAATGTCCTGAAGGAAATAGTTCAAGATCTGGTTGACAATGAGATACTCTCTTTCAAGGATATCAGTCCTAATATGGTCACCAATCCTATGCCATGATCAGTGTGATGACTTCCTGAATCGTCTCCTCAAAGCCAATCAAAGAAGATCATTGAGCCACTTTTATCATTTGCATTTGTAGTTTTTTCCTTGATTGCTAAGTGTTTATTTGCTTTTAAAAACATTGTTAAACTTAATGGTAGTATTAATGAAATGAATGCAAGTTTTGAATCAATCCATTCGTTTCACTCTGTTTTTTTACTTTCTTTACAAAAACAAAACAAAAAATGTCTTTGTTTCTCCCATTTCCTTTTCTTTATCGTACTTTTGTTTAAACAAGTATTGGAGGGAGAATGATGAAAACGAAATACACGAATTGAAATAGTATGCTTTCGAATAAAACTTTGCTAACGATGTACAGGCATTGTTTCAAATCCCCAAACACTGGAGTTATAAGGAAGATAATCCCTTGTTAACCCCTTTGAGCCTAGAAGTTGGTGTTTATTTTCAAAAAAATCAAAACCCTTAAATATTAACCTAGGGCAGGGTAGTTATTTAGTTACAATGACTAATTCATTTGATTTCCAAGAGAATCATTCATTTCTGAAGGGACCATCCCAAAAGAGGTTCAACTGTGTCCTCTCTTCGTACACAATGTCGAAGAAGTAGTGAAAATCCAAAGCTTATGACAGTTATACTCTCTGGAACCATCAATGTGGCAGACGCAGTCTATAAATTCTCTAATCAAGTGGACAAACGTCACACAAGTTGTTTAAAAAAAAATAGAATTAAAAAAAAAATAGAAAGGCCCGCTAAGTCAAAACCTATAAAGGAGACTTAGGCAAAAATTAGGGCATCCCGTTGTATTGAAAGATTATAAAAGATCGTTGTCAAAAAAAAATCTTGTGTGACTTCCAAAGAAGAATAGATGACTGTCGCCTTAAAGATAATTGGTTCTCAAACCACCAGTTTCAAATCCTCTTGGAAATTGAATACATGTGTCAAGTAACTGAACATAGGACTGAAGTACATCACGAAGAATGGGTGGGTTAAAATTAAAATTTGAGCCTATATCCTTTGTTTCATAAACCGTGAACCTGACCACATTACAACCCTTAAAAGACCTAATTGAAGCAAGGTTTCCTTTGAAAGCATACTGCTGCAAGGTTGTGTTAACTTGACTCCTAATTTATTTGCTAATCATTTGCGTTGACATCATGCTGTTACGTTATCTTTCACAAATTGAATTTCGAAAAAATTTCTCATAAGGATTCACCTTTTATTATACCTTTTATCATTCCAATAAATGATTTGTTTTCGAAATTTGCATATATGTTGCATTAAAATTACCATTTTGAATAAACTATTTTATTTGCAAGTCAACACTTAGCATTAAAGGAATTGCAGATGTGTGAAATTAGGTATCTGCAAGTGATTCAATCAGGGGCACATTCTTCCCAAGCATAGTCAACTTGGGGCAAGTTATTTCAAGATCCAGTTGATCTGAGGCAGTTACCTCGAGACAAAGTCTCTCAAAGGCTCACACTGGGGCATGTTACATTATTAAAATAGTGGAGCCAGTTACTTAAAGGGCTCAACATTCAGGGGCAATCTCCTTCCAAGTTCCAAGCATAGGGGCATAAGATCTCAGATCCTCATTTACAATAGTGCATAAGATTCTTCAGTGATTTGTGAATCATGATTTGATTGGTTGATGGTGGTTCTCCTCCGGCTGATTTATTTGCTGCAGTATTGAGAGTGTTTGAAACCTTAAGAATTTTGGAGGTTTTCTATTTGATCTTTGATTTCCCCAATGGAGTAAGCTGATTCTATTTTTTCCTAAGTGGTGGTCCTGATTCCCCAAGCAGTTTTGAAGCTTTTCCAACAATTGATGTTTCCAGTTTCGCTTTGGGTTATCCCAGTAAGCGTGGTTCCGCTGCTAGTAAGTTTCTCCGATAAGTGTGGTTTCCCTCTAGGGTTTATTTCCCTAATGGATGTTATTCCCATCAAAATTTTCTCATCTCCAGCATAAATTTATTTCTTCTAGAAGATGTTATAAAAAACAAACTCTATGTAGAAGTCTCCATCCAGTTGAGATTAGTCGAGTATCTCGTTGTACTATGATGTTTTGAAGATCTCCAGTTTATTTGTTTTGTTCATTTTGTCAGCATATGCATGACATTCATACATCCATACTTACATCATTCATGCACATTTGCATTTCCTAATGATCCTAAATCCATTTTGGTTATTTTTATCACCAAGTAGTGTATTCCTTCCCTCCAATAGAGTGTCAACCCTAAGCAGAAAAGTGTATATCCTTTCTAAATTCCCCATTGAGTTTATCCCTCGTGGGAGTGTTTTGCTTTAGCTTTCCTTTCCATTTCGGATAGGATAAATCCTTAGATGAGCTTATTCCTCATGAGGAAGAGTCTTGGTTTACCGTTTCTCTCCAACTCATTCTTGGATTGCTTTTTCTCTAATCATTTAGACCTCTAAAATCAATGAAATTTGGATCAAGAGTGTATTTAATTTACACCTTTGATGAAGATCCCTTCACCTTCAGTAAACGTCGGTGTATCTTTCATTTCTCTACCTTCAGTAAACGTTGGTAGTTCACCTTCAGTAAACGTCGGTGATTCTTTTATTTCTCTACCTTCAGTAAAAGTCGGTAGTTCACCTTCAGTAAACGTCGGTGTATCTTTTGTTTCTCTACCTTCAGTAAAAGTCGGTAGTTCACCTTCAGTAAACGTCGGTGATTCTTTTGTTTCTCTACCTTCAGTAAAAGTCGGTAGTTCACCTTCAGTAAACGTTGGTGATTCTTTTGTTTCTCTACCTTCAGTAAAAGTCGGTAGTTCACCTTCAGTAAACGTTGGTGATTCTTTTGTTTCTCTACCTTCAGTAAAAGTCGGTAGTTCACCTTCAGTAAACGTCGGTGTATCTTTTGTTTCTCTACCTTCAGTAAAAGTCGGTAGTTCACCTTCAGTAAACGTCGGTGATTCTTTTGTTTCTCTACCTTCAGTAAAAGTCGGTAGTTCACCTTCAGTAAACGTTGGTGATTCTTTTGTTTCTCTACCTTCAGTAAAAGTCGGTAGTTCACCTTCAGTAAACGTCGGTGTATCTTTTGTTTCTCTACCTTCAGTAAAAGTCGGTAGTTCACCTTCAGTAAACGTCGGTGATTCTTTTGTTTCTCTACCTTCAGTAAACGTTGGTAGTTCACCTTCAGTAAACGTCGGTGATTCTTTTGTTTCTCTACCTTCAGTAAAAGTCGGTAGTTCACCTTCAGTAAACGTCGGTGTATCTTTCATTTCTCTACCTTCAGTAAACGTTGGTAGTTCACCTTCAGTAAACGTCGGTGTATCTTTTGTTTCTCTACCTTCAGTAAAAGTCGGTAGTTCACCTTCAGTAAACGTCGGTGTATCTTTTCTTTCCCCACCTTCAGTAAAAGTCGGTGCATCTTTTGTTTCTCTACCAGTGGGGTATTTTCCCTTGCAGATTTGTAATCCCTTCCCCCAGTTAGGTCGCTTTGTCGATATTCCCTTGTGGAGTTCATTTGTCTTTTTCTTTGTTTCTCTAGTGGTAGTTTGTCTATTGTGACACCTTGTACCATTAATTTCCCTCATTTGCATTCATACATATCATATCAACATGCATATTTGCAGTTCTTAAGGCCAAAAATTGTGTATTTTTTGTATTTAAGTCCCTTCAATCACGTCGAGACGAAGATTTCAATCTTCACATCTCTAGATTGAAGACACTTAAATAGGGGCATCTGTCATACTCCAATTTTTGCCCTATGCATTTCCTCCCATTAGATCATTTGCATATCCTTCATTCATCGACATGAGTTCAAACAATCGACATTTGCACAAAATCAGGTTTTTAAATGGTTTAAACTGGGTATATCAATTAAGTGTGATTCAAGTGTTGGTTCCAGTGGAAAGAAATCAGGGTTTTCTATTTCATCAATATGTTGATTCAGTTTATCAATTCAAGAATCATTTTTGGTCATGATCATTGGTTTAGGGTGAGGTTGTGCTTCTTTGCGTTTGAGAAATTCAAGATTAAATGTCAATTTCGCAAAAGAGCGGTAAATGTTTGATTCAAGAATTCGAGAGAAAAAGTTCGTATGCTTTTGATAATATTATAAGTTAACTTACAAGATAATTTCTTTAAGTTACAAAAAATATTTGTCATTCAAATACAAAGTCCATGAAGTTAAACATGAAGCCAAATTCACTCAAAATCTCAAGATTACATTCCATTCAATTTCAAACGGCCTTGCATCTTACAAGAAAAAGAGAGATGACATTTTAACTCCATTTTGAACATTTTAAGAATAATTGTATTCAATTGCAATTATAGAAGCTTCATTCAAAGCTCATTTGCAAATTACAAGAATTACAAGATTTTTGCTAAGGTTATTAATCATTTGAAATGGTCATTCGAAATAAATATTGAGAGATTTGCAAGTGAATTACACAAGCTGTTACATAACTGAAAATTAGTCCATAAACCTAAACTCATAATGCCCAAATACAAGGCCCACCCAAGAATTTGTTGACCACAAAAAATCTGTACAAACTTGCTTCACACATCCGCGGTTTGGCTTGCCTCTTGTCTACCAAAGATTACCTAAAATGGCCAAAACAGAAAGCTGTAACAGAAAGAGCAAAGTCAGAATGCCATATCAAAGAAAAGGTTTGCAGCAAGACTACAAAATTTGCATTAAATTGGGGAGAGAAAAAGAAAGTAGTTGGGAATCAAGAAAAGCATTGCTCAGAATTACCAAAGCCAGAATTTTGTTCAAATCTCTATTCCCCCCAATTCTTGAAAGCTGACCTAGTATAAATACTGATAAACCCTAGAGGAAAAAGGAATCGGCAGCCCCCACTTTCACTTAAAGAAAACCCTAACCTATCACTTAAAGCTCAAGAATACACAAAGAAATACTCAAGAGTCTCACATTGAACTCTAAGATATTTGAGCTAAATCCCTCCCTGCATACAGAGTTTCAATACCAACACCAAGTAACAATATCATCACTATCTCCTAATCTACAGACAGGGTAGAAGTTTCGTTCAGGAAAGCACAAAGTTTATCTGGGAATGGATTTCTTTCAGTTTCTGTTCATACCTTTGTAGACAAAGCAGAGACTCCATTAAGGTACTTTCTTTGAACTTCTACGTAGCCTTGAAACTTTGATGATGTGTTAGCTCTGTTTATTTGTATCCATTTGTTTAGTACCTCTCTGATGCCATGCTTGAACTCAACCAACTCACCAATGAAAAGCCCAAATGGAAAAGTCTCTTCGGCTGAATCCCATGGTGCTGAGGTGATTTTGTGCTACTGGTATAGAATGTCTTGGTGTATGTAATGTTTTCTCTGCATAAGTAACAGAAAGATATATCACTTAAAGAGAAATCTAAAATCAAACCAATAACATACTTGTGAACTCGTCAATCCTGATAAAACTGATGCCTCGGTAGAAGGAAATAATAAAGAAACAGAGTTTTGTTGTTGTCATTGAACCGCAAACTGAGAACTAAGCACACTGTTACCATTAACGTTTAAACCTAGGGGATTGAGAAAACTATGAGAGTTTGAGAGTGATGTTACCGTTTCATTGAGTGACGGAAAGAGAGGATGAGTATTCATTTTCTCCGGTTGATTATCCATCAATTTCTGCGACTAGTGAGGACGATTCTTTGTCGGAACTCGTTTCAGGCAATCGAGAGAGAGGTTTAGGGATTTTGTGTTGTTCGGTTAAGAGAACGATTGAAGGAGATTGAGAGGAGGATCGATTTTCTTTTTGTACTTGTTTGGTTTTGATTTGAGAGATCACAGAGAATCGAAAGAGGTCGATTGAGAGATTGAGACAAATCAGAGTTACACATAGAGAGATCGAGGGAGATGGAAAAATGGTCGTTGTTGTGCTTATTCAAAGCGTGAAAACGAGAGTGGAGAGAGAGATCTGTTTGTTTTCCAAATTTAATGTGGATTGACTTAATATTAAGTGAGGTTTTTTTTTTATTGGAATTAAGGAGATTTAATTGGATTAATGGTGGAAATTCAAAAGGGAGCGGTTGAAGTTTTCTCGTATCCCCATTTTATTTTCTTTTTTTAATTATTTGTTTAAAAGAATTGAAAAATAATAATTTAAAAGAAAATTCAGAGGGAGGGTGGAACGTACAGTTCCTATTTTTCCTCCATTTCATGTATATATTTATATTTGTTTTATTTCATTATTTATTAGATGGTTAGATTTTCTTTATAATTACTTTTACCTTTTAGTATATTTATTAAAAACTCAAAAAAAATATGTTAGAATTAGGTTGTTTAATTACTTCTACATTATTAAAAAGTACAAAAAATATTAGATTAATCTCAATCCAAAATAAATAAATCTTGGTCCAACGCCAACTCGTCAAATAATTTCTCGATCCAACTTCAAGTTTCTTCTTTTAAAACTTTCTTTAAACCATACTGAAAGATTGAGTGACAAGAAGTGTACACCTCTTGAATACCTCGATTCTTTTTGGTTTAACACCTTTTTTTTAAAACCTTTCTTAATCAAATCAAAAGGATCAAGTGACAAGAAGTGAACACCTCTTGAATACCTTTGATCCTTTGAAACAAACAAATCTTTCTTAATTAAATCGAAGTGATCGAGTGACAAGAAGTGCACACCTCTTGAATACCTTTGATCCTTTGAATCAAACTTAAAAAATATCTTTCTTAATTAAATCGAAGTGATTAAGTGACAAGGGGTGCACACCTCTTGAATACCTTTGATCCTTTGAACCAAACATTAAACATCCTTCATAAAATTAACCAACCAACTCGTAGTTTTTTATCCGAACTACGATCGCTCTGACTTTCCCATTGCACGAGGGAATACGTAGGCACAAGATACAAATGTCTTGGCGAGCATAATAATAAAAAAAATCTTTCCTTTTCCTTCACAATAATAAAAAAAATAAAAATCCTTTTTCTTTTCTCTTTTAATCGATTAATAAATTAAAGAACGCAAACATCACGCAAACACTCATTCATAAAACTAACTAAATGGGTCCCATCGAGTACGATGGAGGTGAGGGGTGCTAATACCTTCCCCTTGCTTAACCGACTCCCGAACCCTAATTTGGTTGCGATGACCGTCTTATTCATTTGTTTTTATTCATAGGTTTTATTCGACATTTTCCCTTTCCTATTGGAATAAATAAAGATCGGTGGCGACTCTGTTCTTTTTCGAGTGTGTAGACACCTCGAGCATTTTTTAGCGCTACAGCAATGATGTTTCGTTCTTGATTATTCTGAATGCTCTAAATGCTACAGAATATACAATATTGAAACATTGATCGTGGACGAATCAATAAATATCTGGTTTGATGATAAACTTGTTTCTGATGAAACAAAGCAGCTTAAGAATTTCTGCAGATACAGTTTTTGTCTTATCAGAAGCTGCAGAACAAAGAAGTGAATCTCCAGAAGCTGTGTATATCAGAAGTAATGGATCAGAAGATCATTCAGATTTACATCAGCACAGTTCAGAAGGAGTGTTTCCAGAAGAGAAACTTGATCAATTCAGAAGCAGTGATCGGAATCAGAAGGCGTAAAGCCTATTGAATATTTCACACCTGTCATCCATTATCTGATGATAAACACGTGTCTCTACGGTCAGTACGAAGCGTGCAGTTGAAAAGACGCCGACCTAGGTAACTGTTATAAATCATTTCATTTACCACGTTCTCTCTCCTTACGTCACTCATCATTTAATAAAATTGATTTCTTTTGATTCTGGAACTGTTCAGTTTATATTTCTTATTATTTTCTTTTTCAAATCCATCTCTATATATTCTTTTCAAATCATCTCATATATTTTTTTTCGCTCCGTGTCTCTCCTTCCTCTTGCATACTCTCCTTTGAAATCTTCTTAGTCGTTTCTAAAACCCTAACCGAAAACCCAGAATTTGTTCCTCTTAGTTGTTCGTTCTGTTTCAATGGCTGCTTCCTCTTCTCAAATTGTTGGTTCATCTACTCTTCTCCATATTCATAATGAAACAAACCAGGAACTCACCCCTGTAGTTGCATGCTCCATTCCTAAAGATGAATTGGAAGTTCTGTGTGAACTCATGGTTGACTTTGACAACATTGAAGAAAACCAATTTCACCTTAAAGAAGACATCATCTTTCAAGGATGGACCTCGTTGTTTGCTGAGTTCATTGGTCCAGTTTATCCGGATCTTGTCAAGGAGTTCTGGGCACATGTTGTGGTTGCTCCAAAATCTATACTTTCTTTCGTCCATGGAAAGTTTGTTGTTATTACTGAAAACATCCTAAGAATGATGTTTGATCTGAAAAACCCTGAAGGGGTTTTTGAGTTTGATCAAAGGGCAGATTTGGGAGATGTTCTATCCACTCTCTATCCAAATGTCAACGAACCAGGATAAAAATAACTGTGCAATTTATTTTTATCTGTCAAGTTTTTAAAGCTACACTTATTCAAACCCCCCCCTTTCTAAGTGTTTTTCTATCCTTCAATTGGCATCAGAGCGCCGGTTCTAAGGTGCAAGCACTTAACCGTGTTTAGAAAAGATTCAGGAAGAGAAAAACGCTTCAGTAAAAGATGGTTGATCAATCTGCAAAGTCTACACCTGCATCTACATCTGGCTCTGCTGAGCAACACAACGATAACAATGGTTATACTAGACCGCCGGTATTTGATGGTGAAAACTTTGAATACTGGAAAGATAAACTGGAAAGTTACTTTCTTGGTCTAGATGCTGATCTATGGGATCTTCTGATGGATGGTTACAAACATCCAGTAAATGCCAGTGGCGTAAAGCTGACAAGGCAAGAAATGAATGATGATCAGAAGAAGCTTTTCAGGAATCATCATAAATGCAGAACTGTTTTGCTGAATGCTATCTATCATGCTGAGTATGAGAAGATATCTAACAGGGAAACGGCCTATGACATATATGAGTCCTTGAAAATGACTCATGAAGGAAATGCTCAAGTCATGGAGACTAAAGCTCTCGCTTTAATCCAGAAGTATGAAGCCTTCAAGATGGAGGATGATGAAGACATTGAAAAGATGTTTTCAAGATTTCAAACTCTTACTGCTGGATTGAGAGTTCTTGACAAGGGATACACCAAGGCTGATCACGTAAAGAAGATCATCAGAAGCTTACCCAGAAGATGGGGTCCTATGGTGACTGCATTCAAGATTGCAAAGAATCTGAATGAAGTTTCTCTGGAAGAGCTTATCAGTGCCTTGAGAAGCCATGAAATAGAGCTGAACGCAAATGAGCCTCAAAAGAAAGGTAAGTCTATTGCATTAAAATCCAATATCAAGAAATGCACTAATGTTTTTCAGGCTAGAGAAGAAGATCCTGAAGAATCAGAATCTGAAGAAGAAGATGAACTGTCCTTGATCTCCAGAAGGCTAAATCAATTCTGGAAGAACAAGCAAAGGAAGTTCAGAGGCTTCAGAAGTTCAAAGAAATTTGAACGTGGAGAATCTTCTGATGACAGAAGATTTGACAAGAAGAAGGTCATGTGCTATGAATGCAATGAGCCTGGACACTTCAAGAATGAATGTCCAAAACTTCAGAAGGAAAATCCCAAGAAGAAGTTTCATAAGAAGAAAGGTCTTATGGCAACCTGGGATGAGTCAGAAGATGATTCAGACTCTGAAGATGAGCAGGCTAACTGTGCGCTGATGGCGACAGAAGATGACGGATCAGAATCTACATCAGAATCAGATTCTGAAGAGGTATTTTCTGAACTTACTAGAGATGAGTTAGTTTCCGGTCTAACTGAACTTCTGGAATTCAAGTCTCAGATTAGTCTCAAATACAAAGAGCTAAACAAGCTATTTGAATTTGAAACAAAGAAGCTTGAGTTGGAGAATTCTGAATTAAAAGAAAAACTTTTAAAATTATCCAATAATGTTGGATCTCCTTCTGATTCAGAAAAATCCACTCCTAGTCTAAACCATATTCTGAAAGAATATGATTTAAGTTTCAGGAAGTTCTTATCTAGAAGTATTGGCAGAAGTCAGCTAGCTTCTATGATATATGCTGTGTCTAGAAACAAAAGAGTTGGCATTGGTTTTGAGGGTGAAACCCCATACAAACTTGAACCTGTTGATGAAATGAAATTCACATACAAGCCATTGTATGATCAGTTCAAGTATGGCCACTCCCATGATATTAGGCACACTTCACATGCTCAAAGTTTTCACATAACACACACCAAAAAGCATGTGACACAACCTAGGAAATATCATGAAACTCACATTAAAAATTATCATGCTGTTCCTCCTATTGCCTACAATGTTAAACCTAAGTTCAATCAGAACTTGAGGAGAACTAACAAGAAAGGACCCAAGAAGATGTGGGTACCAAAGAAAAAGACTATTTCTTTTGCAGATTCTCTTGGCGACAAAGAAGATAAAAGTCAACATGTCATGTCACCTGGACTCAAGTTGGTCTCAACACTTGAAGGGAAGAAGGACTGTCTTCCAAGTTCTGGTACTTAAATCTGTGGAAGAATCTATGTTCGTAGGAGATCAGAAAAGAAAGTTTATTAGTCTTGGAACCATTTGTTTTGTTTGTTTCTATAGCAATGATGTTTCGTTCTTGATTATTCTGAATGCTCTAAATGCTACAGAATATACAATATTGAAACATTGATCGTGGACGAATCAATAAATATCTGGTTTGATGATAAACTTGTTTCTGATGAAACAAAGCAGCTTAAGAATTTCTGCAGATACAGTTTTTGTCTTATCAGAAGCTGCAGAACAAAGAAGTGAATCTCCAGAAGCTGTGTATATCAGAAGTAATGGATCAGAAGATCATTCAGATTTACATCAGCACAGTTCAGAAGGAGTGTTTCCAGAAGAGAAACTTGATCAATTCAGAAGCAGTGATCGGAATCAGAAGGCGTAAAGCCTATTGAATATTTCACACCTGTCATCCATTATCTGATGATAAACACGTGTCTCTACGGTCAGTACGAAGCGTGCAGTTGAAAAGACGCCGACCTAGGTAACTGTTATAAATCATTTCATTTACCACGTTCTCTCTCCTTACGTCACTCATCATTTAATAAAATTGATTTCTTTTGATTCTGGAACTGTTCAGTTTATATTTCTTATTATTTTCTTTTTCAAATCCGTCTCTATATATTCTTTTCAAATCATCTCATATATTTTTTTTCGCTCCGTGTCTCTCCTTCCTCTTGCATACTCTCCTTTGAAATCTTCTTAGTCGTTTCTAAAACCCTAACCGAAAACCCAGAATTTGTTCCTCTTAGTTGTTCGTTCTGTTTCAATGGCTGCTTCCTCTTCTCAAATTGTTGGTTCATCTACTCTTCTCCATATTCATAATGAAACAAACCAGGAACTCACCCCTGTTGTTGCATGCTCCATTCCTAAAGATGAATTGGAAGTTCTGTGTGAACTCATGGTTGACTTTGACAACATTGAAGAAAACCAATTTCACCTTAAAGAAGACATCATCTTTCAAGGATGGACCTCGTTGTTTGCTGAGTTCGTTGGTCCAGTTTATCCGGATCTTGTCAAGGAGTTCTGGGCACATGCTGTGGTTGCTCCAAAATCTATACTTTCTTTCGTCCATGGAAAGTTTGTTGTTATTACTGAAAACATCCTAAGAATGATGTTTGATCTGAAAAACCCTGAAGGGGTTTTTGAGTTTGATCAAAGGGCAGATTTGGGAGATGTTCTATCCACTCTCTATCCAAATGTCAAGAAAACAAAACACGTCAAGGATTTGAGAGATGTCTACAGAATCTGGACAAAGATCCTTCTTGGGTTCTTCTACCATAGGAAAGGAACACATGCCTCGGATTTCATCAGTAATGATCAAAGGTATATTCTTTATTGCATTGCCACTCAGAAGAAGGTTGATGCGATTTACATTATCTTCAACCATATGTGGAAAGCAGTAAAGGATTCCAGAAACGCTTTCAGAAAAGAAAATGGTGGAACAATCATTCCTTTTGGTAGAATTATTACAAACCTTCTGGTGCATTCCAAGATTGTTGAGAGTCTGGAGTCTGAAGGTATTATCAAAGACCTTGCTGTCACCTCTGGAGCCTGTCTGAATGTTTTTTCTTTAAAGAAGATGAAAATAATTGACACTATCCTCAAAGTTCCTCAACCTCTAGCTGGAACAAGAATCAGAAGAAAACCAGTTCTAGCTGACTTTGAAATCTTCTTCAATAGTGAGGTACCTGAAGTCAGAACTAAGTATCTGAAGTCACAAAAAGAGGATAAGAGTCTTAAAGATCAAGACAAAGGTGCTCCTATTAAAGTGAATCGCAAGAAGGAAGAAAGAACCAAAAGAAAGTTTGATCATCCCTCCTTTAATCAAGTGAAGGTTGCAAAGAAAGTTGCTGCTACCACTAAAAATGAAGTAGTCCCAGAAGAAGTAATTGCAAAAGTTGTTAAGGCCGTATCTGCTGATTTTGAGAAGAATAAGAAGGAAGCTGAGAAGAAGAAAAAGAAGAAGAAGTCAAATAACAATGATGAGATTGTTGAAATTGTTAAGAAGAAGATAACCAGAAAAAGGAAGATGATTATTCAAAGCTCAGATGAAGAAAATGCTGCTCAAGAGGCTGAGAATCAACCAGAAGTTCTGGCTTATGTCAGAAGGAAAGAAATCTCTAGAGGCAAAGCAAAGATTATTGAAGAGCCGAAGAGTAAAAAGCAGAAGAAGACTGAGGATGTGGCCAAAGCTTTTCTGAGAGGTTCCAAAGGTATATGCATTTCTGAACCTGATTCTGTTCCTGCTGTTAGTTCAGAAGTTGCACCAATAGAGGTTGTCCCTACACCTGAACCAGAAAAAGCCACATCAGAATCACCGGTTTTTGTCCATGTTCTTACACCTCCATCTTCTCCTATAACCTTTCCTTCCTCTCCACCTACCATAAATTCTGTTCTGGATATACCACCCCTTCAAACTCTCTTTCCATCTCAACCTTCTATCAATACCACCTTTGAACATACTCCCTCCACCTCTCAAAACAATCTTTGTGATTCTCCTCTTCCAACCTCTGCATCACATGAGCAGCTGCTCCGTGATTGCAACTACACTCCCAAGCCTCGTCCTGAAGCTGAAGTAGTAGTGTTGGATTCTGATACTGAAGCAGAATCTTCTTATAGGTTGGATAGAGAACCTCATCCGTACTTCACTTCCAACCCTGCCTTTTCAAAAACCCAAATAAAATTTCGCCCTGTATACCCTATTGGTGTAGTTTTTGAAAACATAAAGAGGAATCTCAGAAGTATCTTTGATACTCTCAGAATTGCTGAAAGTTCCGGATTGAATGATGTTGCTATGCGGAACTTCTGGAGGATCCTTCGCAGAGAATCAGATGCTCTGTTTTTAGAACTTCAGGAAGCCTGTGTAGCTGCTGCCCCACGGCCTCGTGGAATTCTGAGGAATTATGAAGACTTCTGGTTTGCTAGTCTCAAAGGAAGACATCTGTTGGAAGAGAAGCCCTTCTTGGATGAGATGGAACAATTAAGATTGACTGCTGAAATGGAAGCAAATCCATGCAGGGATATGGTTATCTGGATTCCTGATTATCCTGTTCTTCTTGGAGATTTCAAGACCCTATTTGACTTTCTGAGGGAAAACCCTTCGGAGAAAGACCCAAGCTTGGTCATTCCAGAAGTTATTGACCCACCAGAAGTTGAAGGTCCTTCTGCTCCCAGGAATCTAGCTGCCATTCTTCAGGCACTTGAGAATGGAGACTCGGAAATTCCTGCTGCAGAATATGGAGATGCTTCTATGCAAGAAGCAGATGCTGAAGATCATGTTACTGAATCAGATCCTGTTGAGGAAATCCCTGCAAATGATCTATCTATGGAAGCTGCAGATCAACATGTCATCCCTGTGGATAGAAGCTGTGAAGCTTCTTCTGATGAATCTTCTCGTCTTGCAAGGACTCTGGAAGAAATTCAGAAGAGACAGGATGAGCAAAGCTCACTCAATGATAAGTATAACGCTTTCATGGTGAGGCAAGAAGGACACAACAATGAGGTTAAAGAGATGCTGGCCAAGATCTTGTCAAGGCTAGGGCCATCTTAGATTGAGTCTGTGTTGTTTCTTTCTTTTCGTTGCATCTGTTTTGGTTCTGTGCATCTGATCTTACTTATCTTCATGTACTTCTGTACCTGCTGTTTGAACTTCAATGAAATCATCTTCTTCCTCTGTGTGTTTCGTTTTGTTTGTCTCTGAATCTTTTTTGCTTTTTCGATGATATGACAAAAAAGGGGGAGAAAGATAAATGATAAATGATTTGATTAATCTATCAGTTGCTGGGTAAAGCTCCCACACATTTTCTAACAAGAACTGCAAGTTCTATATGGTTTAAGTGTTTTGCAGGTATAAAGAAGTGAAGAGAATCTTCAAAGCAAACACAAGAAGCAAAACCATAAGAAGTGTTATTCTGTAAAAAGAATAAGCTCATGGAAACTGAAGCAAGCTGAGTGCTGTCAAGCTTCAGAAATCAGAAGCAAGAAAGAAGAATGAATCAGAAGCACTGATAATAGAATTTGATCCATATTTGTCTATTTGCTTTGACAAAATTCTATTTGCTCTGATACATCATTTTAGCCTATATGGCTCTGATACATATCATGTGTTCTAATATACATTTTATGTTCTGACTCGTTCATGCTGACTTTTGTCGTTTAGTTTTTGTTCTGTAACATTTCAGGATGTAGAGATGCTCTGAAGATGCTCTGGTACATTCAACAATGTTCTTATACAAATCTAGCATGAAGTGATGTTGGTAGAAATTCAAGCTCTGAAGCTATCCGAGGGAAGCAGAAATCAGAAGCTGTGAATGTTCTAAAGATTCAGAAAACTCAAGTTCTGAAGCTGTCCTAAATGGAAGCAGAAATCAGAAGCTGTGAATGTTCTGAAGATCAAAGAAACTCAAGTTCTGAAGCTGTCCTAAATGGAAGCAGAAATCAGAAGCTGTGAATGTTCTGAAGATCGAAGAAATTCAAGTTCTGAAGCTGTCCTAGATGGAAGCAGGAATCAGAAGCTGTGAGTATTCTAGGGATCTAAAGAAATTCTAGTTCTGAAGCTGTCCAATGGAAGCAGAAGTCAGAAGCTATGAATTCTCTAAAGACAAAAGCTTATGTGATCGTCTCTACCGAAATAATCAGGGAAGTCTTTTATTAAAGTTCTTCGAGTATTTATTTCAGGGGGAGATTATTTATCTCAGGGGGAGATTGTTAATCTCAGGGGGAGACATATTCATATGCTTATGCTATAGCTGTGTAATTTGTCTTTTGCCGTCTGCTCTTTCTGATCGCAAATTCATATCATTTATCTATGTTTTTGTCATCATCAAAAAGGGGGAGATTGTTAGAACAAGATTTGTTATGATCAATTATCTTAGTTTTGATGATAACAATAATATGAATTTTGCTTAAGATAATATGGTACTCTAATCCAATGCAATTTCCTTTTCAGGAAATATATAAAGAGTATGCATAATTCAGCGCTCAGAAGCTTTGTCTCAAAGGGTTCAGCATGCAACATCAGAACATGGTCTGGCAAGACATCAGAAGATGGTCGAAGCAGAATCAGAACATGGGTCTATGGAAGCATCAGAAGAACATGAGATCAGAAGCACTGAAGTTCTGATGGTATCACGCTCAGAAGCACTTCAAGGTCAGAAGATCAGAAGATGCTTTGCACCAAGCTGTTTGACTCTGATGATATTCAAACGTTGTATTCACAAACATCAGATCAGAAGGAAGTACAAGTGGCAAGCTACGCTGACTGACAAAAGGAACGTTAAAAGCTACTATAGGCAACGTCAGTAGACACAGCGTGAACAAGGCTCGAGGTAGTTGACAAAAGCGTATAACATTAAATGCGATGCTGTACGGAACACGCAAAGCATTAAATGCACTCAACGGTCATCTTCTCCAACGCCTATAAATATGAAGTTCTGATGAGAAGCAAGGTTAACGATTCTGAACAAAACAACGCCTATTAACTTGCTGAAACTCTGTTCTACTCAAAGCTCAGAATCTTCATCTTCATCAAAGCTCACTACATTGCTGTTGTAATATATTAGTGAGATTAAGCTTAAACGTTAAGAGAAATATCACAGTTTGTGATTATAGCTTTTAAGAAGCAATTGTAATACTCTTAGAATTGATTACATTAAGTTGTAAGGAACTAGAGTGATCGTGTGGATCAGAATACTCTAGGAAGTCTTAGAAGTTATCTAAGCAGGTTGTAACTAGAGTGATCGTGTGGATCAGTATACTCTAGAAAGTCTTAGAGGGTATCTAAGAAGTTGTTCCTGGAGTGATCAGTGTGTGATCAGAAGACTCTGGAAGACTTAGTTGCTGACTAAGTGGAGAACCATTGTAATCCGTGCGATTAGTGGATTAAATCCTCAGTTGAGGTAAATCATCTCTGCGGGGGTGGACTGGAGTAGTTTAGTTAACAACGAACCAGGATAAAAATAACTGTGCAATTTATTTTTATCTGTCAAGTTTTTAAAGCTACACTTATTCAAACCCCCCCTTTCTAAGTGTTTTTCTATCCTTCAATGAATTTAGCTCACTAATTATAAGATAAATATCTGAACTGAACCACATGATTGTGCACCCACACACCTTTAGGGTAATCCCTCTGGTTTCCTTGTTGCCTTACGATTCTGTTGCCTCTAATTATACTAAATAATAGTCAAGTCCCTCGATTCCGAGGATACCTAAAGCAAGGTTGCCTAAAGAGATTAAAAATCATCTAGTCCCTCGATGTTGCCTCGGTTAAGATGATTGTCCCGATTGCTAAGGTATCCTCGCATGATGCCTAAAAGATTAAAAGACTATTCTATCCTTCCCTTAGACTACCTACCCTCTTTATGGTAGGGACAGTCTTATGGCGAACGATAACTTCGATGACCCTTCAACATCCAATTAAAAGACTTCCTGCCCTCTCATGGTATGGATAGACCCTTTCACCCGAAAGACTTAAAGAACAAGAAAGACAATCTTAGGGTAGGTGTTCTTAAATGCTTGCTCACATCCAATTCAAAATTCAAATGCTTTTCCCACTTCTTTTCAAAAATCGAATTCAAAAAGACTACGCTTATTTACAAGCTAAAGTTCTTCTTCAAAATCTTTTCTTATTCACACTTCAAATGTTTCAAACAAAACAAAAGTGAGCTAAGCAATTAAGAGCCCATGGATAACTATGGATACAAAGGGTGCCTTAAACCTTCCCTTTGTATAACTTACCCCCCGAACTCAAAATTTCTTTTCAAAGGTCTTTCTTGTTCTTTTATACCTTTCCTAATTGGATAAAATAAAAGTCGGTGGCGACTCTTTCTCACCGCAACATTTTGCTTGCAAAAAAAATAAATAAAGTCAGTTCACCGTATGACATCAGTTCTTTACTGTTTTTATTCTTTTTTGTTTTAAAGTATTATTCTGTGTGATTGTGGATGTCATAACATCCAGTACAACATCGCGTGTGAGTTACTAGAATTTTTAATTGGTATCAGAGCAGGCACCCTGCCTGTTTATATGGGTGAGATCTAGGGACAATAAAATTTTGGTAATATGGAGAAGGAATTGTTAGTGTTTGGGAATAGACAACCCATCCTGGATGGTTCTAACTATGACTACTGGAGACCTCGTATGGTAGCTGTCATAAA
This sequence comes from Vicia villosa, assembly GCF_029867415.1. Taxonomy (NCBI): domain Eukaryota; kingdom Viridiplantae; phylum Streptophyta; class Magnoliopsida; order Fabales; family Fabaceae; genus Vicia; species Vicia villosa. The sequence goes on along the minus strand of NW_026705289.1, from coordinate 395,874 downwards.
TTTTGTGGACAGCAATGGTTGGAGAGCTGTGGAAAACGGATGGAAACATCCTGAGAAGGTAATGGAAAATGGAACCACTATTCTAACTCCTGAAGAACAATGAAGCAAAACTGAGGAAGAGCTGGCTTTGGGAAATTCCAAGGCACTAAATGCCTTGTTCAATGGAATTGACAAGAACATATTTAGACTTGTGCAACACTGTGATCTGGCTAAAGAAGTTTGGGATATTCTCAAAATAACTCATGCAGGCACATCCAAGGTTAAGATGTCTAAACTTAAAATGCTTACCACCAAGTTTGAAAATCTCAAGATGAAAGAGGATGAGACCATCCATGAGTTCTACATGAATATCCTTGAGATTGCAAATACCTCAGGAGCCTTAGGAGAAAAAATGTCTGAAGAAAAGCTGGTAAGAAAGATCCTCAGATCACTGCCTAAGAGATTTGCTATGAAGGTCACTGCTATAGAAGAAGCTCAGGACTTCAGCAACATGAAGCTGGATGAATTCATTGGTTCTCTACAAACCTTTGAGATGAGTATTTGTGACTCTGTTGAAAAGAATAACAAGAGCATAGATTTTGTTTCCAACACTGAAGATAATTCAAGAGAAAGCAATGGTGGAAGTGATGAAAATTTATCAGAAGCCATAGCCATGCTTGGATAAAAATTCAACAGGTTCATTAAAAGGGTTGATCAGAAGTCTAGACACAATGTCAAGAACACTTCCAATGACATCAGCAAGACCTATGATCCTAGCAGAAGATTCAAAGCTGAAGAGAAGCCCAATCAAGGCAAAGGGTTTCAGTGCCATGGATGTGAAGGATATGGATACACTAGAGCTGAATGTCCTACTTATCTCAAGGAGCATAAGAAAGGGTTGTCTATCACTTGGTTTGATGGATATTCTGAGAGCGATACTGAAGAGAAATGTGAAACACTAACTAGTGTATGTACACCTGAGTACAAATCTAGTAAAGAGGATCCTACCTTTGAAGAACTCGCAGCCTCATACAATGAGCTATGTGTCAAGAGTGTTGAAGTATGTAAAATAAGGGAGAAGCAAAGGAAACTTATATAAGAGTTGGAAGCTGAGAAGAAAGAACATTTGGCAACCATAGTACATCTCAATGGTGAAGTCAGCATGCTCAACTTCAAACTAGATCAGATGTCAAGATCGATCAGAATGCTGAAAAATGGAACTGACTCCTTGGAAAAGGTTCTGGAACTTGGAAAGGAAGTAGGAAACATGTCTGGGTAAGGATTTATGGGAAAGCCTGAATCCAACTTAGGATTCTAAAGGTCAGAACCTGAAGCTCACCAAGTCAACCAGATGTTAGGACCGATGTCACGACATCATGGAAAGAAAAACTGGAACCAAACAAAGAAGAAATTTCAAATATGGAGATGCCACTACTGTGGAAGGTTTGGTCACCTAAAACCATTTTGCTTCAAACTGTATGGTTACTCTTATCAAACATCTTAGGACAAGCCCAAGCAGCATGATCCAATCAAGAAACAACAATGGGTTGCCAAAGCTTCTGCCCTAATTGCACACATCTCCTTGAGGGTGTCAACCAAAGGAAACTGGTATTTTGATAGTGGATGTTCAAAACACATGACTGGAATAAAGAACATGTTAGAAGATATCAAGCCTCATTCCACCAGCTCCAATAGCCTATCCTCTTTCTAGCTTGAGGATGTAAAAGTAGTTCTTGTCCGTTCTGTCTTTATCTGAGAGTGAGGGTAGTAGGTGTAGAAGCAGTCTTGTAGCCTTTAGTCGGCTAAGGGCCATTTCGGTATCGTGCTAGTAAGGTAAGAGCTGCTGTCGATTCTGGTAGCATTCCAAGTCTTGGATTGGTCCATTCGTTAAGCATTGGAATCGCTTTGCCCGCTATTCCTTCTCTTTCTGTCTATCGTTTATCTTTTTCTTTTTTGCGAGTGAAGTTCCTCTCCTTTTAGATGTGCATTCCCGATCTTTTTAGTCTCTTGAATATTCGATTTAGAGTTAAGAGGTGTCTATGCCACTAACCAACTCCTTAAAGAAATACAAGAGCTTCTCCGGCAAACCACTAGAAGTACCCATCGAGTCGAGCAATTGGATGCTAAGAAAGGTTTCTTTCTGGGCTAAATTCTAAGCCTATAGACTGAATTAGGAGAGCAGAGGTTTAATCCAAAACCAGGCAGGAAAGCAAGCTATATCGAAGCCCAATGTTACTTTTGGTGATGGAGCCAGAGGAGAGAGCAAAGGGGTAGGAAAACTAGGTTGTTCTGGAGCTCCCCAACTGGACATTGTTCTGCTAGTAAAAGGACTAGCTGCAAACTTAATCAGCATCAATCAACTGTGCGATCAAGGTCTAAGAGTCATATTTACCAAAGATTAATGTGTAGTCACTAATGAAGAAAATGTGGAGGTCATGAAAGGAGTCAGATCCAAAGACAACTGTTACTTGTGGGAACCCAAAACCACAAGTCATTCATCTATATGTTCCTTGGTAAAAGAAGAAAAAGAGGTAAGATTGTGGCATCAAAAACTAGATCATCTACATTTGAGAGGAATGAAGAAGATCCTAAATAAGGAAGTTGTGAGAGGAATTTCAAAGCTACAGATTGATGAAGATAAAGTATGCGGAGAATGTCAGGCTAGCAAACAAACCAAGAATTCTCACCAAAGATTAATCAACTCACTACTTCCAAAACTCTGGAACTATTACATATTGATCTAATGGGACCAATGCAGGTAGAAAGTCTTAGAGGGAAAAGGTATGCGTATATGGTGGTTGATGATTACTCCAGATACACATGGATAAGCTTCATTAGAGAAAAATTAGATGTGTTTAAGGTGTTCAAGGACCTATGCACTAGACTGCAAAGAGAAAAGGGAAATTCTGTAATCAGAATAAGGAGTGATCATGGAAAGGAATTTGAGAATGCCCAATTTGCTGAATTTTACTCTTCTGAAGGAATCAGTCATGAATTTTCCTCACCTATTACACCTCAACAAAATGAAGTAGTAGAAAGGAAAAATAGGATTATACAAGAATCAACCAGAGCTATGATCCATGCAAAGAAGCTGCCTATGTACTTCTGGGCTGAAGCAATGAACACAGCCTGCTATGTCCATAACAGAGTCACATTGAGGAAAGGAACTTCCTCTACTCTTTATGAATTGTGGAGAGGAAAGAAACCAACTGTTAAGTACTTTCATGTGTTTGGAAGCAAGTGCTATATCTTGACAGATCGTGAACAAAGAAGGAAAATGGATTCCAAAAGTGATGAAGGTATATTCTTGGGATACTCCACAAACAGCAGAGCATATAGAGTATTCAACACTAGAACACAAGTCTTGATGGAATCCATCAATGTTATTATTGATGACCAACATGGAGAATTCGATGTCACAGAGAATGTCGGAACATTCCTTGAAATTCAAGCTGAGAAGTCAGAACAACCTGAAGACAGTAATGAGTCTCCCTCAGAACCTGAACCTGAAGCAATCAACAAAGATCCATTTATCATAATTCAGAAAGATGATCCAAAGGAACTTATGGTTGAGAGAGAGAGAGAGAGAGAGAGAGAGAGAGAGAGAGAGAGAGAGAGAGAGAGAGAGAGAGAGAGAGAGAGAGAGAGAGAGAGAGAGAGAGAGAGAGGAGTGATCAAATTACACTCGAATTGTTACACCATGAGTTACACTCGCTCATAACTTCACATCGGGCAATTATTTTTTAAAATCAACCCTTGCTTTGTATCCAAAATTGAACCAAAGAATGTGAAGGAAGCCTTGACAGATGAATTTTGGATCAGTGCCATGTAAGATGAACTTGAACAGTTCAAAAGAAATGAAGTATGGAAACTGGTACCTAGACCTGAAGGAACCAATATTATTGGTACCAAGTGGATATACAAGAACAAGTATGAAGAACAAGGAGTCATAACTAGAAACAAAGCCAGACTGGTAGCTCAAGGATACACTCAAGTAGAGGGATTAGACTTTGATGAGACCTTTGCTCCTGTGGCAAGACTTAAGTCAATCAGATTACTTCTAAAAGTAACCTGTATCTTGAAATTCAAGCTATATCAGATGGATGTAACAAGTGCCTTTTTAAATGGATACTTAAATGAGGAAGTATATATGGAACAACCTAAAGGCTTTGCTGATCCAAATCTTCCTAACCATGTCTACAAACTAAGAAAGGCTCTCTATGGTTTGAAACAAGCTCCCAGAGCTTGGTATGAGAGATTGACTGAATTTCTGACCACAAATGGATATAAGAAAGGAGGAATAGACAAAACTCTCTTTGTAAAGAATGAAGATGGAAGGATCGTGATTGCTCAGATATATATGGATGACATAGTGTTTGGTGGAATGTCAGATGGAATGGTAAAACATTTTGTCAGTCAAATGCAGACCGAGTTTGAAATGAGTATGGTTGGAGAATTGACATACTTCCTTGGACTATAAATTAAGAAATTGGAAGACTCCATCTTTTTATCTCAAAGCAAATATGCCAAGAACATAGTCAAAAAGTTTGGAATGGATAATGCTAGTCACAAAAGAACTCCTGCTCCAATACACCTAAAGTTATCTAAAGATGAAGGGGGCACAAGTGTTGACCAGAGTTTGTACAGGAGCATTATTGGAAGTCTACTATATCTAACATCTAGCAGGCCAGATATTGCATTTGCAGTTGGAGTATGTGCTAGATATCAAGCAGAACCCAAGGTAAGTCACATAAACCAAGTCAAGAGAATCTTCAAATATGTAAATGGAACTTCTGACTATGTCATATTATACACTCACGAGTGTGACCCTATCCTGACTGGGCTGGAAGTGCTGATGATAGAAAAAGCACATCTGGAGGGTGTTTCTTCTTAGGAAACAATCTCATCTCATGGTTTATCAAGAAGAAGAATTTTGTTTCGTTATCAACTGCTGAAGTAGAATACATAGCAGCTGGTAGTAGCTGTTCTCAACTGGTTTGGGTGAAACAAATGCCGACTGAATACAATGTTACACAGAATGTCATGACTTTGTACTGTGACAATCTCAGTGCTATCAACATCTCCAAGAATCCAATTCAGCATAGCAGAACCAAACATATTGATATTAGACATCACTTTATTAGAGAACTTGTTGAAGACAAAGTGATCTGCTTGGAACATGTATCCACTAAACTTCAGCTAGCTGACATATTCACCAAAGCTCTTGATGCAACACAGTTTGAAAACTTGCGAAGCAAGTTAGGAGTCTGCATCTATGAGGAACCATAGATCTCTTTTAAAAAAAAGAGTGAGAAGGGGAATGCTTGCTTTTGCAACTTTTCTTGCCAAACAGGGGGAGTAGTGATAGTAATGTCACCCCAGAACAACAAGAGTGTGTGATCAATAATTCTGATATGCTTATTTTGTGTTGATCTAATTAATTTGATTGTGTGGAGTATAGTAGTTTATTTTTGTTATACTTGACAATTTCTCATGTGGTATGGTTGTAGTGGTAGTATAGCCATGATATGTGCTTTGATGATTGTTGTAGACGTAGCAGTAGATGTGGTTGATGTATGCATACTGATGGTAGAAGTAGTGTATGCTGTTTGTGTGGTATGATGTACTGTCTTAGCTCTGATTATGTGTGGTTGTGTGTTTTGTGCTGCAAGTGTTTCTCTGATATGGTGTGACAGGTTATTTTAGCCAAAAATATGCCAAAGGGGGAGATTGTAGGTGTTTTCATGTTGGCTGCATTTGTGGTAAAACATACCTGGGTGTTTAATGTCTTTACCAATATCATGACATGCTTTATATGGTGTTATGCAGGCTGCATATGTTTAAGCTAATACAGGTTTTGTTAGTGAGTGTCATGACATCCATGTCTGACAGCATAAGCTATTATGTTTTACTATTATGATTCCTGATTTCTTTCAATCTACAATTTAGGAAACATTTTATTGTGTGCTGAATATTTCTCCTAGAAGATTTCGTTAACATCACATTCTGTAACAGCCTGATGACGTTTGAATTAGGTTAACTTGGTTAACCCTAATTTGTTTCTTGGAAATCCTGAGGACCAAGAGCTGCATATAAGAAGACTGTAATCCTAATTTGGAACGCAGAGAGATTTGTTAATTGTGAAGAATTGTAGTTCCGTGTCTGTGTGTTTAGTCTCTTGTACTCCAAGCAATTGTCTTTTGATGATTGTATTGGAATAGGTTGTTTTTGTACTTTGTCACTCAAAGCTTTTAAGCACGAGTGTGTGTCTCTTGATAGAAGCTTTTAAGCAGATCAAGGTGTGTTTTTGAAGTTTGTCTTCTCTCTCTTTTGACTAATGTCCGTTTTTAATCACTATTGTGATTGAAGGGGAGTGAGTGGAGATACTCAGGTATAGGATTAGATTGGAATTGCATTGGGTAGGTCTTAAGTGAGGAGTTGTAAACAAGGGAGTTTAGCTTTGAGTTAATTCTGCTTATATTGGATTCCCTCCCTGGCTTGGTAGCCCCCACAGTAGGTATTGTTGTATACCAAACTGGGTGAACAATTTGTTGTGTTCTTTACTATTTTTATGCTTTTCTATTTTAAAGTATTATTCTGTGTGATTGTGGATGTCATAACATCCAGTACGACATCGCGTGTGAGTTACTAGAATTTTCACGTTGTTTTATGTTCCTCAAAGGCATGACATGATGGAATGTTTTTAGATTTTTAGATTTTATTTGGAGTTGTAATGCCCTTTTACATGTTTTACTCTGAACTTATTAAATATTTCGCGGAGGTTTAGAAGGGTGTTACAACTCCTGTCTTTATGCAGCCCAAGAAACTTCTATAAATAGGAACCTTATTTCATTTTCGTTTTTTCATTCAAGCTTAGTTACAAACTTAAGCCATATATTGTCATATCTTGTAAGTGATAATCCCTTCACATCGAAGAGTTATCACACTGTTGATTAAGTCTGTAATTGAGTTTGGAGCACTTTGGTAGAAGTTAATCCTGTCGCCATTTACATTCAGTTGCAATTACTTTCCGCTTGTACCAGATTTAAAGACTCCGATTGGAGCAGGTTTTTTATTTACAGGCTTTATTTTAAATCACTTTACTTGCATTACTTTATTTACTTTATTCCATGTACTCGCTTTTAATTGATTTATTACCTCGCTTGCCTTTATTTCTTTACACGCTTTACTTTACTTAATTGTCTTGCTTTACATACTTTATTTCCCGCACTCACTTTTAATTACCATGTCTACATGCTTTTATATGCTTGCTTTTATTTCTATGTTTGGCTAAATTCTTAAGGGTTAGAATGTAAGGATCATTGTCATGATCAAGTTCCAAATGTTGTATTAATAGAATTAATATTGGGGATATTTTAACTTTTAATTCAAGTTTGTTGTACTTAAAATGTTTATGGGTAAGATCGAAAGTCATCCATACTTAAGATTAAATTTGATTAGTTTTTAACCGAACAAAAAGGGCAAAACAAGTTTGTTCAATTACTTAGGAATCTTTAACATATTTTTAGAAAACGATTTTGAAACTATTTTTGGACGCGTTCATGGGTTTGAAATCCGATTCTTGGCCTAAAATCCAAGAATCTCTTTAAGTTAATCTTTCCAAGTTAAAATCTCTTTTCCACTAAGACAAGTAACTAATTTCTTAAAAATAGGTTTACTACTTTAAAGTTTGAGGCACCTTTTATAAGTGACAATAAAAGGATAGGATTAAAGAGTAAACTCGGTTCTTAGTACGCGATAGCGACAAGTTCCTGTTAAATTATTCCTTTTCTATAAGTAGAAAATATTGCCCCATAAGTAGTTCTACCAGGATACAACTGGAACAATGTCTGATTTACGTGAATTACATTCGAACCTGTTTCTTTTATCTTCTATTTACTATATTCCTTTATTTTCTTGCACTGCACGCATCTCAATTGTTTTTCATCCGCCTTAGATAAGCACCTTAGCAATAGAGTTGATAGATTGACGATTGGTCTCTGTGGTTCGATAATCTTTTATATTACTTCGACAGGTTGTGCACTTGCAGTTTATTTTAAACTCTATATACAGACCCATCAGCTATTCAGATGTTGAATGGTGTGAAGATAAGGAAGATCAAAGAAATACAACTGGTTATTTATTTAAAGTATTTGGTGCCCCAATCTCATGGTGCTCACGAAAGCAACTTGTGGTGGCATTATCATCATGAAAGGCTTAATATATATTAGGATCTTATGTTGCTTATCAAGCAATCTGGATCAGATCTGTACTGGAAGAGATGAATGTCGAAGTGATGAAACCTCTGGTGCTGCAAATCGAGAACAAGTCAGCCATTAATCTTGCGAAGAATCTAGTTCTGTATGGAAGGGGTAATCACATTGAGGCTAGGTTTCATTTCCAAAGGGAGAAGGTAAACCAGGGTGAACTTGAAGTGAGACATTGCCTGAGTGAAGTATAGTTAGCCGACATTTTCACCAAAGGATTAAAGATTGACAGATTCCTAATATTTTTGTTGAGATATAATCCAAGTTGTGTAAACCATGTGCATTTGTTATTCAATTTTAAATATACATTTAATAATAAATCTTATATTCAATACTTTTCCCGCTCATTCCTTCTCTCACAAAAGTGTCTCACGCACTAACAATTCTAAGTTTATTATTCTTTATATAAAATACGAGTCTTCAACATGTATGATTTATTTTACCTATCGTATATGATTTCTTTAACATTGAAACTTACTTCTCTTTTTATTGACTAGTGTTTTGACTTTTTTAAAAATATTTGTATTCTTATTATTTTAATTAAAGTTAATTTTTCTTTTAGATTTTACTATTATTATAAATAAATATGTTTTATGTACATATAGAAAAAGTGAAAAATTGTATTTAAAAAAATTTATGAATCTTTTCAGGTAACTTTTCCTCTAATCTCTTCTTTAGTTTTCACTCCACGTTCCTTCATCAATTTCACTATATATTTCTATTGTTATTCATTCTTACTTTGTCATCTATCGTCAATCGCGTGACAACAAAATTTACATGTTAAATACGATTTTTGAAGTTATAATTAATTTTATATATAATTTAAATTATTATACATATACTCATTATTACCTTTAATTTTATCAAATAAAACTTAATTATTAAGAGTCCCATAAATAAGTATGAATTTATGGTAGATTATTATTGGCTTAAACAATCTTTTTGTCCGTTAAGTTGGTGTATTTTTTATTTTAGTCCCTAAATCTTTTTTTTATGGAGTCCCTAATTGTTGACTTCCTATTAGGGTTAGTCCATAGTGTTAAATTTATGTTCAAAAAAAGATGATGTGGCTAACCTTGATGATGTATAATTATTTTTCAATTTTCTCTTCTGACACTCTATAATTAAGTGGAAAGTCTTCTGTGATGGTTTTAAAAAGTAGTGCTATATCCAAAATTGTACAAAATTATATGTCAACTCCTCGTTCTTCTTCTTCCTCTCATTCTTCGTTTTCCTCTACTCAAATCAGTATTCTTACAAGTTGTTTTGTACTTCTTCACAATGAGGCATTGCTACATCTTCATTTGGAAACTATACTCCATTTCAAATCTATGTATGTGGTTGCAATGGGTCAATGAGAATGTACATCTCGAATTCCACTGAAAACCCTAAAACGAGATATTAGAAATGTGTGAATTCCGAGGTAATGTTCAATGTTGATTCTTCATCTGTTAATGTTTCATTATTTATCTGATTTTGTTCATTGTCTAACATTCTTATGCATTGTCAAGTTGCAAGTTGTTAATTTTGGAAGATGAAATTTGAATGCAACATATCAAGTGAACCCAAAAATTCAACTGATTGCAATTACTCATAGTGTCAAGGATTTAGGTTGCATTATCAAAGACCTTGAGTCTAGGAAAAAGAGAAGATGATGAAGAAGTTTGAAAATCAAAGGAAAAAAGCCCACATGTTTAAGTTTTTGTTGGTTGTTTCATGGTTTCTTCATTGCATACCATAAATGGTGTTGATTGTAATTTTTTGGTTTTTCATCCCTCTGATAAAGACATTTAATGACTTTCGTCCTTGTACTGTTTAATTAATCTATGGATGAAGTTTTGAATTTTATGACTTTTCGTCCTGGTAATAGTTTGATTTTTTTTGTTTTTCATCCATGCGATTTAATGAACTAAAATAAAGATTTGCACTAAATCATAATGTATTACATACCAAAAATACATATAGCCCAAAAGGAATATGAACTTGTCTACAAGCCAAAATGCATATGAACTTGTCTACAAAGCACAAAATGATAATGTATTGCATCATAACTAACTCTTACCATCTGGTTCATGTCTCAAAACACATAATTAGTAAACCAAATTAAAATTCACTAAGATGCTTGATGTCTACAACTCCAAAGGTTGTGTTGGATCACTTCCTTCTCTCTTAAGTTTTCTTGCACTTAATACCCTTGCTCTATCACTTCTCCTCAACTCCATTTTCTTGTAACTTTTGGTTTGGTTTTATTTTTCTACATAACACAAACATTAGAATATTAAAGGAACATTTTGATATAATAATTCCACGAGTTTAACTAGTCTAAGAAACTCAACGTGTTTAAGAGATGTAAGAGTTGCAGAAACAACCACGTCAGGCACATCATGTTGAGTAGTTGGAGCATGTGCAGACAAAACATAATCAAATGCAGAAAGAGTGATACTAGATTCATGTGAAGCATCAGGAGAATATACAGTTTAATCAGTTGGAAAATGTGAAGTATGAGAAGTTGCAATATGTACAATTTTAGCAGTTTGTGATGTGACATCATTCTCACTTGGTTGTGGTTGTGTTGCCTCAAATGCTGTTGCAAGATCTGCAACAAGCATTTCAAACTCATGATCAATATCAATTTAAGTTGCTATAGGTTGAGGTTGTTCTTGAGTTACATGTTCAAATTCATTAGGTTGAGGTTGAGGTTGTTCTTGAGTTGTAGGTACATATTCAGTAGGTTGAGGTTGTTCTTATGTTGTATTACCAAATGGTTCTCCTGTAGTATTTTTCTTTGATTTTCTCTACAAGTAAAACTCATAAAATTAATATGACATCGATAACAATAACAAATGATTCATAATATGTCCATAATTAAATACCTCTCTTTTTTGAGCTTTAGGGTCAACTATAAGACTATTACACTTTCTTGCATTATGGCCATGTATACCACAACTTGTGCGACAATAACTTGTTTGTGTTCTTCCCTTATTAAGGTCCTCACTGTAATACGGTGAACTGACTTTTTATCGAAATGTTGCGGTTAAGCAAGAGTCGCCACCGACTTTTATTTTATCCAATTGGAAAGGCAAAAAGAACAGGAAAGACCTTTGAAAAGAGATTGAGTTCGGGGGGTAGGTTATACAAAGGGAAGGTGTAAGGCACCCTCTGCATCCATGGTTATCCATGGGCTCTTAATTGCTTAGCTCACTTGTTTGTTTGAATTGTTTGAAAAGTGTCGTGTGTGAATAGTAAAAAGATTTCGTTAAGGACTTTAGCTTGTAAATAAGCGTAGCCTTGTTTTGAAAGTATTTGAAAAGAGAGGTGTGAAAAGCTTTTGATTTTGATTTGAATGGAGCAAGCAATTAAGAACTATCTACCCTAAGTTGTCTTTCTTGTTCTTTAAGTTTTTCGGGCGAAAGGATCTATCCATACCATGAGAGGGTAGGAAGCCTTTCAATTGGATGTGCGGGTCATCAAAGGGTCATCGAGAATAATCATTCACCATGAGACTGTCCCTACCATAAAGAGGGCAGGTAGTCTCGGGGAAGGATATAATAGTCATTAGGCAACAGTAAGGATACCTTAGCAATCGAAGGGACTCTCACCATTTAATCGAGGGACGATATCATATTTATCGTAGGCAACTCGAAGGGACTATGATCTTTTATCGGAGGGATGTGGTGATTTTGAATCGAAGGCAACAAGCTAAGGTATCCCTATATTCGAAGGGACTTGACTATTTGATCGAGAAGGCAGCATAAGAGGTGTTACCTTAGAGGTGGGTGTGTGTAGCAATCATGTGATTGTAATCAGAAATTTATCTTGAATTAGTGAGTTACGTTGAATTTAATTATCTTGCCACTCCCTATCTTACTAACTACGCAGTTAAATAACAATTATATTGTGCAGAAATTAAAAGACAGAAAATAAACCTACAACTATTACAAGGCTTCGGGATTAAGGGGGTACATAACCAAAAATTGGGGGATGCGGAAAGTAAAGGCAGAAAGATAAATAAAATCCTAATTACTATTACATCACAAAAACTGCAACCTATACACCTTCTAGAATTTAAAGTACGGAAATTAAATAATTCAAATAAATAATTAAATAACAGCATAATTAAATAATAGGCAGAATTTAAACAATCATTCATGCGACATTCAAGAGCTTTGAGATGAGAAGAGAATTGTGGCTTGAAAGAAAATTCAATTTGATTACAAAAGGGTAAGCCTAAACCCTTGTGCTAAAACCTAAGGGTAAGATCCTAGTTGACGAACAACACCTACCAAATATATGATTTAGGGTTAGGGGCAAAGGTTAGTGATGAAACCTAAAAATAATTAGCCTAAAATTAATTTATCAATGTTAGCCTAAAAATACTACTTTTTATAAACCTAAGTCTAAAGGTTAAATCACGATTAAATCTAAAGCTAAGTTAATTTATTTAAAATTAAAACTCTAAATTAAGACTAAATTATATTATTAAATTAAAATTGTTATATAAAGAGGTTTTAATAGTTTTTATAAAAAACTAAAAAAAGAACTATATAAAAAAAACTAAATGAGTTTAATTGAAAGAAAAAAGAAAAGATTATATATAAAAAATAATAATAATAAATAAGAACCTGGGTGATGAAAATCTGGTGTGACAGGTTTACGAGTGTCCACCGTGAGCAGCATTTCCTAAAACATCAGATCTTCTTAGCGCTGGATTTGATGGTAGCTAAGGGAGGACGTATGGTGGACTCCTATGAGTGAGACGCACGGGATTCCCAAAGTTCATAGTTGGTAAAAATAAATGTCTAGCCCAGGAATCGAACCTAGGCTCCATAGCTTGCTAAAAATCACAACGCGCCTTCAACTGTGCCATTGTATATCCGCTGTTATTTGAATCGTCAACAAACATTATATAAAAAAAATATAAATAGTATAGGCAATTTCAATCACGAGTCAAAGTGGACCCCACGATCATTGAGCAGTCCAATCAAAAGCAGAGAGAGATACGGTTGACTTTGTCTGACCAATCAGGACGCCTGGAACTGCCACGTAGAGCTGGAGACTGGTCAAACGAAGGAGGCCACTGGACCGAATTTCCACCGATCATCTTCTCCGGCGAGAAGCAATCCTGCAACCTGCAAAAACAAACGTGAACAAAGCAGAAAGACACCCATATACCCTAAATCGAATGCTACGAATCCAATGGAATGCTTGGTTTCCCTTGAAAAAGCCTGTGACTTGGTTTCCAGCATCTCACGACCTCCATGCCCTATTCATGGCAGGTCTTCAATCCTGCGTTAAAGCTTGCGAATACTGGGTTTAAATCACTCCAAAAATCATCATTAGCAATAATATGTAATGAAAATCAATCCATGACGCAAGAACCACGAATTACAAAGTTGTAATTTATACAAACCGGTGTAACCTTGATAAAGGAGGTCCGGCACGTTCTGGACTTTGAAATTGAGTGGAATGATCCCTTGGGAATTGTATGAGAATGATAGAATACTTTTATCTCACTGAAACTCGTTGGAGAAAACCATAACTCTTGCCCTAGTTTTTTCGATTCTTTGTACGCTTAGAAAACCCCTATTCTTGGCTGCCAGCACCACCCCTTTCGTCTGAACCTATTAGGTATATATATGAGCAGTTTTTAGGTCAAACTTTGGGCTTGGACCTTTGCTTATTAGGTTCCTTGAAATTTTGAAGAAACTATAATATAAACCTTTCTATCTTGGGATTTTTTCTTCATGAACAAACTTATCACGTGTTTGGACTTGTATGAGATGTTATTTGGGCTTCCCAATGATTGAAACCAAAGCCATGTGAATTGATTTGGTTATTTTTGTATTTTTAATTATTTATCTTTCTTTTATTTGAAATAAAATTCAAACAAATGTCAAATAAAATAATAAAATATGGGAATTGCTTTAGAGGTCCTCTTTTAGGTCATGGGCATGTTTGATGTCCAAAACCTAGGCCCAAAAGTTTAAAAATCCAAGAACATGCAATTAGGGTTTCATTTGCTTCTTGATTTTTAGCCAACTTGTGCAACACGTATCTCCCTCATTTTTAATCATATGAAGGTGTTCTCATACTTTTTAGAAAGCTCAAAGAGTCCCCTAAAGGATCCTTTTGGTTTTATCTCAATTGAGTCTTCCATGTTCATGTTATGAGCTTTGAGAAAAAATGACTTTTTGCGATCCTTTAGAAGGACCTGTAATGTTTTGGCTCATATCTCCCAACTGGTGCATTTCTGGCCTTGGCATGTGGGAGACAAAATTGTAGAGAATCAAATTTCCTTCAAAATAAGCTTTGGATGGAAAATTTCTGATGTTCCATGTGAGAGTTATGGCTGGTCAAAGTTGAGTTGACTTTCTCCTTTGAAAACCCTAATTTAGAAACTTTTTGAATTGTTGATTTTTGATCTTTCCTTGATGAACCATGATCAATACTTGATCAAATGGTGAATGATACTTCAATATTAGGATCTTGACAAAAAATCAGGAGTTTTGACTTTACTTTGCCGACAGTTGACTTTTAGGTCAACCCAGTCGACTGTTGACTTTCTGAATATTTGAGTGATCAATCTTTTAAGCTGAGACTTGATACTTGTCATAGAGGTAATGTAAGATACTTTGAGCCATATGGGATGCCTTGGAGCCATTGATTCATTTATTTTCCCTTGAACAAACCAAACCCTAGTTTCTGAGCCTTGTATAGGAGAATGTGTTTTAGAGCTTTATGTATTGATTTGAATTTGTATAAGACAAATAGTATGGGCAAATTTTGGGGTATGATACCTGCCCCTGTTCAATTTTCTTAAACCTGAAGATGTAGAGTGGTTTGTATGTCAGTCGGAATCTGAAGGTGGAAGAGGATTGAACACTAGAATACCCAAGAATTTGCCCCTGCTGATGATGAAGGGACTTTTGTCGGAGATGGGCTTGAAGATGCCATCCAGGTGTATGATGGTGATGGGCTTAAAGATGCCATCCATTAAATCATGCATTAAATTATGTTTGGAGTGTTTGAGAAGTAGTTGTTTGAGTGTTGATCGTGTCATTACTGTTTGTAGTAGACGAATTAGTTCTTTGAAAGATGATCATGTCTACACCGTTCGTGATGATAGAATTAGATCTCTTGAGCGTTGACCGTTACGGAACCGTCCGAGGTTACCGCTTTTAGATTTTGAAAGTTGATCATTATGGAACCGTCCGAGGTGTCCGCTTTATATTTTGAAAGTTGATCGTTAAGGAACCGTCCGAGGTATCGACTTAAATCTGAGGGTAAATTGTTTAAGGAACCGTCTGAGGTATCGACTTTAGATCTGAAGGTAAATCATTTAAGGAACCGTCTGAGGTATCGACTTAGATCCGAAGGTAGATCATTAAGGAACCGTCCAAGGTATCAACTTAGATCCGAAGGTAGATCATTAAGGAACCGTCCAAGGTATCGACTTAGATCCGAATGTAGATCATTAAGGAACCGTCAAAGGTATCGACTTAGATCCGAAGGTAGATCATTAAGGAACCGTCCAAGGTATCGACTTAGATCCGAAGGTAGATCATTAAGGAACCGTCCAAGGTATCGACTTAGATCCAAAGGTAGATCATTAAGGAACCGTCCAAGGTATCGACTTAGATCTGAGGGTAGATCATTAAGGAACCGTCCAAGGTATCGGCTTAGATCTGAAAGTAGATCATTTAAGGAACCGTCTGAGGTATCGACTTAGATCTGAGGGTAGATCATTAAGGAACCGTCCAAGGTATCGACTTAGATCTGAAGGTAGATCTTTAAGGAACCGTCCAAGGTATCGACTTAGATCCGAAGGTAGATCATTAAGGAACCGTCCAAGGTATCGACTTAGATCTGAAAGGTTTTGAAGTTGTTTATTTGACTGCAGCAGTAACCTGAAAAAGGCAAAGTTAGTTTTTTATGCCATGTCGTGATGCATGTAATGCGTTTATGTGACGGGATTCTCAGAATAAATGAGGACCTTGCATGTTATGTACGCATTTATCGCGATGCATTATGTACTATGTATGAACATGTATGCAATTGTATGAATATGTTTATGATTTATGACGTATGACTATGATTTATGCTATTTGACACATCTTGATTGAGAAGGTAAATCTCTATGTCTTTGTGATTTTATTGTTTGATCTTGTCTTGAAGATGCTCAGATGGGGATTTATGATTTCTGCTTGTGGATGATCAGTAACTTGATGTACCCTGATATTAGTAAACCATGTTGGAGAAGAGCCAAGTGTTGGAGAACCGGTAGTGTTGAAGATGTTAACTCTGTTGGGGAGCCATGTCTTTGTCAGGACAAGGGCATTTGAAAATGATTACTCTGTGGGGATATGATCCTGTGTAACCGGCTTTGTGGAAAGGCCTGAATGTTTTGAATATTGCCCCCAGTGATTTATATTGATTAGGACACACCACTGAGTATTGATCAAGATGTCAAACTGGACTCGCATAGATTTGCCCCTGCTAGTAGGGACTTTGGAAAGATTCGCCTCGCGAGGACTTTATGAGATGTGCACTATGGGCGACATGCACCCTAGTAATCATAGGCTCAAGACAATGTCCTATGTTGGTTGAGAAGTAGCTTCAGATCTACTTGGGTGCATTCCCCTGATTGTTTTGGCACCCTTTAGAGATTTTCAGAATCTTGACTTGATTGCCCCAGATTGATCGGGAAATAGTTTGAAATCCACTTGGGATGTACGCCTTTGACTTTTTGGCATTTGAGAGATTCTTCGAATCTTGACTTGATTGCCCCAGATTGATTGGGCAAAGCGTGCCATGCCCCTTGTATACGTAGGAGACATTGCTTCTCGGAGTAATCTTGTCTGTTGGAATAACTTTCAGTCATTAGTTGTACCCTGTGCAAGTTCTTTCTGATGCTAACATTTGAAATTATGTAGCAGAATATGTTTAATAATGAATTCATGAGATGCAATGCATACGTCTGTCTTGAGTTTTTGAAAAACATTAAAACAGGAGATGTAAAAGCGTGATATTCGTAAAAACGTTATGTTTGTAAAATATGAAATATCAACTCAGCATTTTTGGTAAACCTTAAGGAGTCGGGATACCTTTTTGGTGACAGTATGCTTTCGAACTAACCATGCTTCAGTTAGGACTTTCAAGGGTTGTAACGTGGCTTGGTTCACAGTTTAAGAAACAAAGGATAACGGCTCAAAGTTTATTTGTACCCATCCCAATCTTCGTGATGTTCTTCGATCCTATGCTCAGTTAACTTAACTTATGCATTCAGGTTCTAATAGACTTTTGGATTTGCACCTTTGAAGATGATGATGGTTCACAAGCAGAGAGAACTTTTGAGATGGCAGTCACTTCTTCCTTTTGGTAGCCACAACATTGTGTTGTTCAGGAATTTATTGACTTCTCTTTTTTCATCTTTTGATATCCCTAACTTTTGCCTGAACTGTCTATTTTGAGCTTACAGTCAGCGGGATGCCTTGATTTTTGCCTAAGTCTTCTTTGTGATTTTTGACTTAGCAGGCTTTTCTTTGTATATATGTTTTTTCATTTCATTTTTCATTTTTTGAAAGATATTGACTGCCTTGCTTAATGATTGATGAACCATCATTGGCTTTTGATTGACATCTCCAACACTTCTTTGATGTGTGCGGATGAACGCTTGTGATTGAAACCTTTGTTGAAAGGTGTACTGAATGATTCTCTTAAAATAGAATGCACAGCCAAATTAACTGAGAACTACCCTGCCCCAGGTTATGATCAAGGGTTTTAATTAGTACAAGAAAGAGACTTCTACTTCTTAGGCTCAAAGGGGTTGACGAGGGATTAACATCCTTATATCTCCACTGTTTCAGGAATTGAAATAATGCCTGTACATCGTCAGCATAGTCTGTTCAAAAGCACACTGTAAGAGGTTACGTTATCATTTTCGTCATCCTCCCTTAAGAGGCTTACAGCTTAGCAGGAGTTGAATACCATAAAACACATGCAAAGTAAAGACATAATTTAAAATGAGTGATAGCGAAATAATTAATTCAAGACAAACATATGCAATGCACTGATGATGATTATTAAAGCAGATAATGTCTATCATGAGTCAAATGTTTAAACAAATAGAAAAGAAACTTGCAAATGAAAGTAGATCTAATGATCCAAAAGTTCGTCCATCTAGACGTCAATCAGTCTTGTCATGCCTAGGCATAGGAGCGGTGATCACCACAGGAGTTTCAGGAGGGTTGAATTTGGTTCCTCCGTAATTAATCAGATCTTGAATCTTATTCTTCAATGTCCAGCAATTGTTTGTGTAATGTCCAAGACTATTGGAATGGTACGCGCAATTCGCATTGAGTTTATAGCCAGGAGTGGAGGTGTTGGGATTCTTAGAAGGGCCTCTCAGAGTAATCAGTTCGATCTTCAATAGATGTTGTAATGCGTGAGCCAATGTCATATTAATTTTGGTGAATTGACGTTTAGGTGCATCTTGCTTGCGTCATTGTTGCGGAGCTGGTGTAGAGATCAGAACTGCCCCCACGAATTAGTTGCGTACATTAAGGCCTTTCTAGTTATGTGCAACATCAGTCATATGAGGTTCCTCAGGGGAAATGAAACCAGTGATCTTATCATCGATTAAGTCTTGAATACTACGCGTCAATGGTCCACAATCTTCGGTATCATGGCCATGACTATTCGACTGATAAGCACATCTTGCATTGTATTTGTACCCAGGAGCAGGATTGGCAGAAAATGAATACGGAGGCAATAGAGTTATCAAGCTCCAACTGAGAAATTGTTGTAGAACTTGAGACAGCAGCATGTGCCATGGAATAAACTTTGCTACGTATGCTGATCCTTTTTCTTCTGGGTTAACAAGGTTTTTCAACTCGTCTTGCCTCTTGGATAAGTTCAGAATCAAACTTGGAACCGGATATTCTGAGCCTGAAGACTTTTGACTGATTTCTCGAGATCCATTTGTGCTGAAATAAACAGCGAGAGAGAATGGGAAGCCTATTGCGGAAACCTGTTATGCAAAATTTATGAATGTAGATGCAATGTTTTCAAGGATCGTTAGGAAATTTAGTCGGCGACTTTAGGAGATGACTAGTCACCGCTTCATCTGAAGAATCTTGGTCTTTGTCTTTAACTGTCCTTCTTTGAGAATCAAGCTCACCATACCGAGTGGGTCATCGCCTCTGATTCGGGATATCTTTGAATTTGAAGGTACGTGGCTAGAGGAAAATAAATCCTCTGCCCATTGATAGGTACCGAGTCTCTGAATTGGAAGGTATGTGGCCAGAGGAAAATAAATCCTCTTGCCTCTTAATAGGAATTTAGTCCTTGATAATTAGCACCTGAAACTGGGCGCCCTAAATTCCTAAGATCCTTGAAAGGGTTAGTTAACATGTGATGTTATGATGTCATGATGTCATGAGAATGCAATACAATAGGTAAAGCATAAGGTAATAAGGACGAATGTCCTACAAGCAAATCCTGCAAGGAAATAAAAGGGTTAGTAGCACACACAAGCAAGTCACACAAATGTCCTTAGGTTTAAGGCTTGCATGGAGTTTGACTAGGTAACTACCCTTCCCCAAAGGTACTTCTATGGATAAAGAGAAATTAGCAACGGGTTCTACCAGTTATTCAGAATTGTCAGCCCTTCTAAAGCACCCTCGGACATGACGCATTTGCACCATGCAATGATACTTTGAGAGAGAACCTGTCTGAATTGTAGCATCGGGTAGCGACTAGTTCTCAACATTTGTCAAGAGTAGTCCCCCCACTACGTTCATAAGGGCCAAGATGGGTTAAAGGGTGACTAAAGGTCCTTGAGCTCCGCCGCACCCAAAGTTACATACATAGACCTCCCTCATTTGAGAAAGGTGTACATATATCTATGGAGTCCTAACTCAAGCGTGAACTTCATATTGACACATCTCCCACATATGTGAAAGAGGTCGCCATGACTATGCCACTCCTATCTTAAGTGTACTTGAATCCGGGTATAGGATTCGTCCTTCATTTAATTCCCAAGCAACCTTTAAAATAAAGCAAACAATTGAAAACATTTAAGTGATCCTAAACTTTAAGGTAACCCCTCTTTTATTCGAAAGCATCCCCAGCAGAGTCGCCAGTTCTGTAATACGGTGAACTGACTTTTTATCGAAATGTCGCGGTTAAGCAAGAGTCGCCACCGACTTTTATTTTATCCAATTGGAAAGGCAAAAAGAATAGGAAAGACCTTTGAAAAGAGATTGAGTTCAGGGGGTAGGTTATACAAAGGGAAGGTGTAAGGCACCCTTTGCATCCATGGTTATCCGTGGGCTCTTAATTGCTTAGCTCACTTGTTTGTTTGAATTGTTTGAAAAGTGTCGTGTGTGAATAGTAAAAAGATTTCGTTAAGGACTTTAGCTTGTAAATAAGCGTAGCCTTGTTTTGAAAGTATTTGAAAAGAGAGGTGTGAAAAGCATTTGATTTTGATTTGAATGGAACAAGAAATTAAGAACTATCTACCCTAAGTTGTCTTTCTTGTTCTTTAAGTTTTTCGGGCGAAAGGATCTATCCATACCATGAGAGGGTAGGAAGCCTTTCAATTGGATGTGCGGGTCATCAAAGGGTCATCGAGATTAATCGTTCACCATGAGACTTTTCCTACCATAAAGAGGGCAGGTAGTCTCGGGGAAGGATATAATAGTCATTAGGCAACAGTAAGGATACCTTAGCAATCGAAGGGACTATCACCATTTAATCGAGGGACGAGAACATACTTATCGTAGGCAACTCGAAGGGACTATGATCTTTTATCGGAGGGACGTGGTGATTTTGAATCGAAGGCAACAAGCTAAGGTATCCCTATATTCGAAGGGACTTGACTATTTGATCGAGAAGGCAGCATAAGAGGTGTTAACTTAGAGGTGGGTGTGTGTAGCAATCATGTGATTGTATTCAGAAATTTATCTTGAATTAGTGAGTTACGTTCAATTTAATTATCTTGCCACTCCCTATCTTACTAACTACGCAGTTAAATAACAATTATATTGTGCGGAAATTAAAAGACAGAAAATAAACCTACAACTATTACAAGGCTTCGGGATTAAGGGGGTACATAACCAAAAATTGGGGGATGCGGAAAGTAAAGGCAGAAAGATAAATAAAATCCTAATTACTATTACATCACAAAAATTGCAACCTATACACCTTATAGAATTTAAAGTACGGAAATTAAATAATTCAAATAAATAATTAAATAACAGCATAATTAAATAAAAGGCAGAATTTAAACAATCATTCATGCGACATTCAAGAGCTTTGAGATGAGAAGAGAATCGTGGCTTGAAAGAAAATTCAATTTGATTACAAAAGGGTAAGCCTAAACCCTTGTGCTAAAACCTACGGGTAAGATCCTAGTTGACGGACAACACCTACCAAATATATGATTTAGGGTTAGGGGCAAAGGTTAGTGATGAAACCTAAAAATAATTAGCCTAAAATTAATTTATCATTGTTAGCCTAAAAATACTAATTTTTATAAACCTAAGTCTAAAGGTTAAATCACGATTAAATCTAAAGCTAAGTTAATTTATTTAAAATTAAAACTCTAAATTAAGACTAAATTATATTATTAAATTAAAATTGTTATATAAAGAGGTTTTAAGAGTTTACAAAAAACTAAAAAAAGAACTATATAAAAAAAAACTAAATGAGTTTAATTGAAAGAAAAAAGAAAAGATTATATATAAAAAATAATAATAATAAATAAGAACCTGGGTGTTGAAAATCTGGTGTGACAGGCTTACGAGTGTCCACCGTGAGCAACATTTCCTGAAACGTCAGATCTTCTTAGCGCTGGATTTGATGGTAGATAAGGGAGGACGTATGGTGGACTCCTATGAATGAGACGCACGGGTTTCCCAAAGTTCATAGTTGGTAAAAATAAATGTCTAACCCAGGAATCGAACCCAGGTTCCATAGCTTGGTAAAAATCACAACGCGCCATCCACTGTGCCATTGTATATCCGCTGTTATTTGAATCTTCAACAAACATTATATAAAAAATATATAAATAGTATAGGCAATTTCAATCACGAGTCAAAGTGGACCCCACGATCATTGAGCGGTCCAATCAAAAGCAGAGAGAGATACGGTTGATTTTGTCTGACTAATCAAGACGCCTGGAACTGCCACGTAGGGCTGGAGACTGGTCAAACGAAGGAGGCCACCGGACCGGATTTCCACCGATCATCTTCTCTGGCGAGAAGCAATCCTGCAACCTGCAAAAACAAACGTGAACAAAGCAGAAAAACACCAATATACCCTAAATCGAATGCTACAAATCCAGTGGAATGCTTGGTTTCCCTTGAAAAAGCCTGTGACTTCGTTTCCAGCATCTCACGACCTCCATGCCCTATTCATGGCAGGTCTTCAATCCTGCGTTAAAGCTTGCGAATACTGGGTTTAAATCACTCCAAAAATCATCATTAGCAATAATATGTAATGAAAATCAATCCATGACGCAAGAACCACAAATTACAAAGTTGTAACTTATACAAACCGGTGTAACCTTGATAAAGGAGGTCCTGCACGTTCTGGACTTTGAAATTGAGTGGAATGATCCCCTGGGAATTGTATGAGAATGATAGAATACTTTTATCTCACTGAAACTCGTTGGAGAAAACCATAACTCTTGCCCCAGTTTTTTCAATTCTTTGTAAGCTTAGAAAACCCCTTTTCTTGGCTGCCAGCACCACCCCTTTCGTCTGAACCTATTAGGTATATATATGAGAAGTTTTTAGGTCAAACTTTGGGCTTGGACCTTTGCTTATTAGGTTCCTTGAAATTTTGAAGAAACTATAATATAAACCTTTCTATCTTGGGATTTTTTCTTCATGAACAAACTTATCACGTGTTTGGACTTGTATGAGATGTTATTTGGGCTTCCCAATGATTGAAACCAAAGCCATGTGAATTGATTTGGTTATTTTTGTATTTTTAATTAATTTATCTTTCTTTTATTTGAAATAAAATTCAAACAAATGTCAAATAAAATAATAAAATATGGGAATTGCTTTAGAGGTCCTCTTTTAGGTCATGGGCATGTTTGAAGTCCAAAACCTAGGCCCAAAAGTTTAAAAATCCAAGAACATGCAATTAGGGTTTCATGTGCTTCTTGATTTTTAGCCAACTTGTGCAACGCGTATCTCCCTCATTTTTAATCATATGAAGGTGTTCTCATACTTTTTAGAAAGCTCAAAGAGTTCCCTAAAGGCTCCTTTTGGTTTTATCTCAATTGAGTCTTCCATGTTCATGTTATGAGCTTTGAGAAAAAATGACTTTTTGCGATCCTTTAGAAGGACATGTAATGTTTTGGCTCATATCTCCCAAATGGTGCATTTCTGGCCTTGGCATGTGAGAGAAAAAATTGTAGAGAATCAAATTTCCTTCAAATTAAGCTTTGGATGGAAAATTTCTGATGTTCCATGTGAGAGTTATGGCTGGTCAAAGTTCAATTGACTTTC
Organism: Vicia villosa; assembly: GCF_029867415.1. Lineage (NCBI taxonomy): Eukaryota > Viridiplantae > Streptophyta > Magnoliopsida > Fabales > Fabaceae > Vicia > Vicia villosa. Next base: position 372,104 of record NW_026705289.1, on the reverse strand, counting down.
CCCTATGAAAACCCTAATTTAGAAACTTTTTGAATTGTTGATTTTTGATCTTTCCTTGATGAACCATGATCAATACTTGATCAAATGGTGAATGATACTTCAATATTAGGATCTTGACAAAAAATCAAGAGTTTTTACTTTACTTTGCCCACAATTGACTTTTAGGTCAACCCAGTCGACTGTTGACTTTCTGAATATTTGAGTGATCAATCTTTTAAGCTGAGACTTGATACTTGTCATAGAGGTAATGTAAGATACTTTGAGCCATATGGGATGCCTTGGAGCCTTGTATAGGAGAATGTGTCTTGCCTAGTTTTTGAGCCTTGTATAGGAGAATGTGTCTTGGAGCTTTATGTATTGATTTGAATTTGTATAAGAGAAATAGTATGGGCAAATTTTGGCGTATGACACTCACGAAGTTCCCTTCTCCTTAATATCTTTGGTCTTCCAGGTCCTCTTTTGTATGTTGGTGGTAACATCTCTTCAACGTCAACTTCTGACCATATGTCTTATCCATTAATAGGACTTACATTATAACTATAACATACCACATAAGTTTCCTTGGAATACCAATCATCCATTAGTATGACTTAAATTATTCATAAGTACACTACTTTTGGAATAAAAATAAAATTCATGCTTACACAATGCTTTATTAGGTCTTTTTGATAGCCACTCCCAAGCCTTCACATTAATCTCTTTTAATTCTTTCATCTTAGCTTCCCATGCTTGAATGTATGTTTCCTTTGCTGCTCCCATGATCAAATATCTAATTTGCGTGCCTCATCCAAACTTCTTTTTGAAATTGGCATATAAATTCCTAAGACATAGCATGTACTCTACCCTTTCAAACATTTCTTCAAACGCAGAGATCAATCTCTGCAAACCAATTTAACCAAACAAACATTTAAGGATGAAAACCAAAATTAAAAGCACAATCAGGGATGAAATCCAAAATTCAAATTACAATCAGGATAAATCCAAAATTAAAAAGGATAATGAGAGGTTAAATCCAAAATTAAAAAGCACAATCAAGGATGAAATCTAAAATAAATACCAATAATGAAATGTTTGAGAAAATACCTTTTGTTGGTCTTAAATGAAAACCCATCTTTTTTTTACCAATGTCCTACAAAAGCAATGTAAGGAACCACCTCAGTGACTCCTTTGTTTCAGTTTCACAAACACCAAAAGTTAAGGGATATTGGTCATTTGGATATCTACCAACAACAATAAGAAGAGTCCCTACATACTTGGTCTTGAGACGACATCAATCAACTCCAATGATTGGTCTATAAGATGTTGTGTACTCCCTCTTAACTCCATCTAAGAAAAAATAATAACCAAAAAACCTTGATTGTATTGTTTCTACAACCCTTGCCACATTAAACTTGCAATTGTTTTCTGAATTTACCCTCCTTAACTCTGTAGAGTATCTCCACAACAGGTTGTATTGTTTGGCTGCATCGCCTTCAACCAAAGTCTTTGCAATTAGTTTGGTCTTCCATACCCTATTCATAGATATGCCTAGTGTAACACCCCCAATTCTATACTAAAAAAATAAGGCATACATTTGCATAAATCATAGTAAAGGAGCATGCATCTCAGGAGGGCATTACACATAATTATCAAAATATAAAAATATTTCCACTTTAACATGCAATGGTCAATTACAGGTAACACGGGATTAAAGATTCATAATTAACATGCCAAACCACAGTGGAATAATCATCTCATCAATAAATGGTAAATTCGGATGATTCCCATATATCATCCACCATATCACAATTATCTTGGCTCAAAGGCCACACATCCAGAATACAACATAATACATGTGAAATATTGGATCGAAATCTAGTATGGTCGAAGGGTAGCTTCTTGGTTCGACAAGATTAAGCATGAAGTCGAAGGTTGTTCACATGCTTGTGTCGAAGATGCAGGGGTTGTTAACATGTTAAATTAGGTTTAATGTTTAAACCCTAATTTGTTAAGTTAACTTGTTGATTAAATTGGCTTGTGTAATGGGCCTTGTGGAAAAAGCCCATTAGTTAGTATGTTAGGTTTTATTATAAATAGCATACTAGTCTCTCATCATTGCAACACAGCAAATCCTAATTTAGGGTGAGAGAGGTTATTTGTTATTCTTGTAAACTTGTAATCTTGTTTTCTAAGAGAAAGTAAAAGAATAGCAGTTATAACCAATTATTGTGTTCTTCTTCTTCCTTGTTCTTTATTCTTCCCTTGCATTATACTTTGTACTTGGTATTAAATTCACAACAAATTGGTGCGGTGAGCGTGGAGAAGATGCCTTCAATAAAGCATGAGATTGAAAAGTTCACCGGAGTGAATGATTTCAGTCTGTGGCGCTTGGAGATAAAAGCCCTACTGTAGCAACCTGCCCTACGTAGTTAAGAGATTCGGGGTAAGATATAATATTCAGGTCAAGGGAAGGTGTTAGGCACCCTTAACCCTTTCCTAAGGTTTTGTGTTTAAGGCAGAGGTTTTATGGCTAAAATTATTAAGGTTAATAGCTAGAGAAATGAAGAGGGTGAATGGCAATACTTGAACCTAATTAGAATTTTGGGGAAAGGGACTCGTCTTGTTACCAAGTGCCTACGTACCTCCTTATGGAGGATCAGAGTCAACGTAGTTCGGGAAAAGGGTCGTACGCCTTAGATTTTTTATATGTGGTTGTTTGAAGGCTTTTTGAATTGCGTTATCGAATTGATGATAATCCGTAGTTTGATATTTGTTGGCGTACAACCTTGATTTTTAATATGCACTACTAATCGCAATGATCAATAGGTTTGATCACCATAATTAATAGATTAGTGGGGGATTGTTACCAATTCTAATCGATAGATTCAATTATCACTAATAACAAATAAATGTATTTTTTATAATTATAATTATTTAATTTTCATCGCTATCCCTCGTAATTAATATATTCGATTATAAATAATAACGATTTTTTTGAGGAAAATAGGCTAATCATCGCAACCAATAAGATGGTTGAAACCCTTTAGCCAAATAAAACTTATTTTTATTTTAATTAATCCAATATCCAAATAATCGATTATTACCCATCACGACCAATAGATTTAGTCGGAACGAATAATAAATTTAATTTTAACATTTATCATATTCTATTTTAATAATAAAAATTAGATTTTATAATTATATAAATAAGTATTAAAATTTAATTAATTAATATTTGAATAATTAAAATAAATAAGAAAATACAAGGTTTTGATTCAATGTGGCTGCAATTAGGGTTTATGGTATGGGGATTGATTCTGGGCGCTAGATCTAGAGAGTGTTGGCAATTTAGTGGCCAGATCTGAGGGTACATGGTGGGATAGATAGCTATGGGCGCATGGGATCAGAGAAAGAATTTCTGTAACAAATATATGTTAGAGGGGAGGCTCGAACCCATGACCTCCCCCTCACAAGAGCGCTTCGTTACCAACCAACCAAACATGCAACTTTGTTTATGAGTTGCCATCATAAAATAATATATGGAATAAAAACCCTGGGTTAACATGCGCGCGGAAATTCGAATAAACCAGTGGCGTAACGCCACACAATCATCTTCCCCAACAGAACCTGCAAAATCCCTGAATATTTAGCTACGATTTTGCTAGGAATTCATTCGTAGCCGTTTAACCCTGCAAACTCAAAATCGCATAGAAATCATATACGTTTTTCGCACCAATCCCATTCTCTTCGTCCAGACTATACGAATCCAATGGTGATCCTAATCGCTTCTAACTTTACCCCTAACCAGAAGCCCTAAATTAAAACTTGAAAACGCTAACCCGGTCTCCAATGGCCGAGTACGTTTTAAGCACTTAAACCTTAATCAAACCATACAGAAACGATCACAACATCCATATCAATCATAATATGCAAGCAAATCGTTATGAGAATGCGTGAAATATAGCAATCGATTCAGAATTCAGAGTGATGTACCTTGGCTTATTGGAGGTCGTTCTGGGGGTTCTGAAGCAGAGCAAAGATCCAAATATCTTCAGGATGCTTCAAGGAATCTTTTGCAACCGTTCAATCTTCTCGCAATGGCCTGATAATCTCAAACCGAACATGAGTTTTGGATGAATTTTCTTGTTCTTAAGGATGCGCCTCTGACCAAAATTTCGACCCCTACTCAATTGCTTTGTGTTGTATATTTATAGAGGAACAATTTATGTCAACAAAATAGTCCGCCTCCATTCCCCAGTGGAGTCGCCAGCTGTAGCAACCTGCCCTAAACAATTAGCTTTTTAGAGTCGCCACCTATTCTACCAGGTCGAGTAGGAAACCCTACACAGTTAAGAGATTCGGGGTAAGATATTATATTCACGTCAAGGGAAGGTGTTAGGCACCCTTGACCCTTTCATAAGGTTTTGTGTTTAAGGTAAAGGTTTATGGCCAAAATAATTAAGTTTAATAGCTAAAGAAATGAAAAGGGCAAAAAGTGAGATTTTGGGGAAGGGGACTCGCCTTGTTGCAAAGTGCCTACGTACCTCCTTATGGAGGATCAGAGTCTACGTAGTTCGGGGTAGGGTTGTACGCCTTAGATTTTTGATTTGTGGTTGTTTGAAGGTATTTTGAGTTACCTATCGTAGTTTTGAAATTTGTGGTTTGCAAGGCATTTTGAGTTGCCTTATTCGCAGTATTGAAGAGATGAGTATTTTAAGATGGCGTACAACCCTGATATTTAATATGCACTATTAATCGCAATGATCAATAGGTTTGATCACCATAATTAATAGATTAGTGGGGGATTGCTAACAATTCTAATCGATAGGTTCGATTATCACTAATAGCAAATAAAGGTGTTTTAGTAATTAATTATTTAATTTTATCGTTTTCCCTCATAATCGATAGATTCGATTACAAATAATAAGGAACTTTCAAAAGGGAATATGCTAATCATTGCAACCAATAAGATGGTTGAAACCCTTTAGCAAAATAAAATCCTATTTTTATTTTAATTAATGAAATAATTAAATAACCGATTATTACCCACCGCGATCAATAAATTTAACCGAAGCGAACAATAAAATAAATTTTAATATTCATCATATTTTAATCCAATTTAAAAAAAATTAGATTTATAAATATAAATAAAGATTAAAAAAATAATTATATAATTATAAGTAAATAATAAAAATAAATATAAAGAATTAGAGAATTAGAGGACTTTGATTCAATGTGGCTGGGGTGAAGGTGTATGATATAGGAATTAATTCTGGGGCGTTTGATTTAGGATGGAGGATGATCTTATGGCCAGATTTAGAGGTATAGGGTGCGCTATAGTGTTGTGTATGCACTGAATCAAGGGAGGCTTCTCAATAAAAAAAATGGTGTTGGAGGAGGGACTCGAACCCACGCCCCCCCCCCCTCACATGCATTTCTTCCCACCATCCTAGTCAAACGTTTTACGCGTTTATAATACGCGTCCATTAAATAAAATAAGATAAACAAATCACCAAACAAAAACGCGCGCGAACTTTCAGAAAACAACCAGTAAGATGATGCCACGCCATCGTCTTCCTCGCTCAACCTGCAAATTTCTGAAACAAATAGCTATGATTTCCTTCATAGCGAATAAACCTGCAAACCCTAAATATCACATGCATGCTCATAAATACTTCGCGGCCATGGGGATTTCTTTGTCCAAGGCCCCTGAACCTAAATGCAACCTTAATTCCTCCTAAGTTTACTCCTAACAAAAAGCCCCAAATCAAGCTCACGAACCCTAACTTGTCTATCAATGGTGAAACACATATAAATCATGCAAACGCCAATTAAACAAACCAGAAACGATCAAAACATTAAGACAAAGCATGATACACAATCAAATTTACCTAAAAAGGCATGAATTACCCTAATCGATTCAAGGTTTAGAACGACTTACCTGGGCTTATATGGAGGTATTCTGGGGGTGCTAAGGTCGTGTGATGATCCAAATAGATTCAGAATGCTCCAAGGAACGTATAGCAATGGTCAAACCTCTTTGAAACACTTCCAATCCTTGAAACCAAATTTGAGTTTCTTGAAGAATTTTGTGTTCTTGAATGCCCTGCTCTACCCAAAATTTCGTCCCCTATTCCATTGCTTTGTGTTGTATATTTGTAGAGGCACAAATTAGGTCAAGTGAAAAGCCCAAAAAGATCTTTGAATCCCTTCTTGCAATTTTGTGAAAATTTTCCCCAATCCTTTCCATTTAAATCATGCACGAATATGTATGGGAAATATGGTGTAATTGCTAATTAGATTTGATTGGATTAAGCCTTTAAATCATATCTTGGATTTTCTCTTGATTTATTTGACTTTTAATCACCATTTAAATGAATAAATATCATATAAAATCAAATAAAACTCTACAATTCGTGGCAAGTGATTTTAGCAACTTGGATAACTTGTGGACCAAGTTTAAAACTTAAAAAGTTAGGCCCATTTGCAAGTAATTCCAATTTGAACCCCTTTTATTTCATATTTTGTCTCCAAAATTGCCCAACTTTAGCAAGGCATATCTCCCTAAATTTTTAAGATATGAAGGTGTTCTATGACTTTTTGGAAACCTCAAGATGCCCTCTATAAGCCACTTTGGAACATATTTTTCATTTGGAAATTTTATCTTGATGATATGCCCTTTGACAAAAAACTGCTTTTGGTTGACTTTTGAAAAGGACCTATAATCTTTTGTACCATATCTCCCAAATGATGCATTTCTGGCGTTGGCATGTGAGAGACAAAGTTGTAGAGAATCCAATTTCCTTCAAAATAGGTTTGAGTGAGAAATTTCTGATGTTCCATGTGAAAGTTATGCCTGGTTAAAGTACAGTTGACTTTTTGGACTAAAAACCCTGATTTAGTAACTATCCCTTTGTTGATTTTGAAGCTTTTCCTTGAGGAATCGTGATCAACCTTTGATCAAATGATGAATGATACTTCATAATATTATTGCTAACAAAAAATCAGGAGTTTTGACCATACTTTGACCATAGTTGACTTTTAGGTCAAACTAGTCGACTGTGGATCATCTAAGCCATTGAATGGGAAATTCTTGGAGTTGAAGCTAACCTTTTGACATGGAGATGCCTTGAGACATAATGAGTCATATGAAACTCATTCGAGACCTTATTTTGTCAATTTCCTTAGGAGGATACAAAACCCTAGTTCAAGAGATCCTTGCTTAGGAGAAGGCCTTGATAAAACCCTTGAGCCTTGAGCCATTGAAGTTGAAATGAGGATGGAAAATTTTGGGGTATGACAGCTGCCCCTGTTCATTCTTAACCTGGAGGATGTAGATCGGCTTGTATGCCCGTTGGAGTATGCGGTGGAAGAGAATTGAACACTAGAATACCCAGGAATTTGCGCTTGCTGGTGTAGGAAACAATGACGGAGATAGGCTTAAAGATGCCACCCAGTTGTTTTGACAAGTTGCGTGTATAAAGCATGTTCTTTTCATACTTGGATCATACACATTAATTGTATCTGAGGAGAGATGAAGTAATGTCTTACATAAGACTACCTGAAGAGGCTCCAGAATAGGGTATAACAATGATCGATGTAAAGAAGATTAGGCTTTAAACAAAGCTTGGGAAGAAATGTCTTAGAGAAGACTAACTAAAATGCTCCCTAAAAGGGCAAGTGATGTTTTAGGAAGGATCGGATAAATATTCTAATGAAGGTTACCAAGAAAGGTATGATATGTCTTAAACAAGACTGACCTAGAAAGGCTGGGATACGCCTTAAACAAGACTCACCTAGAAAGGCTCTTAGACAGGATACGAGATGTCTTAAACAAGACTCACCTAGAAATGCTCCTAGAAAGGATATGTTATGTCTTAAACAAGGTTAACCTCGACATATCTTAAACAAGACTGACCTCGAAAGGCTCCTGGAGAGGATAAGAGAGGTCTTAGAGAAGACTACGTAGAAAGGTTCCTAGAAAGGATGATAAGCGCCTCGGAAAAGACTACCTAGAAAGGTTCCTAGAAAGGATAAGAAATTCTTTGATTGTCTCTGAATTGCCTTCAGAATGAAGAATCAGAATTGTATCTGTGAGTGTTAAGATTGAATCGTTGATACGATCGTGTTCACACCGTACTTGGATGATAATATCCTTTTGATTATGAAGTGACCTGAAAAGGCAACGTTAATTTTATGCAATGTCATGATGCATGTGTCATGTAATGAGATTCTCAAAATAAATGAGAATCTTGTATGTTATGTATGTATGACGATCCTTTATTGAAGGTCGTAAATAATACAGGCGTAGGAAGGCCAATTACGCAACAATGCTCCTTATGTGATACTAGCGTGATTTCCCCAACATCAGAAATTTTGAGAGACGTACCCCTCAACCTGAAGGAAATATCCTTAGAGGGAGGTCGAATTTCAGTAGGTCATGCGACGAACCTGATATGCACTACACCAGTATTTGAATTCTTGAAAGATATGCCCCTAGTCGATAGGATCCTTGATTGTATGCCCCTGTAATCCTCAAAATTTTGCCCCTGTTTAGGGCCCTTGAATCAATTCTTGCAAAGTTTGAGAAATTTGATTTGGAACTTGAATGGAAACCTTCTAATTTTGTCCAATCTTGCATTAATATTTTTTCAATCATTATAGCACGAAATTATATTGCCAATTTGCCATAAATGTTGATTGGAGTTGATCAATATGAGTCCCTAAATCCAACCTTTGATTTTTCTTTCAATTATGTCACTTTAAATCACTTTTTAAATGAAATAAAATTATATAAAATCAAATAAAAATGCTATAATTCGTGGCACATGATTAGGCCCATTTGCAAAAAATTCCAATTTGAACCCCTTTTATTTCACATTTTGCCTCTTAAATTGCCCAACTTTGACAAGGCATATCTCTCTCAATTTTTAAGATATGAAGGAGTTATAGGACTTTCTGGAAACCTAAAGATGTTATTTATAAGCCACTTTGGAACATATTTTTCATTTGGAGATTTTATCTTGATGATATGCCCTTTGACAAAAAACTACTTTTAGTTGACCTTCAAAAAGGACCTATAATCTTTTGTACCATATCTCCCAAATGAAGCATTTCTGGACTTGGCTTGTGAGAGACAAAGTTGTAGAGAATCCAATTTCCTTCCAAATAGGCTTTGAGTGAGAAATTGATGATGAAATATGGAAGGCAAATTTTTGGGTATGACACCTACTGATTCAGCAGGGTTTCTTGGAAGCGTTGAAGGGAGAGGTAGCCATGAATTCAGAATTGACGACAGCAAAGAATTCGAATATGATCGAGAAAGCACACAGCGCAATTTTGTTGAGCCTTGGTGATAAGGTTCTTCGGCAAGTATCAAAGGAGACGACGGCATCAGGGTTATGGGTGAAACCTGAAAGTTTGTATATGACCAAATAGCTGGTATATCGACTCTACCTGAAGCAAGCTTTGTATTCATTCAAGATGATTGAAGACAAAGTGTTGGCTTGGCAGTTGGATATGTTCAACAAGCTGATTCTTGATCTTGAAAATATTGATGTGAAGATCGATGATGAAGATCAAGCACTGTTACTATTGTGTTCTTTGCCTACATCACATGCTCACTTCAAAGAAACTCTCTTGTGTGGAAGGGAGTCCCTGACATTTGAAGAAGTTCAATCAGCCTTGTATTCTAAGGACTTGAATGAACGAAAGGAGCATAAACCTTTGACTGTTGGTGAAGGTTTGGCCGTTAAAGGAAAATTCTGGCGAAAGGATGGTAAGTTTGACAAGAAGAAAGGCAAAAGCCAGTCAAAGTCTTATAGTGGTGAAACATCTGGTATTCGATGCTATCATTGTAAGAAGGAGGGTCACACGAGAAAGGTGTGCCCTGAACGCCTGAAAGATCATGGAGGTAAGGATAATGGCAATGTAGCCATTGTTCAAGATGATTTTGAATCATCTGATGTTCTTGTGGTTTCAAGCAATGACTCGAGAAGAGAGTGGATTATGGATTCAGGTTGCACTTGGCACATGACTCCAAACAAAGACTTGTTCGAGGAATTATGTGATCAAGATGGTGGATCAATATTGCTGGGAAACAACAAGGCTTGCATAATTGCAGGTGTTGGATCTGTGAGATTCAAGCTTCATGATGAGTCAATAAGGTTGTTGACTGAAGTCAGGTATGTTCCTGATTTGAAGAGAAATCTACTTTCTCTTGGTGAATTCGACAAGAAAGGATATGTTTTCCAAGGAGAGAAAAGTATCCTAAGAGTCATGAAGGGGTCGAAGGAATTCTTGAGAGGCGTGAAGAAACAAGGCTTGTATACCCTTGAGGCTGAAGTTGTAAGTGGTTCGACAAATGTTGCATCCACGAAACCTTTGTCGAAGACAGAAATATGGCACATGAGATTGGGCCATGTTAGTGAAAGGGGTCTGGTCGAATTAGGGAAACAAAATGTGCTTGGCGGAGACAAAGTCGAAAAGCTGAAATTTTGTGAACCCTGTGTACTTGGAAAATCTTGCAGAGTGAAGTTCAACAAAGGCAAACAAAGAACACATGGATCCCTTGATTATATCCATGCTGATTTTTGGGGACCTGCAAGGTGTCCATCACATTCAGGAGCAAGGTATTTTCTATCCATAGTTGATGATTATTCCAGGAAGTTATGGGTATTCATTCAGAAGACTAAGGATGAAACTTTTGAGAATTTCAAAAGTTGGAAGACCCTAGTAGAAAATCAGACTGGCAGGAAGGTCAAGAGGTTGAGAACCGATAATGGCCTTGAATTTTGCAATGAGGCGTTCGACAGTTTTTGTGCGGGCTCTGGTATTGCAAGACACAAAACTACTGCAGGTACTCCACAAAAAAATGGTTTGGCTGAAAGAGTTAATCGAACTATTTTGGAGAGAGTCAGATGCATGTTGACTAGTGCAGGGTTAAAGAAGATGTTTTGGGCTGAGGCTGTTTCGACAGCAACATATCTGATAAACAGATGTCTTTCGATAGTGTTAGATATGAAGACACCTGAAGAAGTTTGGTCGGGACATCCACCAGATCTCGACAAACTGAGAGTATTTGGTTGCGCAGCCTATGCTCACATTAGGCAAGATAAGGTCGAACCTAGAGCTCTAAAATGCATGTTCATGGGATGCCCTGAAGGAGTCAAAACTTAAAGGCTATGGTTCCTAGAGCTAGGTCACAGGAGGTGTATCATCAGTCGAGACGTAGTTTTCAATGAAGCTGAAATGGCTTTTAAGAAAACTGATGATATCGTTCGAAGTACAGAAACATATGACGAAGAGTTGGAACAGGTAGAGATTCCTGTTGAGGTGGAGCATGTTGATGCTGAATTGCATATCCCTGATGAAGTCGAAGAAGAAGTAGAAGATGCTAAGGAAATTGAGGAAACTATTGATGACTACCTATTGTCAAGAGATAGGTCGAGAATAGCCATCAAGCCACCTTAGAGACTTGGGTATGCAGACCATATAGCTTATGCCTTAATCTCTGCAAGTGAGGTTCTAGACGAAGAACCTAGAGACTACAAGGAAGTTATGAGGAGTCGAAATAAGACTGAATGGATGAAGGCCATGGATGATGAGATGAAATCTCTTCATGATAATAATACCTGGGAACTGGTCAAGAAGCCTGCTGGGGTAAGGTTAGTTAGCTGTAGATGGATTTTCAAAGTTAAGGAAGGAATTGAAGGAGTGACGTCGAAAAGATACAAGGCAAGGTTTGTTGCAAGGGGTTTCACTCAGAAAGAAGGTGTCGACTTCAATGATGTGTTTTCTCTTGTTGTGAAGCATAGGTCCATTTGAATGTTGCTTGACATGGTGGCACAATTTGATCTTAAACTGGAATAGATGGATTTGAAGACTGCGTTCTTGTATGGTGATCTAGATGAAACGATCCTGATGAGGCAACCTGAAGGGTGTGTCGAAAAGGGGAAGGAAGATTATGTGTGCAAGCTAAAGAGATCTTTGTATGGGATGAAACAAGCTCCTCGACAGTGGAATAGGAGATTTGACAAGTTCATGGCACGCATAAGTTTCATTAGAAGTCAGTTCGACCACTGCGTTTACTTCAGATTTTGACCTGGTAATTCATTTGTTATTTTGTTGCTTTATGTGGATGATATTCTCATAGCAAGCAACACTGTCGAAGATGTGATGAGGGTGAAGGTTGAACTCAATAAGGAGTTCGATATGAAGGATCTGGGAGCTGCTTCCAGGATTCGTAGAATTGACATTCGAAGAGATAGAAAGAAGTCGAAGTTATGCTTATCTCAAGAGGCATATTACGAAAGATTCTCGAAAAGTTTGGTATGTCGAATTCGAAGCAAGTTGTGACTCTGACAAACCCTCAATTCAAGCTTAGTATTGATCAGTGTCCCAGTACTGATGTCGAAAGAGCCTATATGAACAACATCCCATATGCTAATATAGTTTGTTCTTTGATGTATGTTATGGTCTGTACTAGAACCGACATAGCATATGTAGTAAGTCTTGTAAGCAGGTACATGGCAAATCCTGGAAAGGCTCACTGGCAAGCATTGAAGTGGATTTTAAGGTACATAAATGGGTCTCGAAATAGAGTCCTAATTTATGGCGGAGCCTTGGGTGAAGATAGTAAAGAAGTAATCGAAAGATATGTCGACTCTCATTATGCAAGTTGTATGGACTCTAGAGAATCTATTTCTAGATATGTTTTCACTATGTTTCGCACACCAATTAGTTGGAAAGAAACGCTTCAGAAGGTTGTTGCTCTATCAACCACTGAAGCAGAGTATATTGCCCTAATTGAAGCTGTGAAAGAAGCAATGTGGCTTGAAGGTTTTGCAAAGGAGCTGAAACTTCAAGGTCGAGGTATCACTGTTAAATGTGATAGTCAAAGTGCAATACACCTGTCGAAGAACTCAGCATATCATGAGCGAACTAAGCACATTGATGTGAGGCTGCATTTCGTCAGAGGAGTAATCGAGCATGGAGAAGTCCAAGTGCTGAAGGTTTCGACAGATCACAATGCTGCTGATATGATCACCAAGTCGTTGCCGAGTTGCAAGTTTTTCCAATGTATGCAGTTGATAAAGCTGCATGAAGAAAGCTAGTTTGTTCCCTTAATGTTGTAGAGTTAGGTCCAAGGTGGAGATTTGTGAGATATTGGATCGAACTCTAGTATGGTCGAAGGGTAGCTTCTTGATTCGACAGGATTAAGCATGAAGTCGAAGGTTGCTCACATGCTTGTATCGAAGATGCTAGGGTTGTTAGCATGTTAAATTAGGTTTAGTGTTTAAACCCTAATTTGTTAAGTTAGCTTGTTTATTAAATTGGCTTGTGTAATGGGCCTTGTGGAAAAAGCCCTTTAGTTAGTATGTTAGTGTCATACCCTAATTTTGACCCCCCCTGAGATGTCATACTTTCAGGCTTTTCATCAGAATCAAAACAGATACTCAGAATAATCACTTGTTCATCTGGTGCTTAATCGAGGGTGTTCAGAAACAACAGAGCTCAGGGAAAGGATCAGTCAATAAAAGGGACGATCTCCAACAAACATAGGACTCAAAGACTTCATTCTATTCACCTATGATTAATTAGACACCCATCACCTGAACCCAAGTTTGCTTACTTCACCAGTCTAGGGTTTTGAGCCCCATCAAGGACTAAAATCAGGGACCACATTTGGGAAACCGTAAAAAGCTCCAGGGCATCACTCAAGGGATTCAATCATCCTCAAATAATCCATATGACCATATCCATAGGGCATTACACTTCAATTCAAGGTCTACAGTCATCAATTTCATCTGGTCGACAATTAGGGTTTTAACCCTAATTCACCTGGACAGTTGACTTTTAATCAGGACATGGATCTAAAACTCAAATCATGTCTCCAAAAACTCAATATGATCCATTCATATCATTCATTTGATGAGGATAGCTTAATTCACTTGAAATCTCCAATAGCGCGATTCACCTGGAAAAGTCAATTGTACATGATCACCATTGACTTTTTGGAAATTTTGGTCAACCATGACTTTTGAAGTTTTGAATCATCAATATATGATATTTTAAGTCATTTGATCAAGGAAAATCAAGAAAATTTTCTGTGTTTTCAAGTGGTTTTTACCAAACTTTGGAAGGGAATATCTCAAAATTTCACCTACAAACTGAAAAAAACTTCCAACATGAAAGTTGTAGATTTTGATCCAATGAACAACTTTGTCACATATGATTTTTTTGGCTAGAAATCAACCATTGAAGAGTTATGGAGCTTCAAAGTGACTGCCTTCACAAAACTAGCAAGAAAACCCTAGTTTTCTTCAAACTTTATGGGAATTTTTCACTAATTTCCCTAAGGATTTTGGGCAACCACAAAACTAATGAATTGAAGTACATGTTAAGGGCTTTCCAAATTGTGCTCAACCTTCTCCAAATTCATCTTGAGCTAAGAGATATGATTGATCAAAGTTAGGCATTTAAAGTGAAATTATGGGTCATGCATAAGTTTGAAATTGGAAATTTTGTGCAAGTGCTTACACTAATTGGTACCTCTAAACCTCAGAAACATTGTAAGGATAGGAGAGGATCGTTTGCATCATTACACAAATATTTGAAGAGAATATTCCAAAACCAAAACATGTGATTATGTAATGATTGCATTTTGAGAATTTATGGCCAAGTTGGTGAATCATCAAGGAATCTTTCCCTAAGCCAATTAGAGCTCATTCTGCATCAGAAATGTTCCCTAAGATCACAAGAGATCAATGGATAGGGGACTAATTCGAAAATGCAATGATCACACTTTGATATTCTTTGAAATTTCTTCATGCTTAAGAAACCAAACTTACTTCATTAAGCAAGCTTACTATCTCCAATTGCTCTGAACATTTTGCCTATAAATACAAGTTAATACCTCAGTATCAAACACACCAAAGCAACTCCAATTCTTGATTTCTCTTTCTCTCCCTCATGCTTATGGTTTTTCAAAGTTCTTTGGCAAGAAGAATCATTTTCTTCAAACCAGAGCTCTTCTTTGAGAAATAAGCATTCTAACATCTCAAGGAGGTTCATTAGAGGTGATCCAAGCACCTGGATCACTTATGTAAGTGGAGTAACACCATAGTCACTCTCACTTTGGAGCTTAAGCAATTGGAGGTCTGTAGAAGAATTCAGAAGGTGTCGAGCCAAGCTAAGCACATCAACATGTTCCTAGAGGTGTAGTGAAGCTATTCAGATGCCTGCAGCACATCTGTAACTACAAATTCATCAACCTCCATGTTCACTTGAAGCTCAATTTGAAGGAGTCGAGTTGGGCGATTCAGAAGGATTCAAGTCATAATAAGTATTCAGTTAGCATCACTGAGTCCCCAGGAAGCTTTTAGGATCACTCACACAAGCCCAGGTGTTGCTCATCATCCTCGCGACCTCCATTTTCAGAGGTATTTTTTTAAACTCCAACTCACTTATTCAAGTACTCTTTCTTATAAAGCTCGATACCAGTTCATTCAGTGTCCTTAGAGGATCAAAAGCCCTATACTCTCATGCATTTATTCATCAGCATCATCATTTAATTTTGTTTTTGAATTTTAGGGTTCTTCACGTATTTTGTTTAATTCAGTAGATATAGTTAATATAAATTTATGTTAGTTATATATCTGGAATCGTGAGTGAATTTATAGCAAGTTTGGTCTTTACATCTTTGCAAATGGGTGAGAATTGAGGGAGTTCCTAATTTCAAAAATATGAGAGCTTGAGGTTGAAGACGACAATGGCGGTGGCGCGCAAAATTCAAATTCAGGGCTAAAGTTTATTTTATTTTGAATGGTGGTTGTTTCATAAACGACTAAGTCGTTATAGCCCAGTGGTAAAGAGTGTTTGTGTGTTGCGCGTGCCTAAGGTCTGGGGTTCGAATCCCCCTCGCCCCAGACCTTTTGATTTTATTTCTTTTTTTTGCTTCTATGCACTTGAATAACATATGTATTGCAATGAAACCATTACCTTGTCACCAAGCGCGCGTTGGCTCAGTGGTGTTGTTTTGGGCTAGTAACGTAAAGGGCGTGGGTTCAAACCTTGGTGGACACGAAAACCTTTTTTTTATCACTTGTTCATTCTATTTTCATCACAGCTTTAACTAATTCATTCACCTATTAAATTAAATCATTTTCACTTCATTTTTCACACACTTATCATTTAATATATCTATTTTATGAATAACCCAAAAAATCACAAAAATATTATTTATTTGATATATATTTTTTAGGTTTAAAATAACACATTTTTAAGTATTTTAAAATACTTTAAACATGGTTTTCTATTGATTTTCAAAAACCTAATCTCTTGTAAATATTTTTGTGATAAAACCCTAATCATGTAGGTCTTAATTAGGTATGGACTTTGTCTAAACCCTAATTAAGTTTACTTTTGTCAATTTTCAAAACTGTTTTCAAACCTTAATTAAACAGACGACTAAGGTTTTCAGATAACAAAGCCTTGTGTCATTTCAAATCTTTTCAACTGTTTTTCATAAACAGTAAATCATTTCTTCTGGGCCTCTAATAGAGTGTAAGTCCCAGCACCTTTTTCTTTTCTTAGTTTGTTTTCAAAAACTGTATTTACAAAATCTTCTTTTTGTTTTCAAAACATTCCTCTGGTATTTGAAGGGCATTATTCCCGGTGAAACTCTTCAGATACCTATGTGACCTTTGTCCATCTTCACTTCTTCTGTTTTCAAAAACCTTTTAACTGTTTATTATAAATATTCAACTGTTATCAATAAAATGACTGGTAAGGCTTTGTACATACATCTTCAAAGGCCTCCACTCCATCCAGGTTAGGCTTTACAAGCTTTCAATTTACAGTCTTTATTTAAAATTACTGTCAAAATATAAACTGTTTATATATTTGTTTAGAACTACGTCTGAGTGTAAACCTTATAGGAATATGGCCTAGGATTGAGAATGTCTTCCCGGTGAAGGCTCTTTCCTAATTAGAGATCTGTAGTTCAAACCCTCAAGATGAATTATTCCCGGTGAAACATCTTGAAAGAAGCCTTAGAACCCAAAATAGGACACATCCACCCAAAGAAGAATTATTCCCGGTGAAACCTCTTACCCATTTGCTTAAAGCCAAAATAAGTTCAAAACCACATAGCTTTCTCTTGTGCTATAACAAGGACCCTCGATTAGCCTCCTCTTGGGCTTTGTACAAGGACCCACAAGCTTCTTAAAGGCATTTCCAGCTTCCTCTTGAGCTTGTATACAATGACCCATCAGGTTTCTTATAAACATAGGAACAGGTCTTTAGTTACCTTTTAGCCTATCCTGGTGAGTTTCTTCTATTCTTTCAAACCAGACAAGTTTGTCTCAATCTCATATTGAGTACACCTTTTGGAATGAGAGACATTGACAGTCTCTGTCACCCTTATCATCAATAATCTTCCTTAGCAGAGTCTAGGATCCATATTTGTTTATCCTCAATCAGTGTCAGCCTTCATCTTGGGCTTTAAACAAGAAGTCTCAATTAGACAATCTTTCTGCTATAAGTCAAAATCCCTGGAAAGGGTTAGCCTCCACACATTCCTTCATTTTAACAAAACCCCTGGAAAGGGTTAGCCTCCAAAAATCAGTCTTTTAATAGATAAATCCTCCAGTAGAGTAAAACTCCCCAAAAAGAGTCAGCCTCAGCCTTGGGCTTCATACAAGGCATGAAATAATGACTTCCCCAGTTAAAAGTCAGCCACAACCTTGGGCTTCATACAAGGCACAAAATAGAGTCTCCCTAAGTAGAGTCAGCCACAACTCTGGGCTTTTTACAGAACACCGAATAAAATCCATCAAATAAATACTCTCCAGCTAGAGTCAGCCTCAATTCTGGGCTTTGTACAGAACACAAAAACTCTTTAGTTTAAATCCATCCCCAATGGAGTTATCTCCCAGAGTCAATAAAAGTAATCAAAAAGCCTCAAGCTTGGGCCTCATACAAGCCAGCTAAAAAAAATCAAATCTTTCAAACAGTAGGAAGAAATAGCTTATCTCTATAGAGAGATCTTTCTCCTATCTCACCACATTCAATCAAACAAACATTTCAATTTCAATTTCAAACATTCTCCCATTTAACACTCTGAAAGGCATGCTCTGAGGCAAACAAACCCAGACTTGTACACTTTCCCTAATTTGGATGAGAATCCTTCTTTCATTCAAGAGGCATGTTGGTTGTCATACTTGATCAACCAAGTAGGCTCCCTCTCTTAATGAAATGAATTCAGCTTTTCTGTCACTTTAAAATGTTTGTGGTGGAATAGTAGAAATACCTCTCTATAAAGATGACTTCATGTGTCTTTACTGTAAATAGAGATTTAATTCAAGCTTCAACCTTGAGCTTCAAGCAAGGCACCAAAAATATATTAATTTCCCTAATTAGTTCCCCGAACTACATTAAGCTCTGACTTCCATTAGGGATATGTAGGCATGAGGTTCAAAAGGAATATTAGCAAGCTAATAAAATACCCAAAATAGTCAGTCAGTCTGTCTTTCTTTTCAATCAATTCAATTCCTTCTCCTAACACAAAGGAGAAACTTTCCCAATCAATCAGCAACAAACACAAACACATAGACACAGAGAAGGTTCCCGTAGAGTACTACGGATATGTAGGGTGCTTAAACTCTTCCCTATGTATAACCGAACCCCCAAACTCTAGAATTTCTAGTCTAGGTGAATCCCCACACTTAGCAAAATCCTAGGGTTTATTTGAGATATTTTTCCCCTTTCCTACTCGTTAGGATAATTAAAAAGTTCGTGTGATATCGTAGGAAGAACTGAAACAAAATTCATCCCGCAACGGGCGCTTTCTCCTTCCAAATTTCGCGTGAAGGGTCTAGCGTGCCGTCCTCCCAGTTGAAACGGGGAGGTAAAGAAAACGACACCACAAAAAAATGGCGACTCTAATGGGGATATAAGTGTTAAAAACCTTGGTTTTTCATCCAAACCAATGGTTGACCTGTTGCTGGTCCAGCCCCAATGAGGAATTAGGGATGCCAAATTCCCCCTCAAATAAGAGAGGTCCTGCCTAACCTCTGTGTCACTTCATGTGATTGTTGCATATATATTTGTTTATTTTGTTTATTCTGTATCGGGAAAAGGCTTGATTCCCCATTGTGGTGAGAAATCCTATACCCGGATTTGAGTGCAACATAAGATAGGATGGAGGATGTCTTCTCGGTGAAGGCCCTCTAATCTTGGTTCCCAAATCTACTCTTGGGATTTTCCTGGCTGGTTGTGATTAACTGCGCCAATGCATTCCGAGACTGATTTGTACCAAGAGGACCTAGAAACACATTAACCCCACTTAAAGCCTTTTTTAGGATGTAGAGCGGTGATTACGAAAGTAATTGTCACGCAGATACTACACTCAGAGAAAACTCTCTTATAGATACCAGTCAACGTATCTTTAAGGTTGAGCAAAAACTCTGAGATCCCTAGAACCCGTTCTATAGGTACAAAAATCCTTATCCTTAGATTACCTTGGGGCGAGGTTTGCGTTGTCACTCCATGACCACTATGCCCTTCTACGCCATGTTTGTTTAAAAACTCTTGTGTGTGCATTCATGCATTCATGCATCATTCATAATAACTATAAAACAAAAAGAGTCTTTTTCGAGTCGTTTTCCAAGGAAACTAAATAACGAACGTTTTGAACTTCATAGAAAGAGAGAAACAGAGAAAGGACTTAAGGATCTATACCATGGATTACGGAAGAAAGAGAGCTAGGAAATACACCTTCAAAATTCCTAAGGTCGAGGAATTGGAAAAGCTCAGAAAACTGGTGGTCAACCCCCAGGCTTTCAAGGAGAAGTATGGAAGACTTATGCCTCTTCTCAGCACTGACATTGTGGATGGGATCCTTCCCACCTTGGTACAGTTTTACGATCCAACATATCACTGTTTTACCTTTCGAGATTATCAACTCATGCCTACATTGGAGGAGTACTCTCGTCAGATTGGAATACCTGTGTACTCGCAAGATCCGTACTCCGGTTTGGAAAAGAATCTTGACGACATTATCATTGCTGCAACTACTCCTTTGAACGTAGTCGACATCAGAACTCATATGGTGAGTAAAGGAGTAATTCAAGGATTACCCTCTAAGTTCCTATTGGATCAAGCTTGGTACTTCGTCAGCATCCAAGATATGAGTGCTTTTGAGGAAATCTAGGCATTGCTTATCTATGGATTGTTCTTGTTCCCTAACATTAACGATTTCGTCGACATCAACGCAATTAAGATCTTCTTAATTGGAAATCCAGTTCCAACCTTGCTTGCGGATGCTTATCACTCTGTGCATTCAAGAAACCTGCAGCGAGGAAGATTAATTACATGTTGCGTACCGTTGCTATACGAATGGTTCGTCTCGCATCTGCCGAAGTCTAGCACTTTCTGGAATATGAGGGATGGCCTTTACTCGTCACAGATGATCATGTCCCTCACTCATTCGGACATTGAGTGGTGTAGTCTTGACAACAACGAAACCAAAATCATCTTCAGTTGCGGGAGTTATCCCAACGTACCCCTTATTGGAACTAAGGGAGGAATCAGCTACAATCCAGCTTTAGCGCATCGTCAATACGGCTATCCCATGAAAAATATTCCAAGTAGTATTCAATTGGAAGGTCTGTTCTTCAAGAACATCGACGATCATGGCAACATGCTGAAGAAAGAAATTGTCCAAGCCTGGCGTCTTGTTCACACAAAAGGGAGAAGATTATTAGGAAAACATCTTTGCATCTCCCTGGATCCTTACCTTCAATGGGTACGCGTCAGAGCATTCAAGCTCAGGATGCCATATCAACATCAAGAACCTATTCCCCTAAGGGAACCAATATACCTTTTCTCCACCGATGTTGAAAAACTACAAGCGGCATTAATCAAGGTATGCCAAGAAAGGAATGCTTGGAGGAACAAGTATCGAATCGTCAACACGGAAAACGTTGAGATTCAGAACATCCTAAGAAGGAAGGATGAGTTACTTGAAGCACTCAATCGACAAGTGACACAATCGTCACTTTCTCATCATATCCCTCCTGCTTCCTGGATCATCGATCAGCTCACGTCAGAGAATGCTCAGCTCAAGAAATAGAATAAAATGTTACAACGTGAAGTCGGCTCTTCGTCAAAGTTTTAGAGTCCTTTCTCTCTGTTTCTCTGTATTTCCCTTTTCAAAGTGTGTAAAAAACGGCGTTTTCGCTTAATTAATAAAAAGTTTGATGTTTCATAACGTAATTATGGTGTTTCCTTGAAAAATATTAACTTAATTACACATCATGCATCGCTTTAGTTGTACGCACTGACACGAGAATTGTCGCGGATCTAATAGTCACTTTCCTTTCTCCAGAAAGAGAGGAGGAGAAGGAGGTGAACAAAGACATTCAAGCTGTCTCATCCATACAAAACTCGTTCAAGTCGCAAGAAAAGAATGGAAGACTTTGAACAAGAGAATGGAGAACTCAGAGAAGAGGTTACTACTCTCAAAGATGCTGTTGAAAGGCTCAATAGTATGGTAGAAGCCCTGGTGGTTGCACAGAATCGACCAACGCCAGAAGAACCGCAAAGGACTGTGGTTTCCGAGATTGTTTCTACTCCTATTCCTCAGTATACCATGCCGCCCAACCGACCTTGGGGCATGCCGTATAACTTTAATCCAGACGGGTACATACCCCCAGTTTCTGAAGTTCCCAGAGCTACAACGGAGATGCATCCACCAGAGGGTTACAGACCTCTGGAAATTGAAGTTCCAAGAGCAACGACAATGGGTTTCACACAACAAAATGTTGAGATACCAAGATCTGCTGTCATGGCTTCTTCACAACCGATTATGCATACTTTTCCTCCATCGGGAGGACAAGTATATCATCACGCTCCCAGTGAGGATGCTGGCGTGTATGAAAGATTGGACGAGTTCCAGGAACAGTTTCTGCAAATGCAGAAGGAACTCAAGAATCTCCGAGGACAAGATCTATTTGGAAAGAACGCTGCAGACCTCTGTCTGGTTCCAAATGTTAAGATTCCTCACAAATTCAAAGTACCAAATTTCGAGAAGTACAAAGGGAAATCATGCCCACAAAGTCACCTCGTGATGTACGCTCGAAGAATGTCAACTCAGACTGATAATCAACAATTACTCATTCATTATTTCCAAGACAGCCTGACTGGTGCTGCACTCAAATGGTACATGAACTTGGACAGTTCAGAGATTCGTACTTTTCGAGACCTCGGAGAGGCCTTCGTCAAACAGTATAAGTACAATCTGGATATGGCTCCCGACAGAGATCAACTCCGGGCCATGAATCAAAAGGATAGAGAAAGCTTTAAGGAATACGCTCAGAGATGGCGTGAAGTTGCTGCTCAAATTTGTCCTCCACTTGAAGAGAAAGAAATGACAAAAATCTATCTCAAGACTTTGAGTCCATTTTAATACAGACGAATGGTTGCCAGTGCACCAAGTGATTTTACAGAGATGGTAAACATGGGTGTGCGTTTAGAAGAAGCAGTTCAAGAAGGACGTTTGAATAAAGAACCAGAATCTTCTATTGGTCCTAGAAAGTACGGAAGTTCTTTCCAGAAGAAAAAGGATCAAGATGTCAGCAATGTCTTGCACAAAGCAAAGAAGAAGTTTTCACCTCAAATTGCTACAATAACTCCGGTTGTTAACTCAGCGCCAGCTTATCAACCTCAGGTTTCGCAACAACCATTTCAACAAAGGTCGCAGCAACCTCAACAACAGGTTCAACCTCCAAATTACAACAACCGGGTTTCAAGGTATCCTCCTTTTGACCCCGTGCCAATGCCTTATGCGGATTTGTTTCCAACATTACTGGCGAAAGGACTCATTCAGACAAAGAATCCTCCAAATCCCGCATATGAATCGTCACACTGGTTCAAGGCTTACCAATCCTGTCCTTATCATAAAGGGGCACCAAGTCACAACATTGAGAACTGTTTCAGTTTCAAGGCCGACGTTCAAAGATTAGTGAAGAGCGGATTGCTATCCTTCAAAGATACTAATCCTAATGTCCAGGCAAATCCTTTGCCACAACATAAAGAAGCTTCAGTAAATCTGGTAGATCAACACCGCAATGTCATTCAAATCTACGATATTCGTCAGATAGGGTAAAATCTTGTCAAAATGCACGCTAGACAAGTTGGGTATGGTCATGTACCACCTCACAACTACTTCACATGTGAAATTTGTCCAAAGAATAATCAAGGATGTGCCGTAATTCAAGCTGCATTACAAGAACAAATGGACTTAGGATGGATTCAACACATTCGAGTCAAAACTGAGTACGATGTCAACATGGTCCAAGGATGTCCAGGAGAATACAAAATCTACAAAGTTGAAGATCTCGAAGGATCGGTAGTCAGGTTCCATAAGACTTTAAATGGACTTGCCTACTTTGGAACGGATTTCCATCCTTACAGTAGATGCAGAATTTGTCGAAGAAATTCACGAGGATGTTTGCGTGTTCGCAACGACATTCAGAAACTAATGGATGATAATACCATTACAGTTCTTACCAATAGAGAAGATGACGAAGTCTTTACCGTATCTCCTCAAATTAATCAAGATGAACCAACGCAAGTTAAGTATGGCAGCAGGAAGACAACAATTGCTCCGTTAGTCATCTACTTACTATGTCCTATACTGTATGAGTCCAGCAAGGCTATACCATACAAGTACAACGCTACATTCATTGAAAATGGTAAGGAAATACCATTATCGTCTGTTGTCAACATTGTTCCCGTTCCTAAGAAAGACGGAAAAGTCCGCATGTGGGTCGACTACAGAGATTTGAACAAAGCTAGCCCTAAGGATGATTTTCCTTTACCACATATTGACATCATGGTTGACGGTACTGCAAAATCCAAAGTTTTCTCATTCATAGACGGATTTCCAAGATACAACCAAATCAAAATGGCACCTGAGGACATGGAGAAAACAACTTTCATCACCCCCTGGGGCACGTTCTGCTATCGCGTTATGCCTTTTGGACTAAAGAACGCAGGGGCAACTTATCAAGGAGCCATGACTACACTTTTCCACGACATGATGCTTAAGGAAGTGGAAGTTTATGTGGAGGACATGATTGCCAAATCAGAAAATGAGGAAGATCATATACAGAATCTGACAAAGTTATTTCAACGCTTACGGAAGTTTCAGCTTTGCCTGAATCCCAACAAGTGTACCTTTGGTGTTTACTCAGGAAAACTCTTTGGTTTCATCGTCAGTAAACGAGGAATTGAAGTGGATCCAGATAAAGTCAAGGCAATTCAAGAAATGCCTTCACCCAAAACCGAGAAACAAGTTAGAGGATTTCTTGGACGTCTGAATTACATCTCGAGATTCATATATCTCATGACAGCAACTTGTGCTCCAATTTTGAAACTTCTACGGAAAAATCCGAGTTGCATCTGGACAGACGATTGTCAGAAAGCGTTCGACAGCATTAAGGAATATCTGCTCGAACCACCCATCCTATCTCCTCCAGTGGAAGGAAGACCTTTGATAATGTACTTAACCGTCTTAGAAGATTCCATGGGTTGTGCCCTTGGGCAGCAAGACGAGACGAAAAGAAAAGAGCATGCCATCTACTACTTGAGCAAGAAATTCACTGACTGTGAATCCCGCTACTCCATGCTCGAGAAAACCTGTTGTGCTTTGGCCTGGGCTGCCAAGCGTCTCCGCCAGTACATGATTCAACATACTACTTGTTTGATCTCCCATATGGATCCAATCAAGTACATCTTTGAGAAGCCTGCCTTAACCGGAGAATTGCCCGTTGGCAGATGTTGTTATCAGAATATGACATTGAGTATCACGCACAGAAAGTCGTGAAAGGAAGTATCCTAGCTTAGCACTTGGCTCACCACCCACTCAATGGTCATGAATCGACCAGTTTTGACTTTCCGGACGACGTCATGTACCTCAAGATGAAAGATTACGACGAGCCACTACCAGATGAAGGACTTGAGATAGGGTCCCTGTGGGGCTTAATTTTTGACGGAGCTGTCAACACTTATGGACGAGGAATTGGGGAAATCATTGTTACCCCTTGAGGTACCCATATTCCACTTACTGCCAGATTAACTTTCAAATGCACAAACAATGAGGCCGAATATGAAGCTTACATCATGGGTCTCGAAGAAGCCGTGGATCTAAGAATCACACACTTGGATGTATACAGAGATTCTGATTTGGTCATTAATCAAATCAAAGGAGAATGGGAAACACGCCAACCTGGGCTAATCCCTTACAAAGACTACGCAAGAAGATTGTTACCATTCTTCGATAGGGTAGATTTTCATCATATCCCTCGTGAAGAAAATAACTTGGCTAATGCATTAGCCACGCTCTCTTCCATGATTAGGATAAATCATTGGAATGGCATTCCTCGGATCGATGTTATGCGCCTGGATAGGCCTGCTCATGTTTTCACAGTAGAAGCAATCATCGACGATAAACCGTGGTATCAAGACATCAAAAACTTTCTTCAAAGGCAAAGAAAGATAGAAAGACTTTGAGAAAGTTAGCTGGCAGATTCTTCTTGAATGAAGATGTTTTGTACAAGACAAATTTCGACATGGTTCTGCTCAGATACGTTGACAGAAAAGAAACAACAATAATCATGAGAGAAATACATGAAGGTTCCTTTGGTACTCACACCAATGGACACGCCATGACAAGGAAAATACTGAGAGCAGGATATTATTGGCTGACGATGGAGTCAGATTGCTACCAGTATGCAAAGAGGTGTCACAAATGTCAGATCTACGCTGATAGAATTCATGTGCCACCATCTCTTCTCAACATACTCTCTTCCCCTTGGCCTTTCTCCATGTGGGGAATCGGCATGATTGGAATGATCGAGCCAAAAGCGTCCAACGGACATCGCTTCATCTTGGTAGCCATAGACTATTTCACCAAGTGGGTTGAAGCAGCTTCGTACGCAAACGTTGAAGGATAGAAAAACACTTAGAAAGGGGGGGGGGGGGTTTGAATAAGTGTAGCTTTAAAACTTGTAAGATAAAAACTATTTGCACAATGATTTTTATCCTGGTTCATTGTTAACTAAACTACTTGAGTCCACCCCCTTGGAGTGATTTACCTCACCTGAGGATTTAATCCACTAATCACACATGATTACAATGGTTTTCCACTTAGACAACTTCTAAGTCTTCTAGAGTATACTGATCACAACCTGATCACTCTAGGAACAATCTGCTTAGATACCCTCTAAGACTTTCTAGAGTATACTGATCAACAACCTGATCACTCTAGTTCTTACAACTTAATGTAAACAAATTCTAAGAGTTACAATGCTTCTAATAAAGCTATTATCACAACTGTGATTTTCTCTTAAGTTTAAGCTTAATCTCACTAATATATTACAACAGCAATGTAGTGAGGTTGATGAAGTTTGAGAGCTTTTGATTTGAACAGCGTTTCAGCGTTTTTGCATAAAGTCTTGTATTCAGAGTTTGTAATACGTAATATAGCTTCTCATCAGAACTTCATATTTATAGGCGTTTGAGAAGATGACCGTTGGCATTTAATGTTTCACTCTTTTGTCAAATACCTCGAGCCTTGCTTTTGCTGTGTCTACAGACGTTGCCTTTAATAGCTTTCAACGTTCCTTTTGTCAGTCAGCGTAGCCTGCCAGCTAGTACTTGCTTCTGATCTGATGTTTGTGTAGACAATGTTGGAATATCATCAGAGTCAAACAGCTTGGTGCAGAGCATCTTCTTGTCTTCTGACCTTGAAGTGCTTTTGAGCGTGATACCATGAGAACTTCAGTGCTTCTGCTTCTGATCTCAAGTTCTTCTGATGCTTCCATAGATCATGTTCTGATTCTGCTTCACCATCTTCTGATATCTTGCCAGATCATGTTCTGATGTTGCATGCTGAACCTTCTGAGTCAGTGCTTCTTGCGCTGATTTTGTGCATACTCTTTATATAATTCCTGAAATAGAAATTGCATAGTATTAGAGTACCACATTATCTCATACAAAATTCATATACATTGTTATCATCAAAACTAAGAATATTGATCAGAACAAATCTTATTCTAACAATCTCCCCCTTTTTGCTGATGACAAAAACATATATAAATGATATGAATTTGCGATCAGAATATCAGATGGCTAAAGACAATTACACAGCTATAGCATAAGCATATAAACATAGTGTGTGAATATGTCTCCCCCTGAGATTAACAATCTCCCCCTGAGATAAATAATCTCCCTCTGAAATAAATACTAGAAGAAATTTATAAATAAAGGACTTCCCTGAGTACTTTCCATTTCAACTGAGACGATCACATATGCTTAGATCTTCAAAACATTCATAGCTTCTGATTCTTGCTTCCATAGGACAGCTTCAGAGCTTGAATTTCTTCTTGAATCATTACATGCTAGATTGTATCAGAACATTGTTGAATGTACCAGAGCATCATCAGAGCATCTCTACATCCTGAAATGTTACAGAACAAACTAAACGACAAAAGTCAGAGCATGAATGAATCAGAACATAAAATATGTATCAGAATATATAATATGTATCAGAGCAAAAACAATAATGTTTCAAAGCATATTTAGACTAAAACATGCATCAGAACATATAAGGAATAAGAATGAGTTAGAGCATATTCTATCATCAGAATATCATAACATTCTTCCTTCTTGCTTCTGATCTTGAAGCTTTATAGCACTCAGCTTGCTTCAAATTTCATGAGCTTGAATCCATACAGAATTGCTTTTCCTCATGTCTTTGCTTTTCATGTTGAGCTTTTAAGAAGATCTTCACTTCCTGCAAAACATTCAAAGACATAGAACTTGCACATTCTGTTAGAAATGTGGAGACTTTCTCCTAGCAACTGATAATATAAATCAGATCATTTATCACATTTTCTCCCCCTTTTTGTCATAACATCAAAAACACAAAAGATTCAGATGAAAAACAAAACAATTATGAGAGAAAAGAAGGATAACTTTCATTGATTGCAAAAGGAGAACTGTCTGAAGTACAAGGAAGATACATAGAAGACAGATGCAAGAAACAAAGAGAAACTACTAAGACACAAAAGGACTAAGACGACCCTAGCTTAGACATAATCTTGGCCAGCATGTCATGAATCCCAGCATTGCTCTCAGTCTGCCTCTCCATGAAAGTGCGGAACTCAGCATTGGTAGTATCTTGCACGTCCATGCGAGAAGCTAGGTCAGCTTGGTTCTTCTGAATAACCTCTAGAGTCTTCACCAGAAGAGAGGGTTCGCCAGAAGAAGCTTCACAACTTCTGTCCAGAGGGACATCATTCTGAACTGCAGCTTCCATTGTTAGATCATCACCTTGATTTTCCTCAACAGGAATAGTCCCAGCAGGATGATCTTCAGCATCATCTTCTTCCATAGAAGCATCTCCTTCATATTCTGCAGCAGGAAGATCAGAATCTCCATTCTCAATAGCTTGAAGAATGGCAGCAAGATTCCTTGGAGCAGAAGGACCTTCAACTTCTGGTGGGTCAACAACTTCTGGAATGACCAAATTGGGGTCGTTCTCAGAAGGATTTTCCCTCAGAAAGTCAAACAAGGACTTGAAGTCTCCTCAAGAACTCTCCTGTTTCTGATGGGATGATAATAGACACCATTATCAACTTCAAGAAGATAACCAGCATAACCAGGAGTAGCAGCCACAAGTCTCTTCTGAACAGCCATAGCTCCCACTTGAAAATCTTGGCGAAAGCTTCTCCAGAGGTTTCTAGTAGACACATCATCAAGATCATTGAAGAAGGCATCCTTCAAGAGATCCAGCCTACTGATAACTTCATTTCTGAACAGCTCCAGGTAAGTATGAGGTTCAGGTTCAGGAGGATTGAAGGTGAATTTGTAGTCAGGGTAGAGAAGGCAGTCTGGGTTGGATTTTCTAGTAGGAAAGGGATGGGATATAGAAGGTGGAACTGCTGTGGTTGAAGAGGATGGAATATCTGTGGAGAGGGTTGATGAGGATGGTATATCAGTGGGTGTGGGAGGATAGACATTTAGTGGAGTGGGGTTCAAGATAGGTGTAGAAAGAGATGGTGGAGGAGGATTTGGAATGGTGAAGGTGTTGTGAGGTTCAGAAGGAGGAGGTTGGATAGAAGAATGAGATTTAGAAGGAGGTGGTTGATATACTTTCCTGGAGAAATTACCCGTTCTTATTGCTTTCAAAGAATCTACTTTAAGAGGGTCATAAGTAACCTTCTGCCTCTTAGCTTCTTTAGCAGCTTCTTCTGCAGCCTTTCTCTTTGGCCTTGCTTCTTGCTTCTTCTGATCCTTCTTCTGAAGGTCAGCTTGAGAAGGAAGCTGTAATACGGTGAACTGACTTTTTATAACGAAATGTTGCGGATAGCAAGATTCGCCACCAACTTTTATTTTATCCAATTTTAGGAAAGGCTAAAAGAATAGGAAAAGACCTTTTTTAAAAAAGATTTTGAGTCAGGGGGGTAAGTTATACAAAAGGAAGGTGTAAGGCACCCTTTGCATCCATGGTTATCCATGGGCTCTTAATTTCTTAGCTCGCTTTTGTATTGTTTGAAATGTTTGAAAACGAGGTGTGAAAAGTAAAAACTTTGAAGAAGAACTTTAGCTTGTAAATAGGCGTAGTCTTTTGAAAAGTACTAGTCAGAGACCCGTGCTGTCGCCCGGGTGCATTATTTGTGGTGTAGTTTCTTGAATGATACCAAAAATGATACAAAAAATGTGAAGTAAAGAAGTTTGACCAAGTTGCATATGTAAAATGGAAATTAACCATTGAAAAAGTTTTACTAATAAGATATTAGTAAAATGAAAATTAGGTTCTAAGTTTAAATAAGGATCCACAAAAAAAAAGTCTAAATTATGTCAAAAAGAATAAATTATAATTCATAAAAATCAAAGTCATGTTTTAAGTATGATTTTCTTTGATTCCAAAGATATTGAAAAATAATTCACTTAGTTTGTTATCCCTCAAAATACACTAAATCTTATTCTAGAAAAAGTGAAGCAAGGTTTATAAAAAATAAAATAAAAAATACAAGTACTGGTCGTGGTCGTATAGTTGTTATCGTATACATTAATTTGAAGAGATATTCAGTAATTTAAGGGGGTATTCACTACACTCATTGACTTACTCACACATTCTCACAGAATTTTCAAAATATTTTTAAAGTTCGAATTTTAGAATCCAAACACAGCAAAAAACACGCAACATACAAATAAACAAATATACTGATTTTAAAATTCAGACGCACCCCAACGCACCACAACAAACCCAACCTTAAAATCACAATCAATCAAAGTAAAAGAAATGTCTAGATTTCACACTCTAGAAAATACTTACAGATTTCAAAATTCGGACACTTTCATTTAAGTAATCTTACACTTTCTTTCCCTCTCATTTCCCTTTCATTTGAAACTAAACAAAATCAGTGTTGCATTAGTAAAGCTCCCATCTTTCACATTGTTCCAAAATTTCTCTCAAGTTTTACTCGTGTACGTTCAAACCAGGGATCTTCATCAACTTCTACTTCTCTCCATCCAAGCTAAGCGCAAACATTTCTTACATTTGGTAAGTTTTTTATATCCTTGTTTTTTTTTGTCTTTTTAATTTGTGATGCATTCATTTCTTTAACAGGTAATAGTTATGCTACATCCGAATACATTCAATATAAATGTAATGTTTGTTCTTAATAAGATTTGGTGTGAATTTTAGTCATTTGAGGATTATGGTACTTGCATGAATGCATTCTGCCCCAATTCATTTTAGTCTGGATTTTGAAGTCCAGACCATTAGTGCAGAATCAACGAACATGGCCTCACATCCTAGATTTATACATGAATAAACTAATTAGAATAACTAAAAAAATTTAAGTTGAGATGTAAATTATATCTGAGATATATTGAAATACACCATCTAAAGACATCCACGCTTTTCCCCATCCCATTCAAAGTAATCAACAATGTATATCTGGATATTTTAGGCTCATGTATTACAAACAAACAAATGATCACAGTAGCTCCGGTGTATACAAACACGTCACTTTCTCCCTTGTAGATGATCACTATTGCTTTGACATTCGCAAAATTTACACGTCACTTTATTTAAAAGGATTTATGAAGTGTCATACTTCAAATATTTGAAATGGCTTATAGAATTTGTGGTTTCCTTCTCTTCTCTTGGGTTATATAAACAAAATAGGAATGAGGTTCAACCGGTTCATATAATGGTCACTGTAATTATAGAAACCAGAATCAACATTATGGCAGTAATAAATAGGAATGAGATATAATTATGATTGAGCATAATGATTAAAGGGTTAAACTTGATCATAAATAATTTAATAACAATTTTAATAGAAAGGATTGACATATCAATAAACATGTTTCCAACTAAATGGAATATTTATTACAAAATAAGTTGACATTGAAACTTATGTTTTTAATTAGGCATTTTAAGAGTGTTCAAAGTAGAGGTGGACATCTAAAAAGCCTTAACAAAAGCAAGGTGTTAAATAAGCATCAAAATAAAGATCTGGCTGTTAGCAAGGTCATGGTTTAGAACATCATTTAGTTTTGTTGTGCCTGGCGTTCTTGGTCCTTGCACCCTTTGTAGCAGCATGTTTTGGTACCAACATATCAGAAATTTCTGGTTCTTGAGTTGTATCGAACTGAATCTCTCATGACTCTGAACTCATAAAAACTTGGCTCTATTCTCAGCTGGATCATAAAAACATGGTCTCATAAAATTAATTCTCCATGTCAAAGAAAAAAAGGCTATTTGGATAAACTTTTAAACATTCACAGAAAATTAATTAGACCAAAGAGTATAAGTAATAAATACAAACACATGTAGTTGTTGTAGAAGAAAAGAAAGGATAGAGAAAGGCTATTTTGAATTGAAGTCTAATTAGCAACCTCCACAAACAATTACATAGCATCCCATAGTTCAATATGGCTGGTTATTCTTATAATATATAATATAACATTTTAGGGGAGGCAAAAAGCTAGATCCTAGACATGACACAAACCAATGATTGAAACACCATAGTAGATGAAAAACAACTAACATCTACTTGTCACTTACCTGCTATTACCAAATTTAATAGTGTCTTGCTCCCTAAGTTCAAAATATCGTCGAGGTTCAATGGGATTATCTTGCAGAAGCAGTATCAGATGATAAATAACTCACATCCAACTTAAGCTCACTACTTGCTACTACGTCAAATGAAAATTACAAAGAAACTAATCAAAGACATTCAATGACCACTAACATGAACAGAAGTTTTGTTTGTGCTTCCAAGGTCGATTATGTAAGGCCTATTGCATGAAAAGTATCACTTTCCAGGGGAAGTTATATATATATATATATATATATATATATATATATATATATATATATTGGTGATAACAAAGACTACATCTAAATACTGCATTAGTAAGATGGTAGGACAGAGCAATAAGAAATCAACCTTAGCAGTAACACAAAATCAATAGTACAACACATGATTAACCTTAAAAAATGAATTTGTAAAATTTAAGCAGCGGGAACAAAAGATTACCATTCAACATTTCACCAATCTTGAAAATATAGAGCATCCATTTAATATCTGGCTTTCGAGCCTCTGGTGGTCCATTGAACAATAAAGTAATACCTGAAACATATAAATTGTTCAGCGAACAATTAAATGAAACATAATCTCGCTCAACAAATCAAAGTTCTAAACTAAGAAAATATAGAGATGGGAGCAAGGGATATAACATAGGATCTGATACCAAGCAGAAAGCTAATGTCATTTCATAAATAAGAACATAAATCCTATCAATTATCTGCAACAAACCAAACAATTCCTTCAACCATTAATAGCTTTATAAAATCATAACAGAAACAGAACAAAAAATCATGAAAGAAAAAGTTCAGATGCAATTTTTAAAATCTCCATGAATGACAGCATACCCTGTATATCGGAGTAGAGGGAGGGATGTCGTTATATAAGTTTCAACAGGAGCTTTGTTGCAGACTATGTAGCAATAACAAAAATATTGTTTGAATCATAACTACAATAGTTAAAATTTTAAGCATTAAGTACATATATTTAAACTCATGGTGGAAAATAACTATACTTACCATCTTCAATGAAGTTTCTAATATAGTTGCTGCTTTCGTAGAATTTCCCCTGCCAAAATACATATTTGTGAGTTTATTAGAGTTTCCTTGTCAGCTTAAATCTCAAATGATTCACAAGATCTAGGTTTTAGCAATTTATACAAATCAAACTAACCACCAAATATACATCATACTCAGAACTTTTTCGAAACGAAACTTATACTAATTGAAACTAAACTTTCGAAATGATATCAAAACATATAAATTAAAAACTCTGCAATGGCCATGAAAATGGAAGATGTCAAAACACAATATAATATACAAACTTATTTCTAAATCTAAATATGATTTGAAGAAAAACTCAACAGGTGATTAATCAGAAAAACTTTAGAAACTTTCATTTCCAACAAACAACCGAAAAATTATAGCTATGAATCCACCTCTCTTTCTCTTCCATTGAGCAAGAAGCTTGAGTCTTCAGTTCTCTCTTAAGCTGCTTCAAAAAAAATAGAAACAATAACAAAAAAATCAGAAGATTGATTTTTTTGAGTGAAAAGCGTGACGCTGGGTCGGAGTTTGGTGAACCAACTGGTCGACGGTGAGTAACAGTATCCGAGGCGAGGTTGTTGGAAACGAAATTCCGACCAGTTCATTAGGAAGTCCATGGGACGAATAGTACGAAAATGGCTTTGATTTTTCATCGGAGGTGGTGTTCGTCGATAATAGAGGCGGAAAGGGTGGCGGCGGTGGTTTTAGGGCTTTAGAGAAAAAAGAGATAGAAAAGAGAACACGAGAGAGAGAGAGAGAAGTGGAAATCATGGTAATCAGATGAGAGAGACGAATGACTTTGAAATGAAAAATGTGGCCATGGATTAAATGACACGTGTTGGTTTCTTGTTATGGCTTTATTATGACATTACAAATAAACCCTTTTTAGTAGGACAAAATAAGTTAGGGAACTTTGTCTATTATGATAATGAAAAGGGCGGTAGATTGGTCAATTGATTAGTAATGGATAGATAGTAGATTTGAATATTAGTGGAAAAAGAGTTTGAATTTGATTTTGAATTTGAAATAGAGCAAGCAATTAATAGCAACTACCCTAAGTTTGAAAAATCGTTCTTTTAGCTTTTCGAGCGAAAGGGTCTATCCATACCATAAGAGGGCAGGAAGTCTTTCAATTGGATGTTTAAGGGTCATCGAGTTATCATTCACCATAAGACTGTCCCTTGCCATAAAGAGGGCAGGTAGTCTAAGGGAAGGATATAATAGTCATTAACCTGTTTAGGCATCATGCGAGGATACCTTAGCAATAGGGACAAATCATTTTTATAAGGCAACATCGAGGGAGTTTCAATAACTTTGAAGGCAACATTGCTTTAGGTATCCTCGGAATCGAGGGACTTGACTATCTTTAGTACAATTAAAGGCAACAGGTAACAATTAAGGCAACGAGAGGAATTACCCTAAAGGTGTGTGGGTGCAACAATCACGTGATTCAATTCAGATAGTTATCTTTTAACTAGTGATGCTAATTCAGTTCAAGGCTTGCACTCCCTAAGATTACTAACCACAGCAGAAAAGTAAAGCAGTTTAAATGTCCTACGCTATTACAATAAACACCTGCGGGGATGGGGGAAATTAAAAGACAGAAAATAATAGGGCACAATAATTAGCATAAAAATTCTTGAATGCCTTGATCTTCCTTGAATCTTCAATTGACTCTGATCATCTGAGAATTAAATGGACAATAATAAGGGTGAGTGTATGTGGAATTCCTCTGACATTGAAAATAAATTTTAATTTAACCTATAAGGCAAAAAATAAAATTTAAACAAGAAAAGGATTAGAACTTAGCTTTTCGATTGCCATGGCGCGTAGTCGGAAGATTTTGATTAACCTTGAAAAATTCGCACAAAGAAGAGAAATGTGGTTAGTGCATTACAGATCTACAAACCCTAGTTAGTTAAAGATCTACAAGCCCTAAAGAATATACAAACACTCTGACCCTAAAAAGTTTATTTAAGAAAACGTATTGTGACCCAAAAGGTTCATAAGGCTTGTCGTCAAAGGCATTAGTGGACAAACCTACCAGTAATAGTGATTAGTGGTCATGTTAAAATCAGGGTTTTAAAATAATGATTAACTAAAAAACCTCAATTAAATTATTATTGTAAAAGAAATTTTTATTTTACGAGAAAAATCGAGTTTTCGATTAAATACAGATAATTATAAAACCATTATTTATATAAATAATTGATAGGTAAAATAAATAAATAATAAGATAATAATAAAAGAGAAAAAGGAATAAAGGATAATTATGTAATTAAAAATAAAATAAATAAAAAATAAGGATAAAAACTTAGCTGATCCAGTGTGCCAAAGGGTTGAAGGTCCATGGTGGGTATGCGCTACTAAGACCTTTAGATTTTTGCTGGTAACGATCTGGCGGTGGAAAGATGAAGATGTATGGTGAGCCTTCGTAGTCTGGGCGTATGGGATCTGTGAGCAACTGTCTTGAAAAATAAAATCTTGTGACCTGGGGTTCGAACCCCAGTCTTAATGGTCACATCATCTCTTGATCACCAATGGCGCTCCGATGAGAACGAATATGAGGGTTTGGTGCGCTTTCAAGCGTGAGCAATGATTAGGATTTTCTCCTGGGATATCAGGGACGGGTATTTGATACCTGGAAGGGATTGAAACCTGGTTGTAACCTTCAAACCGATCCCTCTCTTTTTGTTCCACTATTGAAGTTTTTTGTTAGGGTTTATGGAGCAGCTCCCATCTCCTATTTTTTTCCCTTGCTCTTATTAGGTTTAACTATATATAGAGGATTCAATTAGGTCTGAAATTGGGCTGGGACTATTTGTTTTTTATAGGAGAAAAATTTGATTCAAAATCATACGATTTCCTTTCTAATCTTGTCCAATCTTTTCCAATCTCTTTGAACGAAATTTTACCATGCATTTAGCCCCTTGAGTGATTGATATTGATTGGAAAAATCAATCTTTTGATTAAATCTATTTATTTCATATTTTATTTAATTTATTTATCATTTAAATGAATAAAAATTCAAATAGATAAAATAAATATCATAAAAATGAACTAAATAAATCTATAGGTCTTGGTATGGTCCATGGGTATGTTTGAGATCCAAGAATTTAGCCTAAGAATTCAAAATATCAAAATTCTCCATTTATGTATTAGGTGTAATTTCTCAAAATCGACCAACTTGTGCGAGCTATAACTCCTTAATTTTTGATCATATGGGGATAATATAGGACTTTTTAGAAAGCTTAAAGAGTCCTCTAAAAGCTCCTTTTGGTTTCATCTCAATTGAGTCTACCATGTTCAAGTTATGAGCTTTGAAAAAAATGACTTTTTGCGATCTTTAAGAATGACCTGTAATGTTTTGGCTCATATCTCTCAAATGAAGCATTTTTGGCCTTGGCATGTGAGAGACAAAATTGTAGAGAATTCAATTTCCTTCAAATTGAGATTTGGATGGAAAATTTCTGATGTTCCATGTGAAAGTTATGGCTGGTCAAAGTTCAGTTGACTTTCTCCTATGAAACCCTGATTTAGAAACTTTTGAGTTTGTTGATTTCTGATCTTTTCTTGATGAACCATGATCAATCCTTTATGAAATGGTGAATGATACTTCAAAATGAGGTTGTTGGCAAAAAATCAATTGTTTTGACGGTACTTTGACCATAGTTTGACTTTTAGGTCAGTCAGTCGATTATTGATCGTTTGGGTCATTGAGTGAGCAATCTTTTGAATCAGGGCTTGAAACTTGGCATGAGGATTATTTGAATCATATGAGAGGCCATGGAGTCCATTGGAAGTGTCAGAAACTGATTTTACTTTGAGAAGATCAAAACCCTAGTTTGAGGGTTGTTGTTTAGGATAGAGACTGCATGCTTCTTCTTATGTATCTTTGAGCATTTGAAAGGTTAGATGGACTAAAATATGAACAAATATGATGGGCAAATTTTGGGGTATGACAGAAGCACTCTTCCATGGATCCACGTAGGATCAACAGAAGATTGAGTTCTTACAGAAGCTTTCAAACAATGCTTAACAGCCTTGTGAAGTTCTGCTTGGAACAAGGTAGCAAAGCCTTCAACTGGAATTCTTCTGCTCAGAATATCTGGGAAGACAAAAGGAACAGAAGTTATCTCCTTGATAAGTTCCATTCTTAGCAGATCAAAACCATTGAAGATATGACCCTGAGTGACTCTAAAGAATTTAGACGTCCAATAGTCTTTAGAGAGTCCATCAAATCACTTTCTATCAGAATGTCTGAAATCATTCTGGCGAAAGGAATAGTATTTCTTTGAAGACGAGGATACTTCTCACGTTCTTCATCCCTTGACTCTTCAATAGCCATCTTCAGATTCTGGAACAGAATTTTGGAGATGTTCAGTTCAATTCTTCTTCCAATACAGAAGAGAGTATATTTGTGATCAGGACTGATGTAAGAGGAGGAGAACGATCTTCTTCTGTGATGGAGAGAACCCAGAATAATCTCAGCCCAGACTTGGTAGAACGCCCTCAATGTACCAGTTTTATGAGATTCAATACCGGTAGCAAACGATATTTGTTTTTCAACCTGTAGCCAACTAACTCTGCAATGAAGAGGACCAGTGCATCCTTCTTCATCATCCAAGTTGTACAGCTTCCTGATCAACTTCTCAGTTATCACAACTTCATGCCCTAACACAAAGGAGATGTTGGCAGTTGGAGTAACGGTTGCATGAGCCCAGAAATCTTTCACAAGAGCCGGATAAATTGGTCCAACCAATCTATCAAGATAGTTTGACCATCCTTGTGCCATAATCTTTGCATCAGGTTTGAAACCATATGCTTTCAGATTCTCAAAATCCATCGAGGACTCACAAAGAACTTCCATTTTTGATGGAGGAATGGAACAGGTCTTCAATGGAGCATACCTATGCTTGCTGAAAACCAGTTGAGTGGAAGACATTTCTTCTGCGTGGTTTGAGGAACTTGATGAAGGATTCATGATGATATGCTAAGTTTCAGACACAAACTAGGGTTTATGCGAAGAATGCAAAAAGAGAGGGACGAATGAAGAGAGAGAGAGTGAAAAAGATGAAATGAAGATGAAGGGGAGTATATAAAAGGTTGGAAACAAAATAATGAATGCAATATGGTTTAAGTGAAATGATTACAGAAAAGCATGACATCAATTTGCATTTAATGAGATACGATGTTAGGAGAGACAAAGTGACAAAATGAAATGATTTGCATAGTTACCTAGGGCGGCGTCTCCTCAACTACACGCATGCTTGTCCAGAAATAGTAAACACGTGTTCATTTTCTGGAAAACTGGTGACAGCTGTTTTACTTTAAAAGAGATTCTGAATCAACTTAGACAATAAAACGTTAGTAATAACAGAATCAGAACTTCTAATTGATGATTATCAGAACTTCTTATATTAATATAATCCCAACAGATTTCAGAATTTAACCATACATGAGATCTTCTCATCTTCTCATTCTGGGCATAAATCCATACTGATATTCTTCAGAATGAACTTAAACCTATCTTCAGCAAGGGGTTTTGTAAGGATATCAGCCCATTGATGGTCTGTATCCACAAAGTTTAAAGAAAGAACACCCTTTTGAACATAGTCCCTAATGAAATGATATTTAATCTCAATATGTTTAGCTTTGGAATGTAAGATAGGATTCTTAGATAAACATATTGCAGAAGTATTATCACAGAAGATAGGAATGTTACTCTCATATATTTGATAATCTTCTAACTGAATCTTCATCCATAGCATTTGTGTGCTACAACCAGCAGCAGCAACATATTCTGCTTCTGTTGTTGAGAGGGCAATGGTAACTTGCTTCTTGATGTACCAAGAGATCAGATGACTTCCTAGAAATTGACAACTTCCAGAAGTACTCTTCCTTTCAATTCTATCTCCAGCATAGTCAGCATCACAAAATCCTACTAAGTTGTATTCTTTAGATTTTCTGTAGACTAAACCAACATTAGTAGTACACTTCAGATACCTCAGAATTCTCTTAACAGCAGTTAAGTGAGATTCTCTAGGATTTGATTGGAATCTAGCGCACAAACAAACACTGAATAGAATGTCAGGTCTAGAAGCAATTAAATATAGAAGAGATCCAATCATACCTCTGTACAACTTCTGATCTACCTTCTTACTTACCTCATCCTTACCTAGAACACACGTTGGATGCATAGGAGTTTTGGCTTCTTTGCTTTCAGAAAGATTAAACTTCTTCAGAAGTTCTTTCACATACTTCGTTTGATGAACATAAGTTCCATCAGAAGTTTGATTGATTTGAATCCCAAGAAAGTACTTGAGTTCACCCATCATACTCATTTCAAATTCAACCTGCATAGACTTAGCAAACTCCTTTCCAAGTGAAGCATGAGATGTTCCAAAAATAATATCATCAACATAAATTTGACAAATTAAAATGTCCTTCTTAGATGTTTTAAAGAAGAGAGTCGTATCCACTTGTCCTCTAGTGAAACCATTGTCCAGAAGGAAAGAACTTAATCTTTCATACCAAGCTCTAGGAGCTTGCTTCAATCCATACAATGATTTCTTAAGTTTGAAAACATGTTCTGGAGACTTAGAGTCTTCAAAACCAGGAGGTTGGTGAACATAGACTTCCTCATCTATATAACGATTTAAGAAGGCACTCTTAACATCCATCTGATACAGAGTGATGTTATGCTGAGTGGCAAAAGAAATTAATAAGCGAATAGATTCTAACCTGGCCACTGGTGCAAAGGTTTCTGTATAGTCAATCCCTTCTTGCTGACTATATCCCTGAGCCACCAGTCTGGCTTTGTTTCTTACCACCTCTCCTTTCTCACTAAGCTTGTTTCTGAAGACCCACTTTGTACCAATGATGTTGAATCCTTTTGGTCTAGGAACCAAATCCCATACATCATTCCTTGTAAACTGATTTAGTTCTTCTTGCATGGCAATTATCCAGTCTGGATCTTCTAGAGCTTGATCAACAGAAGTTGGCTCGATCAAAGAAACAAGACCTAATTGACATTCTGCATTGTTCTTACGAAATGCTCTGGTTCTGATAGGATCATCTTTCTTTCCAAGGATCACATTTTTTGAGTGAGCAGAATTGAGTCTAGAAGATATTCTGACTATTGGCTCTTCAGAAATTCTGAGATTCTCTAAAGATGTAGCAACTTGATCTTCTGATTCTTTGCTTCTGAGATTTTAAGCATCTGAAACTTTGCTTCTTGGTTCTACAGCTTCTGATATATCAATATCTATATCTGCAAAATTCTCAAACTGCTTTGGCTTTTCAAGACCAAGCTTATCATCAAATCTGATATTGATTGATTCTTCTACAACCAATGTTTCAGTATTGTATACTCTGTAACCTTTAGAGCGTTCAGAATATCCAAGAAGGAAACATTTTTGTGCCTTAGAATCAAACTTACCAAGATGATCTTTAGTATTCAGAATGAAACAAACACATCCAAAAGGATGGAAATATGAAATGTTGGGCTTTCTGTTCTTCCACAATTCATAAAGAGTCTTATTTAGAATAGGTCTTATAGAGATTCTATTCTGAATATAACATGCAGTGTTTATTGCTTCTGCCCAGAAGTGCTTAGCCATATTGGTTTCATTGATCATGGTTCTGGCCATTTCTTGTAGAGTCATATTCATTCGCTCTACAACTCCATTTTGCTGTGGAGTTCTAGAGCAAGAGAAATCATGGGCAATACCATTTTCTTTGAAGAACTCCTCAAAGAACCTGTTCTCAAATTTACCACCATGATCACTTCTGACCTTTATGATTTTGCACTCCTTCTCAGATTGAATCTGAGTGCAGAATTCAAAGAACACTGAATGAGACTCATCCTCGTGTTTTAAGAACTTTACCCATGTCCAGCGGCTATAATCATCTACGATGACTAGTCCAATCAGATCAATATGCAGAAGTTCTAACGGCCTTGAGGAAGAGACAACATTCTTAGATTTGAATGAAGGTTTGGAGAACTTGCCCTTCTGACATGCTTCACAAAGAGCATCTGATTTGTATTTCAGATTTAGGAGTCCTCTGACCAGATTTAGTTTGTTAATCTGAGAAATCTTTCTCAAACTAGCATGTCCTAATCTTCTGTGCCAGACCCATTGTTCATGATATTCTTTAGGTTCGGCAGCATGATATTTTTTAGGTTGTGTCACATGCTTCTTGGTGTGTGAAGTGTTAAAACATTTGGCATGTGAAGTGAGCCTAATATCATGTGAGTGGCCATATTTGAACTGATCATACAATGGCTTGTATGTGATTTTCAAATCATCAACAGG
Source organism: Vicia villosa (assembly GCF_029867415.1). NCBI lineage: Eukaryota > Viridiplantae > Streptophyta > Magnoliopsida > Fabales > Fabaceae > Vicia > Vicia villosa. The sequence continues at coordinate 330,587 of NW_026705289.1, read as the reverse complement.
TTCAAATTTTTGTGAGGTATCACCCTTATAGACAACGCCAATCCTTTTGTTTCCAGAAACACCATATATCATAGAAGCAAGATGACTTCTACCAATACTTCTAGACAGGAACTTTCTGAAGCTCGAGTCATATTCTTTCAGATTATGATTAAGACTAGGAATGGATTTTTCTGATTCAGAAGGAGATCCAATATCTTTGGATAATTTTAAAACTTTTTCCTTCAGTTCAGAATTTTCCACTTCCAGCTTCTTAGTTTCAAATTCAAATAGCTTTTTCAGCTTTTTGTATTTGATACTAAGATAAGCCTTGAGTTCCAGAAGTTCAGTTAAACTGGAAACTAACTCTTCTCTAGAAAGTTCAGAAAATACCTCTTCAGAATCTGATTCTGATGTAGATTCTAATCCGTCATCCTTTGTGGCCATCAGTGCAAGGTTTGCCTTCTCACCTTCAGAGTCTGATTCTGATTCTGATTCTGAATCATCCCATGTTTCCACAAGACCTTTCTTCTTATGAAACTTCTTCTTGGGATTCTCCTTCTAAAGTTTTGGACATTCATTCTTGAAGTCTCCAGGCTCATTGCACTCATAGCAGATTACCTTCTTCTTGTTAGATCTTCTGCCTCCAGAAGATTCTCCTCTTTCAGGCTTCTTTGAACTTCTGAAGCTCTTGAACTTCCTTTGCTTGCTCTTCCAGAGATGGTTTACCCTTTTGGAGATCATGGACAGTTCATATTCTTCTTCTGATTCTGATTCTTCAGAATCTACTTCTTCAGCCTGAAAAGCGTTAGTGCATTTTTTATAATTGGATTTTAATGCAATAGACTTACCTTTCTTCTGAGGCTCATTTGCATCCAGCTCAATTTCATGGCTTCTCAAGGCACTGATTAGCTCTTCCAAAGAGACTTTATTGAGATTCTTTGCTATCTTGAATGCAGTCACCATTGGACCCCATCTTCTGGGCAAGCTTCTGATGATCTTCTTTACATGATCAGCCTTGGTGTAGCCTTTGTCCAGAACTCCTAATCCAGCAGTTAGCGTTTGAAATCTTGAAAACATCTTCTCAATATTTTCATCTTCCTCCATCTTGAAGGCTTCATATTTCTGGATTAGGGCAAGAGCTTTGGTCTCCTTGACTTGAGCATTTCCTTCATGGGTCATTTTCAATGACTCATATATATCATAGGCAGTTTCTCTGTTAGATATCTTCTCATACTCAGCATGAGAGATAGCATTCAGCAAAATAGTCCTACATTTATGATGATTTTTGAATTTCTTCTTTTGATTATCATTCATTTCTTGTCTTGTAAGCTTTACACCAGTAGCTTTCACTGGATGTTTGTAACCATCCATCAGCAGATCCCATAAGTCACCATCTAGACCAAGGAAGTAACTTTCAAGTTTATCTTTCCAGTATTCAAAGTTTTCACCATCAAATACTGGTGGTCTAGTATAACCATTTTTACCATTTCCATTGTATTGCTCAGCAGAGCCAGATGTAGATGTATTTGATGGATCTTCACCAGCCATCTTGTACTGAAGTGTTTTTCTCTTCCTGATTCTTTTCTAAACACGGTTAAATGCTTGCACCTTAGAACCGGCGCTCTGATGCCAATTGAAGGATAGAAAAACACTTAGAAAGGGGGGGGGGGTTGAATAAGTGTAGCTTTAAAACTTGTAAGATAAAAACTATTTGCACAATGATTTTTATCCTGGTTCGTTGTTAACTAAACTACTCCAGTCCACCCCCTTGGAGTGATTTACCTCACCTGAGGATTTAATCCACTAATCACACAAGATTACAATGGTTTTCCACTTAGACAACTTCTAAGTCTTCTAGAGTATATTGATCACAACCTGATCACTCTAGGAACAATCTGCTTAGATACCCTCTAAGACTTTCTAGAGTATACTGATCAACAATGGTTCTGATATGATGTTTGTGTAAACAACGTTTGAATATCATCAGAGTCAAACAACTTGGTGCAAAGCATCTTCTTGTCTTCTGACCTTGAAGTGCTTCTGAGCGTGATACCATGAGAACTTCAATGCTTCTGCTTCTGATCTCAAGTTCTTCTGATGCTTCCATAGATCATGTTCTGATTCTGCTTGACCATCTTCTAATGTCTTGCCATATCATGTTCTGATGTTGCATGCTGAACCTTCTGAGTCAGTGCTACTTGCGCTGATTTTGTGCATACTCTTCATATAATTCCTGAAATGGAAATTGCATAGTATTAGCGTACCACATTATATCATACAAAATTCATATACATTGTTATCATCAAAACTAAGAATATTGATCAGAACAAATCTTGTTCTAACAAACATCACAAGACAAGTTGTTGTCAGGTTTATCAAGAATCACATCATTTGTCGCTACGACATTCCTAGCAAGATAATCACTGACAATGGGTCAAACTTGAATAACAAAATGATGACGGAACTTTGTGAAAAATTCAAGATTGAGCATCACAACTCATCTCCTTAAAGACCAAAGATGAATGGAGCTGTAGAAGCAGCTAACAAAAAGATTAAGAAAATCATTCAGAAACTGGTCATCACTTACAAAGATTGGCATGAAATGCTCCCGTTTGCTTTTCATGGTTACCGTACATCTTTACGTACTTCTACTGGAGCAACTCCTTTCTCCCTTGTATATGGCATAGAGGCAGTCCTACCCATAGAGGTTGAGATTCCATCAATGAGAGTTTTGATGGAGGCAAAATTAACAGAAGCCGAGTGGTGTCAAAGCAGATTCGATGAATTGAACTTAATCGAAGAAAAACGTATGACAGCTTTATGCCACGGACAGCTATATCAACAAAGAATGAAGAAAGCTTTCGACAAAAAGGTTCGACCTCGCACAATCAAAGAAGGCGACCTTGTGCTAAAAAAGATTCAATCTTTTCTCACAGATTCGAGAGGGAAATGGACTCCCAATTATGACGGCCCATACGTGGTCAAGAGAGCTTTCTCAGGAGGAGCCTTAATACTCACGACTATGGATGGAGAAGAATTCACTCGTCCTGTGAACGTCGACGCAGTCAAGAAATACTTCTCCTAAATAAACATAAGAACAACTCGCTAAGTTGAAAACTCGCAAAGAGCGGCTTAGGCAAAAAAGAGCGTCTCGGTGAATCGAAAACCCGAAAGGGCGATTCAGGCAAAAGTTAGAGACATAAAACAATATATAATCAATCCCGATAGACTTAAAACCCGAAATGGGTAGTTTACACAAAAGTTAGGGATATATGGCAAGTAACTGTGTTCAGGACAAACTTGATCATCCAGAAAAATCCATAACGGAGTATTCACCATCAGTAGGCGACAAATCCGAGTGGAAGGGAAAGATAACGGTCGTCACGTTTCATCGTAGCCCTTTTCGCGAAAATTACCAATTTCCAACTTTGTAAATATTCCATGGGATCAAGCCTTTGGCTGGTCACCATTCCATAAATAAATAATTTGAGCTTTGTGCCTTTTCTTTGCAATCGAGTCTTATTCAGTTTCTTAAAATGTGTTTTAAGTTTAAACAGTCATTTTCTTGAAACAAATGTTTTCATAAAATAAAATGAATTTACTCGCAAAAAACAAAGGTGAAATTTCTTTCTACGGTTTACAAACAATAGGAAGAATGCAAACAGTTGCTCCGAAAACGGTTGAGACTCCGGGAACCCAAATTTCCCCCATGAGGTCGCTTTGCGAACATCTCCTAATGACGGATCTTCAACTTCAAGTCATTTCAATCACTTCTAACAGCGGACAACTGGTAACCCGATATTCCCAATAGAGTGCAAAGTATAAAGTCCAAGGAGAAGACATCTTCTGATCAACAAAAATTCAAGTCGTACCACAGGATTTCACATCCGCGACAATTGTATTTCACATTCACTTTGCATTTTATAATCATCATAATATTCATGCATACTTCGCACCTCATAATTGCATAGTTAATATAATCTAGTTAGGCTTTGATCCTATTATTGCTCGAGTCACTTGGACATCTACTCAAGTTTCCCCAGCAAGTCAGCAAGCAGTAATCTCCCTCAAAGAGATAGTTTGTTCACTACTGTTGTTTTCCCCAAGCAAGGTCGACAATTGACAGTCTTCCTTATGAAGATAGTTTGTCCACTTTTGGGATTCCCCAATCAGGATTCTCCAACAGGTCGACAGTTGGCTATCTTCTCCGGAAGATAGTTTGTCCACCTTTGGACTTCCTCAGCAGGTTGATATTTGGCAATCTTCTCTGGAAGATAGTTTGTCCGCTTTCGAATCTCCCCACCAGAGACAACGAATGGCAGTCTTCTTCACGAAGACAGTTCGTTTAAGGATTCCTTATTTAAAGTAGCAAATGGCAGTCTCTTTCAACAGAAGACAGTTTGCTCACTTTCTCCTAAGCCGGGTCAACGAATGGCAGTCTCTTTCACAGAAGACAGTTCGTTCCGCTTAAGGATTTCTCAACAGGGTTGGCAAATGGCAGTCTCTTTCAATAGAAGACAGTTTGTTCCCCTAGAGACAACGAATGGCAGTCTTCTTCACGAAGACAGTTCGTTTAAGGTTCCTTATTTAAAGTTAGCAAATGGCAGTCTCTTTCAGCAGAAGACAGTTTGCTCACTTTTTTCCTAAGACGGGTCAACGAATGGCAGTCTCTTTCACAAAAGACAGTTCGTTCCGCTTAAGGATTTCTCAACAGGGTTGGCAAATGGCAGTCTCTTTCAACAGAGGACAGTTTGTTCCCCTAGAGACAACGAATGGCAGTCTTCTTCACGAAGACAGTTCGTTTAAGGTTCCTTATTTAAAGTCAGCAAATGGCAGTCTCTTTCAGCAGAAGACAGTTTGCTCACTTTCTCCCAAGCGGAGTTAACGAATGGCAGTCTTCTTCACGAAGACATTTCGTTTCAGGAGTCTTTATTAAAGTGGAGAGAATGGCAGTCTCTTTCAGCAGAAGACAGTTCACTCACTTTTTCCAGCAGAGATAACGAATGGCAGCCTTCTCTACGAAGACAATTCGTTTTGCTTAAAGATTCCTCAGCAAAGTCAGCAAATGGCAGTCTCTTTCAGCAGAAGACAATTTGCTAACTTTTTTTTCCCTAAGCCGGGTCAACGAATGGCAGTCTCTTTCACAGAAGACAGTTCGTTCCGCATAAGGATTCCACAGCAGGGTCAACAAATGGCAGTCTCTTTTAGTAGAAGACAGTTTGTTCCCCTAGCAATTGGCAAATGGCAGTCTTTCCCGAGGAAAGACAGTTTGTCTGTTTAATACCCAAGGAATCGCCAAATGGCAGTTTCTTTGCAAGAAACAGTTTGTCTGCTTCCGAGATGTTTCATCCCTATTTGGATCAACAAATGGCAGTTTCCCTCCTAGGAAAACAGTTTGTTAATTTCCCAGCGGAGTCAATGAATGGCAGTCTTCTTCAAAAAAGATAGTTTAGATTCCTCAGCAGAATTGACAAATGGCAGTTTTCCTACTAGAAAGCAGTTTGTTAATCCCCCCGCATAAGTCGATGAATGGCAGTTTTCGTCCCGAAAACAGTTCGTCTACTTTCAAGCAAAGTCATTAGCTCCTCAAAAGGATGCACGATCATATGGCATTCCTTCGAAGACGTCACATTGAAGAAAAGTATGACAAAGTTTCTTGTCATCCGTCAAATGGCATCTCTCCAACGGACGCTGGTGAGAAGTTTGATGAGGAAACAAACCTTTGGAGATTTTTCTCTTTATCTGAGATATTGTCCAAAATCATAACTAAGACTCGTTTCGCGATAGGACATTCGAAACAAAGGGAAGTTGGTTACCTTTTTCTAAGTATCAACAGTTAGTCAAAGAAGATGGATTGCGCATGTTACGTTGCCATCCATGCACCAGAATCCGCATAACACATTTCTACAGGAGTTTGTCTCCCTATGCCCCGCAGAATGCGACAACGGGATCAAGTCATGCGCAAGGATTTTAGTATCACTACAACATCTCAGGAACGCCCAAAATTTGGGCATTCTTTGGTATTTAAGTCTCTTTCACTCATGAGAGATCGAGATATCAATCCCTCTCCCTCCAGCTGAAAGAAACTTAAATAGGGGCATCTGTCATACCCTAATTTTGACCCCCCCTGAGATGTCATACTTTCAGGCTTTTCATCAGAATCAAAACAGATACTCAGAACAATCACTTGTTCATCTGGTGCTTAATCGAGGGTGTTCAGAAACAACAGAGCTCAGGGAAAGGATCAGTCAATAAAAGGGATGATCTCCAACAAACATAGGACTCAAAGACTTCATTCTATTCACCAATGATTGATTAGACACCCATCACCTGAACCCAAGTTTGCTTACTTCACCAGTCTAGGGTTTTGAGCCCCATCAAGGACTAAAATCAGGGACCACATTTGGGAAACCCTAAAAAGCTCTAGAGCATCACTCAAGGGCTTCAATCATCCTAAAATAATCCATATGACCATATCCATAGGGCATTACACTTCAATTCAAGGTCTACAGTCACCAATTTCATCTGGTCGACAATCAGGGTTTTTACCCTAATTCACCTGGACAGTTGACTTTTAATTAGGACATGGATCTAAAACTCAAAGCATGGCTCAATATCCTCCAAAAACTCAATATGATCCATTCATATCATTCATTTGATGAGGATAGCTTAATTCACTTGAAATCTCCAGTAGCGCGATTCACTTGGAAAAGTCAACTATACAGGATCACCATTGACTTTTTGGAAATTTTGGTCAACCATGACTTTTGAAGTTTGGAATCAACAATATATGATATTTGAAGTCATTTGATCAAGGAAAATCAAGAAAATCAAGAAAAAATCAAAAAGTCAAAGTTTGACTTTTCATACTTAGAAAATTTTCTAAGTGTTTTCAAATGGTTTTTACCAAACTTTGGAAGGGAATATCTCAAAATTTCACCTACGAACTGAAAAAAACTTCCAACATGAAAGTTGTAGATTTTGATCCAATGAACAACTTTGTCACAAATGATTGTTTGGCTAGAAATCAACCATTGAAGAGTTATGGAGCTTCAAAGTGACTGCCTTCACAAAACTAGCAAGAAAACCCTAGTTTTCTTCAAACTTTATGGGACTTTTTCACTAATTTCCCTAAGGATTTTGGGCAAACACCAAACTAATGAATTTAAATACATTTTAAGGGCTTTCCAAATTGTGCTCAACCTTCTCCAAATTCATCTTGAGCTAAGAGATATGATTGATCAAAGTTAGGCATTTAAAGTGAAATTATGGGTCATGCATAAGTTTGAAATTGGCAATTTTGTGCAAGTGCTTACACTAATTGGTACCTCTAAACCTCAGAAACATTGCAAGGATATGAGAGGATCGTTTGCATCATTAAACAAATATTTGAGGAGAATATTCCAAAACCAAAACATGTGATTATGTAATGATTGCATTTTGAGAATTTATGGCCAAGTTGGTGAATCATCATGGAATCTTTCCCTAAGCCAATTAGAGCTCATTCTGCATCAGAAATGTTCCCTAAGATCACAAGAGATCAACGGATAGGGGACTAACTCGAAAATGCAATGATCACACTTTGATATTCTTTGAAATTTCTTCATGCTTAAGAAACCAAACTTACTTCATTAAGCAAGCTTACTATCTCCATTTGCTCTGAACATTTTGCCTATAAATACATGTGAATACCCCAGTATCAAACACACCAAAGCAACTCCAATTCTTGCTTTCTCTTTCTCTCCCTCATGCTTATGGTTTTTCAAAGTTCTTTGGCAAGAAGAATCGTTTTCTTCAAACCAGAGCTCTTCTTTGAGAAGTAAGCATTCTAACATCTCAAGGAGGTTCATTAGAGGTGATCCAAGCACCTGGATCACTTCTGTATGTGGAGTAACACCATAGTCACTCTCACTTTGGAGATTAAGCAATTGGAGGTCTATAGAAGAATTCAGAAGGTGTCGAGCCAAGCTAAGCACATCAACATGTTCCTAGAGGTGTAGTGAAGCTATTCAGATGCCTGCAACACATCTGTAACTACAAATTCATCAACCTCCATGTTCACTTGAAGCTCAATTTGAAGGAGTCGAGTTAGGCGATTCAGAAGGATTCAAGTCATAATAATTATTCAGTTAGCATCACTGAGTCCCCAGGAAGCTTTTAGGATCACTCTCACAAGCCCAGGTGTTGCTCATCATCCTCGCGACCTCCATTTTCAGAGGTATTTTTTCAAACTCCAACTCACTTATTCAAGTACTCTTTCTTATAAAGCTCGATACCAGTTCATTCAGTGTCCTTAAAGGATCAAAAGCCCTCTACTCTCATGCATTTATTCATCAGCATCATCATTTAATTGTGTTTTTGAATTTTAGGGTTCTTCACGTATTTTGTTTAATTCAGTAGATATAGTTAATATAAATTTATGTTTGTTATATATCTAGAATCATGAGTGAATTTAGAGCAAGTTTTGTCTTTACATCTTTGCAAATGGGTGAGAATTGAGAGAGTTCAGAATTTCAAAAATATGAGAGCTTGAGGTTGAAGATGACAATGGTGGTGGCGCGCAAAATTCAAATTCAGGGCTAAAGTTTATTTTATTTTGAATGGTGGTTGTTTCATAAACGACTAAAACGTTATAGCCTAGTGGTAAAGAGTGTTTGTGTGTTGCGCGTGCCCAAGGTCTGGGGTTCGAATCCCCCTCGCCCCAGACCTTTTGATTATATTTCTTTTTTTTGCTTCTATGCACTTGAATAACATATGTATTGCAATGAAACCATTACCTTGTCACCAAGCGCGCGTTGGCTCAGTGATGTTGTTTTGGGCTAGTAACGTAAAGGGCGTGGGTTCAAACCTTGGTGGAGACAAAAACCTTTTTTTTATCACTTGTTCATTCTATTTTCTTCACAACTTTAACTAATTCATTCACCTATTAAATTAAATCATTTTCACTTCATTTTTCACACATTTATCATTTAATATATCTATTTTATGAATAACCCAAAAAATCACAAAAATATTATTTATTTGATATATATTTTTTAGGTTTAAAATAACACATTTTTAAGTATTTTAAAATACTTTAAATATGGTTTTCTATTGATTTTCAAAAACCTAATCTCTTGTAAATATTTTTGTGATAAAACCCTAATCATGTAGGTCTTAATTAGGTATGGACTTTGTCTAAACCCTAATTAAGTTGACTTTTGTCAATTTTCAAAACTGTTTTCAAACCTTAATTAAACAGACGACTAAGGTTTTCAGACAACAAAGCCTTGTGTCATTTAAAATCTTTTCAATTGTTTTTCATAAACAGTAAATCATTTCTTCTGGGCCTCTAATAGAGTGTAAGTCCCAGCACCTTTTTCTTTTCTTAGTTTGTTTTCAAAAACTGTATTTACAAAATCTTCTTTCTGTTTTCAAAACATTCCTCTGGTATTTGAAGGGCATTATTCCCGGAGAAACTCTTCAGATACCTATGTGACCTTTGTCCATCTTCACTTCTTATGTTTTCAAAAACCTTTTAACTGTTTATTATAAATATTCAACTGTTATCAATAAAATGGCTGGTAAGGCTTTGTACATACATCTTCAAAGGCCTCCACTCCATCCAGGTTAGGCTTTACAAGCTTTCAATTTACAGTCTTTATTTAAAATTACTGTCAAAATATAAACTGTTTATATATTTGTTTAGAACTACGTCTGAGTGTAAACCTTAGGACAATTAAACCATATATATATATATATATATATATATATATATATATATATATATATATATATATATATATATATATATATATATATATATATATATATATATATATATATATATATATATATATATTATAGGAATATGGTCTAGGATTGAGAATGTCTTCCCGGTGAAGGCTCTTTCCTAATTAGAGATCTGTAGTTCAAACCCTCAAGATGAATTATTCCCGGTGAAACATCTTGAAAGAAGCCTTAGAACCCAAAATAGGACAAATCCACCCAAAGAGGTATTATTCCCGGTGAAACCTCTTACCCATTTGCTTAATGCCAAAATAAGTTCAAAACCACATAGCTTTCTCTTGTGCTATAACAAGGACCCTCGATGACCCTCGATTAGCCTCCTCTTGGGCTTTGTACAAGGACCCACAGGCTTCTTAAAAGCATTTCCAGCTTCCTCTTGAGCTTGTATACAAGGACCCATCGGGTTTCTTATAAACATAGGAACAGGTCTTTAGTTACCTTTTAGCCTATCCTGGTGAGTTTCTTCTATTCTTTCAAACCAGACTTTAAACAAGCCAAGTTTGTCTCAATCCCATATTGAGTACACACCTTTTGGAATGAGAGACATGGACAGTCTCTGTCACCCTTATCATCATTAATCTTCCTTAGCAGAGTCTAGGATCCATATTTGTTTATCCTCAATTAGTGTCAGCCTTCATCTTAGGCTTTAAACAAGAAGTCTCCATTAGACACTCTTTCTGCTATAAGTCAAAATCCCTGGAAAGGGTCAGCCTCCACACATTCCTTCATTTTAACAAAACCCCTAGAAAGGGTTAGCCTCCAAAAATCAGTTTTTAATAGATAAATCCTCCAGTAGAGTAAAACTCCCCAAAAAGAGTCAGCCTCAACCTTGGACTTCATACAAGGCATGAAATAATGACTTCCCTAGTTAAAAGTCAGCCACAACCTTTGGCTTCATACAAGGCACAAAATAGAGTCTCCCTAAGTAGAGTCAACCACAACTCTGGGCTTTGTACAGAACACCAAATAAAATCCATCAAATAAATACTCTCCAGCTAGAGTCTGCCTCAATTCTGGGCTTTGTACAGAACACAAAAACTCTTTAGTTTAAATCCATCCCAAATGGAGTTATCTCCCAGAGTCAATAAAACAATCAAAAAGCCCCAAGCTTGGGCCTCATACAAGCCAGCTAAAAAAATCAAATCTTTCAAATAGTAGGAAGCAATAGCTTATCTCTATAGAGAGATCTTTCTCCTATCTCACCACATTCAATCAAACAAACATTTCAATTTCAATTTCAATTTCAATTTCAAACATTCTCCCATTTAGAACTCTGAAAGGCATGCTCTGAGGCAAACAAACCCAGACTTCTACACTTTCCCTAATTTGGATGAGAATCCTTCTTTCATTCAAGAGGCATGTTGGCTGTCATACTTGATCAACCAAGTAGGCTCCCTCTCTTAATGCATTGAATTCAGCTTTTCTGTCACTTTAAAATGTTTGTGGTGGAATAGTAGAAATACCTCTCTATAAAGATGACTTCATGTCTCTTTACTGTAAACAGAGATTTAATTCAAGCTTCAACCTTGAGCTTCAAGCAAGGCACCAAAGATATATTAATTTCCCTAATTAGTTCCCCGAACTACATTAAGCTCTGACTTCCATTAGGGATGTGTAGGCATGAGGTTCACAAGGAATCTCAGCGAGCTAATAAAATACCAAAAATAGTCAGTCGGTCTGTCTTTCTTTTCATTCAATTCAATTCCTTCTCCTAACACAAAGGAGAAACTTTCCCCATCAATCAGCAACAAACACAATGTCATACCCCAAAATTTGCCCACCATATTTTATACTCAAAGTCATCTTTTTCAAAAGCTCATAACTTGAATATGGAAAATTCAATTGAGGTGAAACCAAAAGGGGTGTTTAGAGGACTCTTCAAGCTTTCTAAAGAGTCCAAGAACACATTCATATGATTAAAAATAAGGGAGATACGCGTGATACAAGTTGGTCGATCTTCAAGGAAAGGGCAAAACCCTAATTGGCCAATGTTGGATATTTGTACTAATGGGCCTAATATTTGAATTTCAAACACATCCATAACACATATAAAGGCCCATAAACCCATTTATCTTTATTTTATGATTTATATTTATTTTATTTTGAAGTTATTCTTTTAATTTCAAATAAAATCAAATAGTATTATAATTAAAGTATAAAAATCATATAATTATTCTCCAAGGATTCAATAAAGTCCAAATCATCACACAAGGGCCAGCAAATCGTGAAAAGAAGCATAGAAATAGATTTGGACCAAAAAAGAAAGGTTTTATGCAAAAAATCAAATCAAATATTTTCTTATTGAAAGACTTGATTCTTTTCCAATCTTCCAACCCTAATTCTCCTATTATATATATCTCTTCCATTCTGCGTCTCTCACGGACGAAATCCTTACTCAAAAAACCCTAGCAAGTTCATAAAACACTCAAGAAATTAGGGCACTCGAGATCACAAGTGGCAGCGCTTTTCAGTCCCAAACAATCACCCAATTTTGTTCATGAGGTAATTCTGAGCAGGTATGAACCCATAGTCATGGCCATAACACATTGAATCCTTCTATATACATGTCTCCGGTTGCATGCTTTTCATGAAATCGTATTTTAAACCTTGCCATGTTTTGTTTGAAACTAATGGTTTTCACAAGTTCCTGAGATACTATAGGACAGGTCTGGGCGATCGCATGAAGCACATAACGTCTAAATCATCGCACACCATCGTTAGGGCTTTGAAGTTACAGAGCTTCGTATCTCAAATTCCGGCCACTTTCAGGCCAAACGGCCACCGCTATCAGGTTCGCAGGGTCTTAATTAGGGGGGTAGGGTACCATTGGCTTGTTTGTTGTTGATATTTTGCAGGGTCTGAAGCACTCATCGCCGGAGAAGACGAAGAGGACCACCCTGGACGGTGGTTTGACTCGCCGGAGTGATTGACCTAGCCGTGGCTGCGTATTATAGGTCCAGCTGGATGTTTGAATAAACTGACTACCCGCGTGGCATAATCGAGTGAAGCGATTGGTTTTGGTTTAAGTCATGGGACCCACACTTGGTTGAGTTTTGAAGTTCTTATTTTTTGTATACTTGATGTTTTATATTTAATCAGTGTTGCACATATTCCTAACAGAAAGCGCATGCAGTACAAATGGCAAAGGGGTTGCAGTCGTTGAAGACGTGGGTTCGAATCCTGACCACGTCTAATATTTTTAACCATTATTTGTTATAACTTGTTCTCAGGTCCAGTATGTATGGCCAACACACGTCTACAGCGCACCCTTGCATCTACACCATTGGATCTATGTAGATTCCGATCTAAAGACCCAGAAACGCAGGCATACCATGGACTCCCGTCAACGCAACACATTGAATCAAACGCCCAGCTGAGTTTCCTTTTCCTTTTTATTGTTTTTATTATTTATTCATTTAATTTAGTTTTAACTAGTTATTTTTTATTTTTACCCAAATTCTCTTCTTTTCTTTTAAAAGCTTTTTACATACTAATAAATACTTTTTTCTATTTAATAAAAATTAAGTTTTTTTAATTTTTTATTTTTATCAATTCTAATGAGTTAGTTCTACATAGTAATATTATAATTATTTTATTTTAATCGTAAACTCAATTTTTATTTTTATTTTTAATAATTATCTTTAAACCATCAAATTATTATTTTTGTATACAATGTTAATCAATTATTTTCTTTTGGTTTGTTAACTTCGATGCATTTATAAACCCTGGTAGCTTTATTCAGGGCTTGCCTTTTGTCATGCCCTTTTTGTTTGCTTAAACTATTATCATTTTTATTTTTTGATCTGCCACGTTATAATTGTTGAGATCACTCGTGTACTAAAAATATTATTTTCTTGTGTATTCTTTTCAGGATTACTTCTCAAATGCCTTCCGACTACGCGCCTGGTTAACCCCGAGGCTTCCTCCGACCGCCAACCATATCAGATCAAATTAAAGCTAAGTACTATTTTCTGTTTTAAACATTTATTTATCTAATGTTATTTTTATTTATTAAATTAGGGTTAACCCTAATTGACCCTGAACTGATAATGCACTCACCCCTATTATTTTCATCTTAATTTTCAGGGTCAAGCAAGGTTAGAGGGAATCAAGGCATTCAGTATTTAAAACTAATTAGTGATCATTCTTACTTTTTTCCGTTTGTTAATTTCCCCCGTCCCCGCAGGTGTTTATTGTAATAGCGTAGGAAATTTTATTTCTGCCTTTATTTTATTTTAACTGCGTGGTTAGTAATTTAGGGAGTGATAACCATGAAATTAACCTAGATCACCTAATTACAAGATAAATGTCATCGAAGTTAACCACGTGATTGTGCACCCACACACCTTTAGGGTAATCCCTCTGGTTGCCTGTTGCCTTATATTGTTGCCTTGTTGCCTTAATTTTGTTGCCTTAAAATAGTCAAGTCCCTCGATTCCGAGGATACCTAAAGCAATGTTTCCTGTCCTTCAAAGTTATTGAAACTCCCTCGAGGTTGCCTTATACAGAATGATTGTCCCCAAATTGCTAAGGTATCCTCGCATGATGCCTAAAGAATAAAATGACTATTATATCCTACCCTTAGACTACCTGCCCTCTTTATGGCTAGGGACAGTCTTATGGCGAACGATTATTCTCGACGACCCTTCCACATCCAATTGAAAGACTTCCTGCCCTCTTATGGTATGGATAAATCCTTTCACCTGAAAGACTAAAAGAACAAAACTTTAAAACTTAAGGTAGTTGCTATTAATTGCTTGCTCTATTTCAAATTCAAAATCAAATTCAAACTCTTTTTCCACTAACTTTCAAATATTTTCAAAACAAGGCTACGCTTATTTACAAGCTAAAGTCCTTAACAAAATCTCTTTACTATTCACACACGACACTTTTCAAACAATTCAAACAAAACAAAGTGAGCCAAGCAATTAAGAGCCCATGGATAACCATGGATACAAAGGCTGCCTTACACCTTCCCTTTGTATAACTTACCCCCCGAACTCAAAATCTTTCAAAGGTCTTTCGTGTTCTTTTTGCCTTTCCAATTGGATAAAATAAAAGTCGGTGGCGACTCATGCTTAACCGCAACATTTTTCGATTATAAAAGTCAGTTCACCGGATTACAGAACTGGCGACTCTGCTGGGGACGCTTTCGAATAAAAGAGGGGTTACCTTGGAGCTAGGATCACTTTAAATTGTTTGATTTGTTTGATTTATATTCTAAAGGCTGTTTTGAGTATTCTGCTGTGTGAAAGATCCTACACCCGGATCTAGTGTACCTTAGGTATGTGGCATGAGACCAGGGAGGCTGTACGACATGTATCGTTATGGTTGAACTGGTGGCCACCGTTAGTGCGACGCTTTGGTTTGTCCTGATGGCCCTTGAATATGATCGAGGAGACATTTGGCTACCGCGTGGTGTCATAAGCACTAATTCGCCCTTAGAACCTTAGTTGAACTTGACTTTGGCCTATAGGAAGTAGCGAGATAGCTGGCTTTGGATTCCTGACTGAAGCCGGTTGATACTCGATGCTACACTCATTGAGATTGGACTCTAGGGATGCTTTTGGCTGGCCGATCGAGTGCCATGTTGAGACAATGCCCGCGAGAAAGATCAGGGATATGAGCACCATAGAACCCGGTTACTATCCTAGGACAGGTCGAACCAACTTAACTTCAGTGGGGAGGGTACTTACCTACGGACTTCAAACAAGCCTCTAAACCTAAGGACACTTGTGTGACTTGCTTGTGTGTGCTACTAACCCTTTCGTTCCCTTGCAGGTTTTTCTTGTAGGACTTGTTTGTCCTTATTACCTTACGTTTTGCCTGATGCATTGCATCCGCATAACATCATGACATCATAAGCATAACATGACTTAACTAACCCTTTCAAGGATCTTAGGAATTTAGGGTGCACAATTTCAGGTGCTCTTATCAAGGACTGAATTCCTATCAAGGGGCAAGAGGATTTATTTTCCTCTGGCCACATACTTTCCAATTCAGAGACTCAACACCTATCAAAAGGGCAAGAGGATTTATATTCCTATGGCCATGTACCTTCCAGTTCAGAAGTATCCCGAATCAGAGGCGATGACCCACTCGATATGGTGAGCTTGATTCTCAAAGAGGGGCACTCACAGACGAAAGTCAGGTTTCTTCAGACAAAGACGCGATCAAATCATTTTCTAATGTTGCTAACTAAATGCCTAGAGATCCTTGAAAATAATTGCATCTGCATTCATAACATTACATCACAGGTTTCCACCACAGGTTTCTCACCTCCTCGCTGTTTATTCCAGCATCATGAATCTCGAGCAATCAGTCAAAGACCTTCAAGCTCATAATGCCCAGTTTCAAGATTTGATCCTGAACTTGTCCAAGGGGAAAGAAGAATTAAAGGCACTCCTATTCTTGGGGTACAATTATAATGCGAGATGCGCTTATTATTCGAACAATCCTGGTTATGGTGTAAAGGATGGTAGACCATTGAAGCGTGCCATTAAAGATTTAATCATGGCACTCAAATCAAAAAAAACCACGATAGTGGAATCACGACAACTGAGTCACGACAACAAAGTCACGACAACTGAGTCACGATAATGGAATCACGACAACTGAGTCACGATAATGGAATCACGACAACCGAGTCACGATAATGGAATCACGACAACTGAGTCACGATAATGGAATCACGACAGCGAAGTCACGACAACTGAGTCGCGATAATGGAATCATGACAACTGAGTCACGATAATGGAATCACGGCAATAAAATCACGACAACTGAGTCACGATAATGGAATCACGACAACTGAGTCACAACAATCAATTCACTCATATGATCCAGACGCTCAGGGCAATCGAGCCAACGAATTCTAACACCTACTATAAACCCAATGCGAGGTGCGCGTACCATTCCAACAGTCTTGGACATTACACAAACAATTGCTGGACATTAAAGAATAAGATTCAAGATCTGATCAATGACGGAGAAATCAAATCCAACCCTCCTGAAACCCCTATGGTGATCACCGCTCCTATGCCTAGTCATGACAAGACTGATTGACGTCTAGACGAATGAACTTTTGGATCATTAGATCTACTTTCATTTGCAAGTTTCTTTTCTGTTTGTTTAAACATTTGACTCATGATAGACATTATCTGTTTTAATAATCATCATCAGTGCATTGCATATGTTTGTCTTGAATTAATCATTTCGCTATCACTCATATTTAAACTTTGTTTTTACTTTGCATATGTTTTTGTGATATTCAACTCCTGCCAAGCTGTAAGCCTTTTAAGGGAGGATGAAGAAAACGATACCGCAACCTCATACAGTATGCTTTTGAGCGGACTATGCTAACGATGTACAGGCATTGTTTCAATTCCTAAATAGTGAAGATATAAGGATGTTAATCCCTCGTCAACCCCTTTGAGCCTAAGAGGTAGAAGTTTCTTTCTTGTATTAATCAAAACCCTTGATCATAACCTGGGGCAGGGTAGTTCTCAGTTAATTTGGCCATGCATTCTATTTCAAGAGAATCATTCTGTTTCAATCACAAGTCTTCATCCGCACACATCAAAGAAGTGTTGGAGATGTAAATCAAAAGCCAATGATGTCTCATCAATCATCAAGCAAGGCAGTCAATATCTTTCAAAAAAGAAAAATGAAAAAACATATATACAAAGAAAAGCCTGCTAAGTCAAAAAAAAATCAAAAGATGACTTAGGCAAAAATAAAGGCATCCCGCTGACTCTAAGCTCAAAATAAACAGTTCAGGCAAAAGTTAGGGATATCAAAAAAGATGGAAAAAAGAAGTCAATAAATTCTTGAACAACTCAAAGTTATAACTACCGAAAGGAAGAAGTGACTGCCATCTCAAAATTTCTCTCTGCTTGTGAATCATCATCATTATCAAAGGGGCAAATCCAAAAGTCTCTTGGAACCTGAATGCATAAGCCGAATTAACTGAGTGTAGGACTGAAGATCATCACAAAGAGGGGTGGGTATAAATAAACTTTGAGCCTTTATCCTTTGTTTCTTAAACCGTGAACCAAGCCACGTTACAACCCTTGAAAGTCCTAATTGAAGCATGGTTAGTTCGAAAGCATACTGTCACCAAAAAAGGGTATCCCGACTCCTTAAGGTTTACTACAAATGATAAGTTGATATCCTGTTTTTTACAAACATCACATTATTACAAATATCATATTTTTTACAAGTGTCATGTTTTTACGTCTCATGTTTTAATGTTTTTCAAAAAAACTCAAGACAAACGTATGCATTGCATCTCATGAATTCATTATTAAATAAATTCTGCTACATAATTTCAAATGTTAGCATCAGAAAGAACTTGCACAGGGTACAACTAATGACTGAAAGTTATCCCGACAGACAAGATTACTTCGAGAAGCAATGTCTCCTACATATACAAGGGGCACGACACGCTTTGCCCAATCAATCTGGGGCAATCCGGTCAAGAATCTCTCAAATGCTAAAAAGTCAAGAGGCATACATCCCAAGTGGGTTTCAAACTATTTCCCGATCAATCTGGGGCAATCAAGTCAAGATTCCGAGAATCTTAAAAGCAAAAACAGTCAGAGGTATCGTCCTAAGTCTATAATTACTAGGGGCATGTCACCCATAGTGCATATCTCATGAAGCCCTTGCGAGGCGAATCTTTCCAAATTCCCTAATATCTGGGGGCAAATCTATGCAAGTCCAGTTTGATATCTTCGATCAATACTCATTGGCATGTTCTAATCAATACAAATCCAAGAATGGCAAGTGCTATAATACCGGGGGCAACTGTCAAGACACTTATGTCTCCCCACAAAGCCAAGTTCACAAGATCATATCCCCACAGAGCAATCCTTCAAGAAGATATCTTCAAACATACTCGTCCCGACCAATACATGGCTCCCCAACAGAGTTGACATCTTCAACACCACTGACACTTTGTTCTTCTCCAACATGGCTTACTAATATCTTTCATCCCCAGTCAGGATCCATCAAATTACTATTCATCCCCAAGCAGAAGTCATAAATCCCCGGCTACGTCTCTTCAAAACAAGATCAAATCACAATGATACAGAGATTTATTTTCTCAGAACAACATCAGTCATGCATCATATACATCACATGCATATTCATACATTGCAGGCGGTTATAATTCATACATAACATACAAAACGTTCCATTTATTTTGAGAACTCCATCTCATTCATTACATACATCATAAACATTGCATAAAACTGACATTGTTACCAAGTGAATATTATTTGACAGGTACATTACAAAGATTCGAATCTTATTCAAAGCCTAACGCACGGTCTTCCAGACATCTACGGATGCAAATTGGGTAGTCTAACACACGACTTATCCATCAACCTAACGCACGGTTTTTCAGACATCTGAGGATGCAATTGAGAATAGTCTAACGCACGATTTATTCTTCGACCTAACGCCCGGTCTTCCAGACATCTACGGATGCAAATTGGGTAGTCTAACGCATGACTTATCCATCAACCCAACGCACGGTTTTCCAGACATCTGAGGATGCAATTGAGAATAGTCTAACGCACGATTTATTCTTCGACCTAACGCACGGTCTTCCAGACATCTACGGATGCAAATTGGGTAGTCTAACGTACGGCTTATCCATCAACCTAACGCACGGTTTTCCAGACATCTGAGGATGCAATCAAGATTAGTCTAACGTACGACTTATCTTCAGCCTAACACACGGTTTTCCAGACATCTGCGGATGCAAACAGTCTAACATAAGTCAGATGGCATCTTTAAGCCCATCTCCGACAAAAGTCCCTATTTCAGCTAGGGCAAATTTCTTGGTATTCTAGTGTTCAATCATCTTCCACCTTCAGATACCGACTGGCATACAAACCACTCTACATCTTCAGGTTTAAGATAATTGAACAGGGGCAGCTGTCATACCCCAAAATTTGCCCACCATATTTTATACTCAAAGTCATCTTTTTCAAAAGCTCATAACTTGAATATGGAAAATTCAATTGAGGTGAAACCAAAAGGGGTGTTTAGAGGACTCTTCAAGCTTTCTAAAGAGTCCAAGAACACATTCATATGATTAAAAATAAGGGAGATACGCGTGATACAAGTTGGTCGATCTTCAAGGAAAGGGCAAAACCCTAATTGGCCAATGTTGGATATTTGTACTAATGGGCCTAATATTTGAATTTCAAACACATCCATAACACATATAAAGGCCCATAAACCCATTTATCTTTATTTTATGATTTATATTTATTTTATTTTGAAGTTATTCTTTTAATTTCAAATAAAATCAAATAGTATTATAATTAAAGTATAAAAATCATATAATTATTCTCCAAGGATTCAATAAAGTCCAAATCATCACACAAGGGCCAGCAAATCGTGAAAAGAAGCATAGAAATAGATTTGGACCAAAAAAGAAAGGTTTTATGCAAAAAATCAAATCAAATATTTTCTTATTGAAAGACTTGATTCTTTTCCAATCTTCCAACCCTAATTCTCCTATTATATATCTCTTCCATTCTGCCTCTCTCACGGACGAAATCCTTACTCAAAAAACCCTAGCAAGTTCATAAAACACTCAAGAAATTAGGGCACTCGAGATCACAAGTGGCAGCGCTTTTCAGTCCCAAACAATCACCCAATTTTGTTCATGAGGTAATTCTGAGCAGGTATGAACCCATAGTCATGGCCATAACACATTGAATCCTTCTATATACATGTCTCCGGTTGCATGCTTTTCATGAAATCGTATTTTAAACCTTGCCATGTTTTGTTTGAAACTAATGGTTTTCACAAGTTCCTGAGATACTATAGGACAGGTCTGGGCGATCGCATGAAGCACATAACGTCTAAATCATCGCACACCATCGTTAGGGCTTTGAAGTTACAGAGCTTCGTATCTCAAATTCCGGCCACTTTCAGGCCAAACGGCCACCGCTATCAGGTTCGCAGGGTCTTAATTAGGGGGGTAGGGTACCATTGGCTTGTTTGTTGTTGATATTTTGCAGGGTCTGAAGCACTCATCGCCGGAGAAGACGAAGAGGACCACCCTGGACGGTGGTTTGACTCGCCGGAGTGATTGACCTAGCCGTGGCTGCGTATTATAGGTCCAGCTGGATGTTTGAATAAACTGACTACCCGCGTGGCATAATCGAGTGAAGCGATTGGTTTTGGTTTAAGTCATGGGACCCACACTTGGTTGAGTTTTGAAGTTCTTATTTTTTGTATACTTGATGTTTTATATTTAATCAGTGTTGCACATATTCCTAACAGAAAGCGCATGCAGTACAAATGGCAAAGGGGTTGCAGTCGTTGAAGACGTGGGTTCGAATCCTGACCACGTCTAATATTTTTAACCATTATTTGTTATAACTTGTTCTCAAGTCCAGTATGTATGGCCAACACACGTCTACAGCGCACCCTTGCATCTACACCATTGGATCTATGTAGATTCCGATCTAAAGACCCAGAAACGCAGGCATACCATGGACTCCCGTCAACGCAACACATTGAATCAAACGCCCAGCTGAGTTTCCTTTTCCTTTTTATTGTTTTTATTATTTATTCATTTAATTTAGTTTTAACTAGTTATTTTTTATTTTTACCCAAATTCTCTTCTTTTCTTTTAAAAGCTTTTTACATACTAATAAATACTTTTTTCTATTTAATAAAAATTAAGTTTTTTTAATTTTTTATTTTTATCAATTCTAATGAGTTAGTTCTACATAGTAATATTATAATTATTTTATTTTAATCGTAAACTCAATTTTTATTTTTATTTTTAATAATTATCTTTAAACCATCAAATTATTATTTTTGTATATAATGTTAATCAATTATTTTCTTTTGGTTTGTTAACTTCGATGCATTTATAAACCCTGGTAGCTTTATTCAGGGCTTGCCTTTTGTCATGCCCTTTTTGTTTGCTTAAACTATTATCATTTTTATTTTTTGATCTGCCACGTTATAATTGTTGAGATCACTCGTGTACTAAAAATATTATTTTCTTGTGTATTCTTTTCAGGATTACTTCTCAAATGCCTTCCGACTACGCGCCTGGTTAACCCCGAGGCTTCCTCCGACCGCCAACCATATCAGATCAAATTAAAGCTAAGTACTATTTTCTGTTTTAAACATTTATTTATCTAATGTTATTTTTATTTATTAAATTAGGGTTAACCCTAATTGACCCTGAACTGATAATGCACTCACCCCTATTATTTTCATCTTAATTTTCAGGGTCAAGCAAGGTTAGAGGGAATCAAGGCATTCAGTATTTAAAACTAATTAGTGATCATTCTTATTTTTTTCCGTTTGTTAATTTCCCCCGTCCCCGCAGGTGTTTATTGTAATAGCGTAGGAAATTTTATTTCTGCCTTTATTTTATTTTAACTGCGTGGTTAGTAATTTAGGGAGTGATAACCATGAAATTAACCTAGATCACCTAATTACAAGATAAATGTCATCGAAGTTAACCACGTGATTGTGCACCCACACACCTTTAGGGTAATCCCTCTGGTTGCCTGTTGCCTTATATTGTTGCCTTGTTGCCTTAATTTTGTTGCCTTAAAATAGTCAAGTCCCTCGATTCCGAGGATACCTAAAGCAATGTTTCCTGTCCTTCAAAGTTATTGAAACTCCCTCGAGGTTGCCTTATACAGAATGATTGTCCCCAAATTGCTAAGGTATCCTCGCATGATGCCTAAAGAATAAAATGACTATTATATCCTTCCCTTAGACTACCTGCCCTCTTTATGGCTAGGGACAGTCTTATGGCGAACGATTATTCTCGACGACCCTTCCACATCCAATTGAAAGACTTCCTGCCCTCTTATGGTATGGATAGATCCTTTCACCTGAAAGACTAAAAGAACAAAACTTTAAAACTTAAGGTAGTTGCTATTAATTGCTTGCTCTATTTCAAATTCAAAATCAAATTCAAACTCTTTTTCCACTAACTTTCAAATATTTTCAAAACAAGGCTACGCTTATTTACAAGCTAAAGTCCTTAACAAAATCTCTTTACTATTCACACACGACACTTTTCAAACAATTCAAACAAAACAAAGTGAGCCAAGCAATTAAGAGCCCATGGATAACCATGGATACAAAGGGTGCCTTACACCTTCCCTTTGTATAACTTACCCCCCGAACTCAAAATCTTTCAAAGGTCTTTCCTGTTCTTTTTGCCTTTCCAATTGGATAAAATAAAAGTCGGTGGCGACTCATGCTTAACCGCAACATTTTTCGATTATAAAAGTCAGTTCACCGGATTACACACAAACACATAGACACAGAGAAGGTTCCCGTAGAGTACTACGGATATGTAGGGTGCTTAAACTCTTCCCTATGTATAACCAACCCCCCAGACTCCAGAATTTCTAGTCTAGGTGAATCCCCACACTTAGCAAACTCCTAGGGTTTATTTGAGATCTTTTTCCCCTTTCCTACTTGTTAGGATAATTAAAAAGTTCGTGTGATATCGTAGGAAGAACTGAAACAAAATTCATCCCGCAACGCGCGCTTTCTCCTTCCAAATTTCGCGTGAAGGGTCTAGCGTGCCGTCCTCCCAAGTGAAACGGGGAGGTAAAGAAAACGACACCACAGTTAGGTTTTATTATAAATAGCATACTAGTCTCTCATCATTGCAACACAGCAAATCCTAATTTAGGGTGAGAGAAGTTATTTGTTATTCTTGTAAACTTGTAATCTTGTTTTCTAAGAGAAAGTAAAAGAATAGAAGTTATAACCAATTCTTGTGTTCTTCTTCTTCCTTGTTCTTTAATCTTCCCTTGCATTATACTTTGTTCTTGGTATTGAATTCACAAAAATACAAATATGACATACATATGAGTGAAACAAAGTCTCGTAGAATCAAGTCAATTAAAAACTATAAAACTCAATCCCAAGTGTTACATGACCAGAGCACGAATGAATACTTAGTAAAGACACTCCACAAGAGATCTAAATCTCCGAGCTAAGCCTCCTTCGAAGCATCACTATCCTCGAAACCTGCGCGATGTCGCATTGAACATCATTAAAATAGAAGGGTGAGAATTCAAATCATTATAAATAAGCATAATATAGGAAATGTAAAACACAATAAGAATGCATTTCAAGACTTCATCACTCTTCCCATAAACAGTCATCATATGCAATTAATCAAGATTCACATGTTCATGTCATACGACATAGCTCATTCAATTCCATGTGATCAAACATGATTACTAAACAATGTACATAATCATATTTCACCAACATATAGATTCTAAGTACATATCCTTTCCAACAACATTCACGAAGTAACAATTGTATACAAACATAATCATATTCCAAATATACAAGTTATCTTCGCAGTATCACGTATACACATTTTCCAAATATATAGACAGGTACACAATTCACCGACATATCGCAAGTATGAACATATATCACCAAATGCACATATCCATCTTTATCCCATTTCACAAAACATCATAGAATACATTTATATCATTGGAATCATGTCATTTATATCACAAGTATACAAGTAATCACATCTGTTACCACATGTATCATCATCAATCAAACATGATTCACACATCCACATATATACATATATCATTAATACATATATATTCACATCTACATCACATATGTTTCAATCACATATATCACATCCATAACACATCAGCCATTCATATCAAATGATTCACCAAATCCACATATATGCATATCCACCATAATCATTCCACATAATTCATATCACATAAATCACACCAACAACAACATTTCACACTGACACGTGCGACTCAAGTGTGACTCAATGCGATATGCATGTGGACCCCAGCGTTATCATTTCCGGCAAGCCGATTGTCCATCTCTCAGACTAGATAACCACCTTAAAGCCCCATACTCGTTAAGCTTTCAAACCCCATACTCGATAGGTTTGGGACAAGCAAATAATCTCCACGAGATTACCTGACATTGCCTCTTTCAAAGACTCATGCTATTGTAAGTGTGCACAAACATGACTTATGCAAACAAGATGATTCTCAACCTTTTAAACTACATAATCACATCTTTTCAAACATTGCACAACATTACACAACAAGACTTCAATACCAAACAATGCATCACTTAACAAACATCAATCAATCAGATGTATTCAAGTTTAGCATAATATGCATTGCATTATCATTATTCAATTCACATCTCAATACATACATATTTCGAATAATTATTCTCAACAAAACACATTCAAATAGTATATATTCATTCACACATATCATGGATACCATACCACATATCATACCAACAATTGTAATTCACCTCTTATCAAGTTATAACGTACAACACATAATTACATGTTATTCCCATATCAACATAACAATTAATCCATCAAGTTCCAACCAATTCTATCCTATCATATGGATAATTTCATTAGCTTCCTAACACTTCAAACGATGCATAAAACGGAGTTACGGATCAAAAGTTATACACATTTTAATTTTTCCAAAATAGGGCATCTTCGCTCGGCGAAAGAATTGGCTCGCACAACGCTCTATGGTAGAAACTTGGCGGGTAGTGGGGGAATAGTATGCGTGTCCACGAATACCCATTGCCATCTCTAATTATGCCAACAATATAATTACTCATAATCTCAGAAATAATAACACAAATCTTAACAGCATCAGAAGATTCCTTCCTAGCTGCCACAGTTTTAGCAACCCACTTAGAATTAGATGAACTATTATTCAATACCTTACCACACATGTCAGTACCAATCCATCTCTTCATTCTATACGTGTGCATATTCCCAACTTTACTTACAAGTGCCAAAAACCCATATTTGCCCTTGTAAGTTACCCTTATTCTAACTTTGTCATTTTTCACATACTTTATCTCTCTTCAATTTAACACTGACCATTAAGTAATTGTTTCCATAAATTCTTCAAGTGATCCAAACTCTAAATCCACTTTGAACTTGTAATTCTTGTCTAACTCCTTCATCTTAAACCAATGATACTTTGGTTCCTTCTCTTGATCTAAAGCATCAGGGTCATTGCTAACAAGCTCATCACTAGCATAGTTAATATCAATCTCATTGTCCGCACCACTAGATGAACCTTTATTATAAGCACCAATTGGCAATATCTTTGGAGTGTGCCCGTGCATCCTTGTTATAAGTTTTACCCTATTCCTTTTGTCCTCGACCTCAGCTTGTTTATCAATTAAATCAAAGCCGTTATCCAATCCAAGAGCCCTCTCATCCTCACTCTCTCATCCTCACTATCATCAAATGATATGCCAACACATTCAAAGTCACCATGGTCATTATCATCATTACCCTCGTGTTCATTTCTTCAATATTATTTCCAACATAACCTACTTTATCTTTTTCAACAATATTTCTAACACGAGTTACTTCATCTTCTTCAATATTAATTCCAACACCAGTTACTTCCTCTTCTTCAACATTAACTCCATCCATGCCTTTAACATTATGCTTAACATATATGTTGAAGGAGTGAAAAACACTTAGAAAGGGGGGATTGAACAAGTGTAACTCAAAAACTTGAAAGATAAAACCAATGAACACAATTATTTTTATCCTGGTTTGTTGTTAACCAAACTACTCCAATTCACCCCTGACAAGGTGATTTACCTCAACTGAGAATTTAATCCACTAATCCAACTGATTACAATGGTTTTCCACTTAGATACCCTATAATTCTTCTAGAGTCTACAGATCACAACTTGATCACTCTAGGAATTCTTTTACAATCAATGTAAAATAAATGTTTACAAGAGTTTGATTTGCTTCTAATAAAGTTGTAATCACAACTGTGATATTTCTCTTAAGTTTTATTCTTAACACTCACTAAGATAATACAAAGTTTGTGAGGTAAAAGATGAAGTTCTTTAGCCTTTGAATTTGACAGCGTTTCTGTAAGTTTTGAGCAAGCGTTGTCTGTTGCTTCTGATCAGAACTTCTATATATAGGCGCTTGAGAGGAAATGACCATTGAGATGCATTTAATGCTTTGCGTGAATAGTACAACACTGCATTTAATGTTTCACACTTTTGTCAACTACCTCGAGCCATGATTTCACTGCTTTTACTGACTTTGCCTTTTGTAGCTTCTAACGTTCCTTTTGTCAGTCCGAGATTTGACGTTTCAGCCTTTCATCTTGTACTTTCTTCTGGACTCAGATTTGTAGATAACAACTTTTGAATATCAGAGTCATCAGCTTTGGTGCAGAGTATCTTCTTTCTTCTGACTTTGAAGAGCTTTGAGCGTGATACCATTAGAGCTTCAGAGCTTGTACTTCTGACTTCCATTCTTCTGATGCTTTCTAGTTCATGTTTTGATTCTGCATGACCATCTTCTAATGTCTTTCCAGAGCATGTTCTGATGAAGTCATCCAGAACTTTCTGAGTCAGTGCTTCTGAACGCTGATTTGTGCATACTCTTTATATATTTCCTTAAATGGAAAACTTAAAGGATTAGAGTACCATGTTGTCTTATACAAAATTCATACATAATGTTATCATCAAAAATAAGAATATTGATCAGAACATTTCTTGTTCTAACAATCTCCCCCTTTTTGATGATGACAAAAACATACAAAATTAATATGAATTTGTATCCAGAATATCAGATGAACAAAGACAATTACACAGATATAGCATAAACATATAATTCAGAGTGTGTGAATATGTCTCCCCCTGAGATTAACAATCTCCCCCTGAAATTAATACTAGAAGAATTTATAAATAAAAGACTTCCCTGAGTATTTTTCCATTTCAGTTGAGACTTTCACGTTGAACTAGAACTTCAGAACATTCAGCGCTTATCTTTAGAGCTTCCATTGGACAGCTTCAGAGCTTTGGATTTCTCTTTGGGATCACTTGTATCAGAGCTCTCTTATTTTCAGTCTTCTATGTATCTGAGCTATCAGAACTTGAGACTTCTTGTATCAGAGCTTCTGGGTTTGATCACAACATTTCTTGCTTCTTATCTTGAAGCTTCATAGCACTAAGCTTGCTTCAAATCTTTAAGAGCTTTAGAATTGCTTTTCCCCATGTATTTGCATCTCATATTGAGCTTGTCCAGCATATCACATTCCTGCAAAAACTATCAAAGACAGAAACTTGCAAATAATTGTTAGGAATGTTGAGACTTAAGCCCATCAACTGATATTATAAATCAATTCAATTATCACATTTCTCCCCCTTTTTGTCATAACATCAAAAAGCATAAAAGATTCAGATGAAAGACACACAGAGTGAAGAAAGAAAAAGATATTTCATTGATAATAATCAGAAGAAGATAATACAAAAGAAGATGCAAGCAAAATAGATGCAAGAAACAAAGAAAAACAACTAAGACACAAGACAGACTACGACTGGCGAAACTTAGAAGCTAAGACGGCCAGAAGGTTCTTAATCTCATAAGCGTCTTTAGCTTGCTTCTTGGAGGTTTCTTCTTGGTTCTTCATCCAAGTTCTGAAATCAACATTGGTGTCATCTTGCTTATCCAAACGACTAGCCAAAGTAGATTGATTCTGTTGGAGTTCCTTCACAGTGTTCAACAGAATAGAAGGTTCAGCAGAAGTAGAAACATCGCTATCTTCTAGAACAGGATGAGCAGCATCAGCTTCAACCATTGTAGCATCTTCCATATGTTCCTCAGCAGGAATATCTTCTGTAGAAGACTCTTTGAACACAGGAATCACAGGTTTTGGAGGGTACTCAACTTCTGGATAAACCATGTTAGGGGCCTTCTCCAGAGGGTTCTCCCTGAACCAGTTAAACAGCATCTGAAAATCTCTAGTCAGAACCTTGTATGGATGTGGCTTCCACACAACGATAGCCAGAGGATTTTCTTCTTCTAACTCATCAACAAACTGCTCCTCTTCTAGAGGCTTCCAGTTGGTGATTGGATGATAGTATCTTCCATCATCATACTCCAAGAAGAGTCCAGCAGGACCAGGAGAAGCAGCCAAACAATCTTTCTGGAGATCCAAAAAGTCAGCATGTATCTCTTCACCAAAAGCTCTCCAAAGCTTGCCAGCAGCTACATGATCCAACATGGAATCACGAGCAACCTTCAAAACTTCCAAACCTGTCCTGACCTTGTTATTTAACAAATCAAAATATGCATCAATATAGGGTTTTGGAGGTTTAGATATGGGAGGTGAGATTGCAGATTTTGGATTGAGAGATTAAATTGGTTTTTCTGGGTGAAAGAAAGCATAGGGTTGAGATTCTCTATCCAGAACAAATAATGTTTCTGAAGAGGATGGTTGACGAGAGGATTCAGCTTCATTGTCTGAGTCTAAGACTACGACAACGGGGTCAGAAGATGGTTTGCTTTTACGGTTATAGGATTGCATGAGGCGGATGAAAGAATCAGAAAGAGAGGATTCTGATGAGGGGAGTTGGAAGAACACAACAATGTCAACATGATCATAGTTAGAATGTGGAGGAGGTTGAGAAGTGGATATAATGGCGTAAGGAGGAAAGATGGTGTTTAGAGGTGTGGGTTCAAGAATAGGTTCAGAAACATGAGGTTCAGAATTAAGAATATGCGATTTGCCTTTAGAATTGGGTGAAGAAGGAGGGGTAGAAACTTTTGTGGTTGGAGGTGGTTTTGCTGGGGCTTTTTCTGGTGGAGCTTCTGTTGATACAATATTTGAAGTTAAAATAGGAGCAGAGC
Source organism: Vicia villosa (assembly GCF_029867415.1). NCBI lineage: Eukaryota > Viridiplantae > Streptophyta > Magnoliopsida > Fabales > Fabaceae > Vicia > Vicia villosa. The sequence goes on along the minus strand of NW_026705289.1, from coordinate 301,081 downwards.
CAGGTTCAGAAATTACAATACGTGAAGGTGTTTTCTTCTTCTGAGGCCTAGCAGGACCTTCTCCAACATTTTTTCTTTTCTTCCCCATCTACTTCTCCTTCTGTTGTACTTTCTTCTTTCCACTCTCCTCTTACTTTTTCTTCTCTTCCTTTCTAGCTTCCTTCTGCTCTTTCTTCTCTTCTTCTTTCTTTTCTTCTTTCTTCTCCTTATGCTCTTGTTTTCTCATTTCTGGTAGGTCTAGCTTTCTTTTCGTCCTTCTTTCTTTATCTTGCACTACTTCCGGAACTTGATTAGCAGTAGTGGCAAGTTTTTGCTTGCTTATCCATATAGGATCACAGTCAGAACCTTCTGCCTTGTGCATAGCAATGTATTGGACAATAACTTCTAGAAGTTCATTTCTGAAGAACAACTCAAAGTCAGCTAGAGCAGGAGCTCTTCTGGACTGAACTTCAGCGTTCACTTGGGGAGAAACACCAATAGATTCAATTAAGCCCAACTTCTTCAGAGTTTGAGCGTTCATGGTGCTTCCAACTATTGTATAAGGATTCTTGATAATGCCAGCTTTCTCCAGATCCTTAACAGTTTTCGTTTGAACCAGAAGATCAATTATGATTCTTCCAAAAGGAATAATGTTTCTCTTGTACTTAGGGTTCTTCAGTCTGGATTCATCTCTAGATTCCTTCACATGCTGCCACATGTGGTTGAAGATGATGAACGGAAGATCCACCTTTTCCTATTTACCAATGCAATACAGAATTTATTGTTGGTTCTTGCTAACATAGTTTGAAGAAACGGTTTCCTTTCTGTGGTAGATGCAACCAAGAAGAATCTTAGCCAAGATTCTATAAGAAGGCTTCATTTCCTTGATTTCTGTAGATTCTTTTCCGTTCTTGTAGATTTCTTCATACACAACCTCCCACTCTGTTCTACCTGGAACGGCTCCAGAAACACCTTCAACAGTTTCCAACCCAAACAACTTCTTTAGAAGGTTTTCTGTAATGGAGAAACGTTCACCATGAACAATAAAGAGAATGGCCTTTGGCATGACTGTTGCATGAACCCAGAATTCTTTCACTAAATCTGGATAGACTGGTTCACACAAACCATAGAAGAACGCGTTCCATCCTTGAAAGGTCATGGCCTCCTTCAGATGAATATCATGTGCTTCCAGGTTATCAAAATCAACCATCATTTCGCAGATAACCTCTAATTCATTCAAAGGAATCGAACAAGTCTTCTGTGAAACAAGTTGTTGTTGCTGTTGATCTTGATTTTGTTGTTGAGAAGATTAACCAACTTGTTTCTTAGAGGAGGAAGCCATTGAAGCACTACTGAGATTTCTTGGTTTCTTTTTAGGGTTTTTGAAAAGGGAGAAGAAGAGGCAGAAATGCATAAACAAGATGATGATGAATGCGTGAAAAGAGGGAAAATGAATGAGAGATGAGTTTAAATAGCCACGGACGCGAAACAAAATGCAATGAGATTCTGAGAATGAACAGTTACAGAATGCAGAGAATCAAATTTGCATTTAATGTTGAATGACATTAGTGGAGAAAACGTGAGATTTGAAAAGATTTGCACAGTTACCTAGGGCAGCGTCTCATCACTGCACGCATGCTTGTCCCTTCAAAATGAACACATGGTCATCATCTGGAATAGCTGGTGACAGCTGTTTTGCTTTAACAGAAATTCTGGATCAACTTAGACATATGAAACGTTAGCAGTAATAGAATCAGAGTATCTAAATGATCAACATATCCAGAACATCAGATAAGAAAATAAATAAGCATTTCAAATCTAATCTATATATCAGATCTTCTCATCCTTTCATTCTGGGCATAAATCCATAATGATATTCTTCAGAATGAACTTAAACCTATCTTCAGCAAGGGGTTTTGTAAAGATATCAGCCCACTGATGTTCTATATCTACAAAGTTTAAAGAAAGAACACCCTTCTGAACATAGTCCCTAATGAAATGATGTTTAATCTCAATATGTTTAGCTTTAGAATGTAAAATAGGATTCTTAGATAAACAAATAGCAGAAGTATTATCACAGAATATAGGAATGTTACTCTCATATATCTGATAATCTTCTAGCTGACTCTTCATCCAGATCATCTGTGTACTACATCCAGCAGCAGCAACATATTCTGCTTCTGTTGTAGAGAGGGCAATTGTGGCTTGCTCCTTGCTATACCAGGAGATCAAATGACTTCCTAGAAACTGACAGCTTCCAAAAGTACTTTTCCTTTCAACTCTATCTCCAACATAATCAGCATCACAATATCCTACTAAGTTTTATTCTTCATATCTTCTGTAAACTAAACCAACATTAGTAGTACCTTTCAGATACCTCAGAATTCTCTTGACAGCAGTTAAGTGAGATTCTCTAGGATATGATTGGAATCTAGCACACAGGCATACACTGAATAAAATATCAGGTCTAGAAGCAGTAAGATATATAAGAGATCCTATCATACCTCTGTAGAGTTTCTGATCTACCTTCTTGCTTACCTCATCTTTACCTAATACACACGTTGGATGCATTGGAGTCTTTGCTTCTTTGCTTTCTGAAAGATTGAACTTCTTAAGAAGCTCTTTCACATACTTGGTTTGATGAACATACGTTCCTTCAGAAGTTTGATTAATCTGGATCCCAAGGAAATACTTGAGTTCTCCCATCATGCTCATTTCATACTCTGCCTGCATAGACTTAGCAAACTCCTTTCCAAATGTAGCATTAGATGTTCCAAATATAATATCATCAACATATATTTGAAAAATTAAAATACCCTTTTTAAAAGTTTTACAGAAAAGAGTTGTATCCACTTTTCCTCTAGTGAAACCATTATCCAGAAGGAAAGAACTTAATCTTTCATACCAAGCTCTGGGAGCTTGCTTCAGTCCGTATAATGATTTCTTTAGTTTAAAAACATGTTCTTTAGTTTAAAAACTTCTTCATCTATATAACCATTTAAGAAGGCACTCTTAACATCCATCTGATACAGAGTGATGTTGTTCTGAGTGGCAAAAGAAATTAATAAGCGAATAGATTCTAACCTGGCCACTGGTGCAAAGGTTTCTGTATAGTCAATACCTTCTTACTGACTATAGCCCTGAGCAACCAGTATGGCTTTGTTTCTTACAACTTCTCCTTTCTCACTCAGCTTGTTTCTGAAGACCCACTTAGTTCCAATGATGTTAAATCCTTTTGGTCTTGGAACCAGATCCCAAACATCATTCCTTGTAAACTGATTTAACTCTTCTTGCATGGCAATTATCCAGTCAGCATCTTCAAGAGCTTGATCAATAGAAGTTGGCTCGATCAGAGATACTAGACCAAATTGACATTATGCTTTGTTCTTAAGGAATGCTCTAGTTCTGATGGGATAATCTTTCTTTCCAATGATAACATATTCTGGATGAGCAGAATTGAGTCTAGAAGATCTTCTGAGTGTTGGCACTTCAGATATTCTGAGATTCTCTAAAGAAGCTGCAACTTGATCTTCTGAAACTTTGCTTCTGGGTTCTTCTTGATCTGAGATAGAGATATCTAAATCTGCAATATCATCAAATTTGATATTGATTTATTCTTCAACTACCAGAGTTTCAGTATTGTATACTCTGTAGCCTTTTGAGCGTTCACAATATCCAAGTAGAAAACACTTCTGAGCTTTAAAATCAAACTTATGCAGATGATCTTTAGTATTCGGAATATAGCATACACATCCAAATGGATGGAAATATGAAATGTTGGGCTTTTTGTTTTTCCACAATTCATAAGGAGTCTTATTTAGAATAGGTCTTATGGAGATTCTATTCTGAATATAACATGCAGTGTTAATTGCTTCTGCCCAGAAATGCTTAGCCATATTGGTTTCATTGATCATGGTTCTGGCGATTTCTTGAAGATTCATATTCTTTCGTTCTACAACTCCATTTTGCTGTGGAATTCTAGGACAAAAGAAATCATGGGAAATACCATTTACTTTGAAATAAATTTCAATGAATCTGTTCTCAAATTCACCACCATGATCACTTCTGGCCTTTATGATTTTGCATTCCTTCTCAGATTGAATCTGAGTGCAGAAGTTAAAGAACACAGTATGTGACTCATCCTTGTGTTCCAAGAACTTTACCCATGTCCATCTGCTATAGTCGTCTACGATGACTAATCCATATTTCCTCCCTCTGATTGATGTTGTTTTGACTGGGCCAAAAAGATCAATGTGCAGAAGTTCTAGCGGCCTAGAGGAAGAGACAACATTTTTAGACTTGAATGCATGTTTTGAAAACTTCTCTTTCTGACATGCTTCGCAAAGAGCATCTGATTTATATTTCAGATTAGGGAGTCCTCTGACCAGATTAATTTTGTTAATCTGAGAAATCTTTCTCAAACAAGCATGACCTAATCTTTTGTGCCAGACCCACTAATCTTCACTAACAGATAAGGCAAGTAACCTTTTGATTCTTAAGATCTGAAAGATCAATCTTATAAATGTCGTTCTTTCTTTTGCCTGTAAATAGGATTGAGCCATCCTTCTGACTAATAGCTTTACAAGACTTTTGATTGAAGATTATGTCATAACCATTGTCACTTAATTGACTTATGGAAAATAAGTTATGAGCTAACCCATCTATTAAAAGAACATTAGTTATAGAGGGAGAGTTACCACCAGGTCTTGGAACATAGACCTTCTTCCCGTCATGTGTCGTGAGCACCCAGAGTCCAGGTACCATGACATGTTTGCATTTGTCTTTTGAGCCTTGAAGGAGATCTGCAACAGGAATTATCTTTTCCTTAGGTACCCACATTCTTTTGGGTTAGTCCTTCTCAAGTTCTGATGGAACTAAGATTTAGCATGAGGTTTCACATAATATCTTTCAGAATGTGTAATGGCATGTTTCCTTGTGTGTGTTATGTGGAAACTCTTAGCATGTGATGTGTGCCTAATATCATGAGAATGGCCATACTTGAACTGATCATACAAAGGTTTGTATGTGATAATCATCTCATAGCCTATGCCTATTCTCTTGTTTCCACTTACACCATATATCATAGAGGCTAGCTGACTTCTGCCTATACCTCTAGATAGAAACTTTATGAAACTCAAGTCATATTCCTTCAGAATATTGTTCACGCTTGGAATAGACTTTTCTAAACTTGAAGATAATTCAACATCTTTAGATAGTTTTAAAACTTTTTCCTTCAGTTCAGATTTTTCCATTTCAAGTCTCTTAGTTACAAATGCAAAGAGCTTTTTCAGCTTTTTGTATTTGATACTAAGTTGACCCTTGATTTCCAGAAGTTCAGTTAAGCTGGAAACTAACTCATTTCTAGAAAGTTCAGAAAATACCTCTTCAGAATCTGAGTCTGATGTAGATTCTGATTCTTCATCAACAGTAGCCATCAATGCTATGTTTGCCTGCTCATCTTCAGAGTCTGGCTCTTGATCAGAAGAATCTGAGTCATCCCAAGTAGCCATTAAGCCTTTCTTCTTTTCAAATATTTTCTTGGGATTTTCTCTCTGAAGCTTTGGACATTCATTCTTGTAGTGTCCAGGCTCTTTACATTCATAGCACGTCACCTTCTTCTTGTCAGATCTTCTATGTCCAGAAGACTCTCATTTTTCAGATCTTTTAAAGTTCTTGAACTTTCTCTGCTTGCTTTTCCAGAGTTGATTTACTCTTCGGGATATTAGAGACAGTTCATATTCTTCTTCTTCTGATTCTGACTTTTCAGAATCTTCTTCTTCAGCCTGAAAAGCGTTAGTGAATTTTTTATTAATAGATTTTAATGCAATAGACTTACCTTTCTTTTGAGGCTCATTTGCATCCAGCTCAATCTCATGACTCCTCAGGGCACTGATCAGCTCCTCAAGAGACACTTCATTCAGATTCTTGGCAATCTTGAATGCAATCACCATGGGTCCCCATCTTCTGGGTAAGCTTCTGATGATCCTTCTTTACATGATCAGCTTTGGTGTAGCCTTTATCTAGCACTTTCAATCCAGCAGTCAGAGTCTAGAATCTTGAAAACATTGCTTCAATGTTCTCATCTTCCTCCATCTTGAATTCTTCATACTTCTGGATTAGAGCTAAGGCCTTTATCTCCTTTACTTGAGCATTCCCTTCATGAGTCATCTTTAGAGATTCTATAATACGGTGGGAGAACTTACTTTTGAAATGTTGCGGATAGCAAGACTCGCCACCGACTTTTATTTGATCCAATTTGGAAATGCTAAAAGAATAGAAAAAGACCTTTTAAAAAGATTTTGATTTCGGGGGTTAGGTTATACAAAGGGAAGGTGTAAGCACCCTTTGTATCCATGGTTATCCATGGGCTCTTAATTGCTTAGCTCACTTTGTTTTCAAAATATTTGAAGTGTAGTGTGTGAATAAGAAAATGTTTGAAGAAGAACTTTAGCATGTAAATAAGCGTAGTCTTTTTGAATTTGATTTTAAAAAGAAGTGGGAAAAGATTTTGATTTGAATTTGAAAAAAGAGCAAGCAATTAAAAAGCAATTACCCTTAAGTTAAGATTTTGTTCTTTTAGACTTTAATGGAAAAGGGCTATCCGTACCATAAAGAGGGCAGGTAATCCTTTCATTGGATTTGAAAAGGGTCATCAGAATTATCGTTCGCCACAAGATCGTCCATGCCATAAAGGGGGCAAGTAGTCTTAGGGAAGGATATAATAGTCATTTTAGGTAACATGCGAGGATACCTTAGCAATGGGGACAATCATCATTTATAAGGCAACTTCGAGGGACAAATTTGATGATGATAATGAACTAAGGGCAACATTTATTTTAGTTAGGTATCCTCGGAACCGAGGGACTTGACTATTTCAGAATCATAATAAAAAGGCAACAAGCAACAAAGCAACAAAAGAGGTTACCCTAAAGGTGTGTGTGTGTCACAATCAGGTGATTCAATTCAGTTATATTTATCTTATAATTTAGGCAAACTAAATTTAATAGCAGGCTTGTCACTCCATATTATTACTAACCATGCAATTAAAATAAAGGGAGAAAATATAACTTCCTACGCTATTACAATAAACACCTGTGGGCAGAAAAATAAAGGCGGAATTAAAAGGCAAAAAATAAAACCCTAAACTATTACATGGCCTTGGGGTAGTTATAATAGAATGAACGGATTAAAAATTAAAATGGTTACAACCTCGGAGCAGATACAAAATTAGGAATGATTTAGGCAAATGGTAAAAATATGATAAAGGAAAAAAATTAAAGGCAAAAATTTAAATAAATAAATAAACAAGTTTTACCCCAAGATTGGGAACAATCATACGACAATCATAGAATATCAGGTGAGGAAAGAATTCGCACATAAAAAACCTCAACATTTATAAGGTAACAGATCAAAAATTAAAAAGGTTAGGGAAAACAGTGATTAATAGTCATGATGAAAAATAGTTAGCCAAAAAATAAAAATCAGGGTTTGAAAACCTAAAAATAATTAATTATAATTAATTAGCCTGAAGATCCTAACTTGATTAACCTAAGTCTAAAATTTAAATTATTAAATTAAAACTAAATTAAAACTAAATTATAAAACCCTAAATTAAAATTAAATTAGTTTAACTAATATAATTCTAAAACCTAAATTAAATTAATTAACCCTAAAAACTAAACCTAAAAAAAATAAATTCTAACTGAATTATTATTATTTTTATGTTTTTAAAATCTTTTAGTTATTTTTAAAAAAAGATTTTTATAAAAAAAGAAAATAAAAAGAAGATAAAAAAAGGAAACAGCGCCGTACAAAAAAAATAAAGAGAAATTGCAAAATACCTGACTTTCATCCTGTGCGGTATGCCTCCGGTGGTCTACGGTGTGTACGCGCGTTTAAGCTCCCTTGGATCTGGCCAAGGTGAGATCGTGTGGTTGGGAATTGAGGGTGCACGATGGGCATCTGCGCGTGAGATACGCTGGATCTGCGAACAAGTGCCTTGAAAAATAAAATTGTGTGACCTGGGGATCGAACCCAGGCCATTATGGTAACACGCTTCTCTTCCTAGCCAGTACAGCTGCACGCACTGGTTGTTATAGGAATGGTCAACAAATAATAACTATGAAACAATAAAAAGCAAATGGAATAAAAAAAAGAGTCAACGCGTGGGCCCCTTATTCACGCGTCCACCAATGGAAAAGGGAGAGAGAAATCAGATCCTGTTAACTCCCCAATCACGCCAACACACGCATGAGGAGAGAAGTCTTGGGAGTTGACCAACGAATGGATGCACACCACGTTGCTCGTCTTCAATCTCCAACCAGGACCAAGTTTCCTGCGATTTGTCCTTCGAAAACCTGGGCAATCAAAACCTGCAAAATAACATGATGAACAATAATAAAAACAACCCAGCCCCCCTAAATTGATCATCACTAATTCAATAGTGGGGTTATCTCGCCCTAAAACGTTTCGTATGAGGGGATACGAAGATCATCTTTCTCCTTGCCCTAACAATGGTGACCTATGGTTTAGGCACCTGAGCTTTGTTTCAATGGTTCATTCTTGTCCTAATACGTTCCAGAAACTCAACAAAACAATCAAAACACATTAGAACACGATAGCATGAGAAATACGAAAAAATTGAAATATGCATGAATATGTTGACTATGACATACGGATTCTATGCACCATCACATGTTATGAATCACATAGACTTACACAATAATACCTCAGGAAAGGATTGGAATGATTTTTTGGCTTTGAGACTCCTTGCAATGATGAATACGAAAATTTACAATTCTTTGATATTCTTGAAGCTTTGAAACCCCTGTCCTCTCTCTCAATTTTCGTCCCCTTGCTAGCTGCATGTTATGAGTATATATAATAGAAGAAATTAGGTTAATCATATTGGAAAGAAATCATGTGATTGAATGATTTGGAAATATTGAAAAGTTTGATTGAAAATCTTATAAAAACTTGCTATTTTTTGTTCAATCTTTTTTTCAATCAAATATATGATCTTCTTGAGCCCCAAGAGTGATCTTGTGATTGGAAAAATTAAATCATGCATTAATTTGATTTTATTTTATTTTTTCTTTGATTTAAATTTAATAAAAATCAAAAAAATAATAAACTAAAAATCCAAACCAAGTGCCAATGAAATTCCATGGTCTTCAAGGTGTTTCTTGGGCTTTTATATGATTCAAGATAAAGCCCCATGATTTAATTCAATATTTTTGGTATTTTACTTGATTTATTTACTATTTAAATGAATAAAATTCAAATAAATAGAAATAAAAATGAAAAAAATATAAGGATGACTTTATAGGCACTTTTATGGATCATATGTGTGATTAGAATTAAAAAATTAGGCCCATTAGTCCAAATATCCAAAATTCTCCACTTTGCCTTTTGTGCATTTTCTCAAAATCGCCCAACTTGTGCAAGCCCTAACTCATTCAATATTTATCATATGAAGGTGTTCTAGGACTTTTCGGAAAGCTCAAGATGTCCTCTAAAAGCCACTTTGGAACGTATTTTGCATTTGGAGATTTTATCCTAATGCTATAGCTCCTGACAAAAAACAGCTTTTTGCAAGCTTCTAGAAGGACCTCTAATGCTTTTGACTTATATCTCTTACGCGGAAGCATTTCTTGACCTCGGGCCCAACATGAAAGTTGTAGAGAATTGAATTTCATTGAGAATGAGCTTTGGTTGGGGAATTTCTGATAAAGCATGAGAGACTTATGACCAGTCAAAGTACAATTAACTTTTGCTTAGAAACCCTAAATTAGCAACTTGGATTGAACTTTTCTTGATGAATACTGATCAACCCTTGATCAAATGATGAATGTTACTTAAAAATAAGGATTTTGACAAAAAATCAGGAGTTTTGACTGTACTTTGACCATAGTTGACTTTTAGGTCAAGTCAGTCGACTGTTGACCATTTGAGCTATTTTGTGAAACACAGCTCGAAATATAGTGGAAAAATTTTGGGGTATGAAATCTGCCCCTGTTCAATCTTCTTAAACATGAGGATGTAAATCGGCTTGTGTTCCTGTCGGAATCTGAAGGTAGAAGAGGATTGAACACTAGAATACCCAGAAATTTGCGCTTGCTGGTGCAGGAAGTAATGTTGGAGATGGGCTTAAAGATGCCATCCATTTGTTGACGGAGTGTTGGCACAGACAGGCTTAAGGATGCCCTCCAAATGTTTGACAAGATGCTTGTCTAGAGCATATGCTTTTCAGACTTGGATCCATTGATTGTTTCTGAAGAAAGATGAAGTAATGTCTTTCATAAGACTACCTAGAGAGGTTCCTGAATAGGGTATATCAATGACTGATGTAAAGAAGAATAGACTTTAAACAAAGCTCGGGAAGGAATGTCTTAGAGAAGACTAACTAAAAAGCTCCCTAAATGGGCAAGAGATGTCTTAGAAAGGAGTGGATAAATGTTTTAAGGAAGATTACCTAAAAAGGTTGAGGTACGTCTGAAACAAGACTAACTTAAAAAGACTCACCTGGAAAGGATATGATATGTCTTAAACAAGACTCACCTAGAAAGGCTCCTAGAAAGGATATGATACGTCTTAAACAAGACTACCTAGAAAGGCTCCTAGAAAGGATATGAAACATCTTAGAAAAGATTACCTAGAAAGATTCCTAGAAAGGATGATAAATGTCTTAGAGAAGACTACCTGGAAAGGTTCCTAGAAAGGATGATAAATGTCTTAGAAAAGACTACCTAGAAAGGTTCCTAGAAAGGATGATAAGCGTCTTAGAAAAGACTACCTAGAAAGGTTCCTAGAAAGGATGTGATATGTCTTAAACAAGACTGACCTAGAAAGGCTCCTAGAAAGGATGTGAAGTTCTTTGATTGTTTCTGAATTATCTTTGAAAAAAAAAGACCCGGAATGAAGCATCCGAGTTGTATTTGTGTCTTAAAATGAGCGTTAAGATTGAATCGTTGATGTGATCATCTTTGCACCGTGCTGGAATGATCATATTCTTTTGATTATAAAGTGACCTGAAAAGGAAAAATTAATTTTATGCAATGTCATGATGCATGTATTGTGATTCTCGAAATAAACGAGAGTACTGTATGTTATGCATGTATTTATGAATGATGCAGGGGTGGACTATATAGTCGAAGCATATGGGTAACTCTGTATATCAATTGCTGGTTGAGAAAATAAATCTCTGTGTGTTGCTAGAGATGATGATAAGAGGGTTGAGAATTCCTGTCTTCCATTCGAGGATATCCAGCTGGGGATTTTTTATCTTCGCTTGGGGATGAGAGAATCTTGAGTGATCTGATCCTGATGTATCTTGGGGACAAGAGAGAAGAATAGTCTTCTGATGTATTATCTGATCGAGCTCATCTGTGAGTGTCAACTTTTAATGGAGAGTGAGTTTGAACAAACCTTGTTGGAGAAGAAGATCGTGTCGAATAATCGATAGTGTCATAGATATAAACTCCGTTGGGGAACCAAGTCTCTGTTGGAAAGAGATTATTTGAAGATAACTTCTTGAGGATTGCTATATGGGGATATATTATGAAAACTGCTCTGTGGGGAAGATATTATTTGAAGATAACTTCTTGAGGATTGCTATATGGGGATATATTATGAAAACTACTCTGTGGGGAAGATATTATTTGAATATAACTTCTTGAGGATTGTAATATGGGGATATATTATGGAAACTGCTCTATGGGGAAGATTCCCAGAGATTTCAACCTTTTATTTCCCCATGTCTTCGAGTACTTGCTGTTGGAAAACACTTTTAACCATATATGGTCTTTCGCTTGTGGGAATATACCTTCCCCTGGAATCAGTAGCCTGGTATGCTTGATACTTGAGTTTGGAATTAGAACTTCAAAGGAGAGACAGATATTGACACTGAAGGTGCTTTGCATGTTGGCTGCTTTATTGGTAAAACATACCTGGTTGTTTGTGTTTATGCAGGTTGCATATATGTGTGGAGCTAATACAGGTTTTGTAAGGAATGTCATGATCGACGTCATGACATCCATGTGTGACAGCAGGAGCTCTTATTATTTATGAATTGTGTTTCCTGATCTATCCTTTTTATCAGTTTAGGAAACTTTTTATTGAGTGCTGCATATTTCGTCTAGAAGATCCTATTGACAGCACATTATGTAACAGACAGTTGACGTGTGAATTAGGTTAACTTTGTTAACCCTAATGTGTTTCTAAAAACCCAAGGCCCAAGACTGCTTATAAAAAGACCTGCAATCCTAATTTGGAACGTAGACAGAAGATTGTAATTGTTAAGAACGGTTGTTCTGTAACTGTCTCTTGTGATCCACGCTATTATCTTTGATGATTGCGTTGGAATTAGTATGTGTTTTAGTTTTGTCACTCTAAGCTTTTAAGCACGAATCTGTGTCTCTTGATTGAAGCTTTTAAGAAGATCAAGGTGTGTTTTTGAAGAGTGTCTTCTATCTGTAATTGTTTATTGTGTTTGTGTATCACTGCTGTGATTGAGGGGGAGTGGAATGGAGATATTCCATATCTAGGTAGAACCTAGGTAGAAGGGTCATTGGGTAGTGATTAAGTGAGGAGTTGTAAACTGGGAGTTTAGCTCTGAATAGATACTGCTAATAGTGGACTTCATCCCTGGCTTGGTAGCCCGTAGAGTAGGTTGTTTGAACCGAACTAGGTAAATAACTCTGTCTGTTCTTTACTGTTTTGTGCTGTTTACTATTATTGTCTGTGATGTGTAATTGTGGATGTCATAACATCCAGTTTGACATCGAGCGTCTGTTACTAGAATTTTCAATTGACATTAGATTAGGCACCCTGCCTATTTACATCTGGGTGAGATCTAGGGATAGCAAAATTATGGTACTATGGAGAAGGAACTGTTAGTGTTTGGAAACAGACCACCTATCTTGGATGGATCTAACTATGACTACTGGAAACCTCGTATTGTAGCAGTCATTAAGTCAGTGGACAACAAGGCCTGGAGAGCTGTTGAAAGTGGATGGAAACATCCTAAGAAAATTCTGGTAAATGGAACCACTGTTCTAATCCCTGAAACTCAATGGAGAAAATCTGAAGAAGATTTAGCGTTGGGCAATTCCAAGGCCCTAAGTTCAATATTCAATGGTATCAACAAGAACATCTTCAGACTTGTGCAACACTGTGAGTTGGCTAAAGAAGCTTGGGATATTCTCAAAACAGCACATGAAGGTACGTCAAAGGTAAAGATGTCGAGACTTCAGTTACTTACCACTAAGTTTGAAAATCTCAAGATGAAAGAGGATGAAACCATTCATGAGTTTTACATGAATGTCCTAGAGATTTCAAACAACTCTGCATCCTTAGGTGAGAAAATGACTGAAGAAAAACTGGTAAGGAAGATTCTCAAATCACTGCCTAAGCGATTTGACATGAAGGTAACAGCCATAGAGGAAGCTCAAGACATCAGCAACATGAAGCTGGATGAACTTCTTGGTTCTCTTTAAACCTTTGAGTCAAGCATCTGTGAGCCTGTTGAAAAGAAGAACAAAAGCATTGCGTTTGTTACCAACACAGGTGATGATCCAAAAGAAAGCAATGGTGTAAGCGATGAGAATTTATAAGACGCCATAGCCATGCTTGGAAAACCCTTCAACAGACTTATTAAAAGAGTAGATCAGAAGTCCAGACCCAATGTCAAGAACACCTCCTATGACATCAGTCAGACATATGACTCAAGCAAAAGATTCAAAGCTGAAGAGAAGCCATATCTAGGGAAAGGGGTTCAATGACATGGATGTGAAGGATTCGGACACATTAGAGTTGAATGTCCTACCTACCACAAGGAGCAAAAGAAAGGACTGACTGTTACTTGGTCTGACGAAGAGTCAGATTCAGAAAAAGAAACTGCAAAGCATGTCACAGTTTCAACAAGAATCTATGAATCTGATGATGATTCTAGTGATGATGAGCTAACCTTTGATGAACTAGCTGCCTCGTACAAGAAGTTGTGTAGGGCGAATGCTTTTGCAAACAATTGGAGAAGCAAGAGGTGATTATAAGAGATCTAGAATCTGAAAAGATTAAACATCTTGCAACTATAGACTCCCTCAGTAATGAAGCAAGCATGTTGAACCAAAAACTTGATCAAATGACCAAGTCATTCAAAATGCTGAACAATGGATCTGATACTCTAGAAGGAATTCTGGAATCTAGACAAAGATCAGGAGACATGTCTGGAGTGGGATTCGTGGCTAAAGAGGAATTAATCTCTTGATTATGGAGGACAGAATCCAAGAAGTGTGTGACTAACCTGATGTAAATCCAAATGTCACAACATCGAGGAAACATAAAAAAGAGGCTACCAAAGAAAAGGTTTCAGAAGTGGAGGTGTCATCACTGTGGAAGATTTGGTCACATAAAGCCATTATGTTTCAGGCTATTTGGATATCCAGACCAAACTCAGAAAGTCAAACATAATCATGATACCTGTACCAGGAAACAATCTGGGATAGCTAAGAATGTTTCTCTAATAGCACATACGACTATAAGGATGCCAGCAGAAGAAGACTGATAACTTGATAGCGGTTGTTCAAATCATATGACCGGGAGAAAGAACTCTCTAGTAGATTTCAAATTGGAAGGAAACAACTATGTAACTCTTGGTGATGGAGATATAAGAGAAGTCAAAGGTGTTGGGAAGACCAAAGGGGTAAGTATACCTAATCTAAACAATGTTCTACTTGTACAAGGTTTAGCTGCAAACCTTATAAGCATCAGTCAGTTGTGTGATGAAGGATTCCATGCTAAGTTCACCAAAGATGAGTGTATCATCACAAATGAAGAAAATGAGGAAGTCATGAAGGGAGTTAGATCTAAGGATAATTGCTATCTATGGAAGCCTGACACTCCTGTCCACCCCTCTGACTACTCAATGATCAAGGAAGAATTGAAAATGTACCATCACGAATTTGATGAATCTTATGATTCTGATGAATCAGATAAAGAATCTTATATTGGTGATCTCACTATAAGTGAACTGTCTACTTGTTTTTCTGAGACCAGTATAATGAAGAGAAAAGCTGTTACCAAAAGTAAAAGGGTTGGTCCCTCAAAATCATGGAGCTGGGTCATTCCAAAGAAAAGAAAAGAGCGGGAAATTGTTGAACCTGAATCTGATGTTGAAGTAAGTGTCCCTGACATCCCATCAAGTAAGAAGCCTATAGCCAGTAAGCTTGCTGCTAGTATCCCTAATGTTCCCATTGATAATGTATCTTTCCACTATGCCTCTAGTGTCAGCAGATGGAAATATATTCTTCAAAAGAGTTTGGCTGTTGAACGGGAATGGCTCCTAATGCTCTTGAAAACAAGGAGGTCCTAGAACTGATTCAAGAAGCTGGACTGCTAAAAACTGTGTGCAATCTTCCCAAATGCTATGAGAAGCTGGTCAAAGAATTTGTGGTAAACCTATCTGAAGAGTGTGACAATAACAGAAGTGCATACTACAGAAAGTTGTTTGTAAGAGGTAAGTGTGTATCATTCTCTCCTTCTGTGATTAATAAATTCTTGGGAAGAATAGATGAAGTTCAAACTGAGCTGGAAGTGACAGACAACCAAGTTTGTCAAGTGATCACAGCCAAGCAGGTAAAAAGCTGGCCCATGAAAGAGAAACTAATTGCAAGTAAGCTGAGCATCAAGTATGCAATGCTTCACAAAATAGGAGCAGCTAATTAGGTTCCAACAAATCATAAGTCCACTATCTCAACTGTGCTTGGTAGATTTCTGTATGCTGTAGGAACAAAGGCAAAGTTTGATTATGGAGCATATATTTTTGACCAAACCATGAAGCATGCTGGAAGCTTCAGTATTAAGGGTCCAACTGCCTTTCCATCCCTCTTGAGTGGTATAATTCTGGATCAATATCCAAACATTCTCAACGAACATGATGTGGTGTGCAAGAGAGAAAGTCTGTTGGCTTTTCATTACAAACTGTTTAAAGGAAAGCATGTTCCAGACATTTTCATGACATCAACTAAAACTTCCAAATCTGAAGCATCAGTCAGTAAAGCAGAAGTCATAGCAATCCTAAAAGAGACTTGCAAAGAATTGGAAGCTAGAAAAATTTCTCTTGAACAAATGATACGAACTCTGGAAATGGATGAGAATGAGGAGTTTGCAGGTACAGAAGAGATAGAAGACAAAGATGATCAAGAAGTGGAGGAAGAAAGTGCTAGTCATGCTGATGACTCTGAGATAGAAAGTTCTTCAGACACCTCAGCTGGTTCTGACTCTGAGCAGTAATTGCAACTAGAGTCTAGTGTGTTTATTTTTTTTTGTTTTGTTTGTTCTGTAACATTTAGTTCCACCTGTTTTAATTTTTTTTTGGTCTGTTTTATTTTTGGACTTATTTAAACTCGTTAAGCGAGGAGAAGACACTTCTTTTGGCTTTGGCAACATTTGTGGACAAACAGGGGGAGAAAAGAATATGTGTCACCCCAGAACAACAAGACTGGTGGTTGTGTGTGATCAACAATTCTAATTGCTTATATTTGTGTTGATCTGTTTGTGCTTGTTCTACTCTTGTGGCTTATGCTTGTGCTACTCTCATGCACTGTCTGTTTTTGTCTCAGCACTGTGTGCATACTACTTATGTATGCTGATCTGTCTGAGCACTGTGTGCATACTGCTTATGTATGCTGATTGTTTGTATTAGCTTATGTTTGTTTTGACCATCCGCTGCAAGTGTTTCTCTGGTATGGTGTGACATGATGTTTTAGCCAAAAATTTGCCAAAGGGGGAGATTGAAGGTGCTTTGCATGTTGGTTGCTGTCATACCCCAAAATTTTCCCTCTTATAATTGTCTATGTCATTTTATTTCAAATAATTGACGTAGTGCAATCGGTAAGAATTTGAGGGCAAACGACGCACGACCGAAAGGTTTTCTATGGATTGACCAAGTGGATGGTACCCCAATTGCTTTTTTTGGCTAAAAACCTTTTGGTATTTGGCCAAATCAAGGTTATTCATATTTGGCCAAAAACCTTTTGGTATTTGGCCAAATCAAGGTTATTCATATTTGGCCAAAAACCTTTTGGTATTTGGCCAAATCAAGGTTATTCGTAATTTTGTCCATAATTTAATTTGCTAAAACCCAATTCTTTTCTTGTGTTATTATTATTACTATTACTAATATTCTTATTCTTATTATTATTTTATTTTTGCATTATTTTTGCAGGTACCTCCTTTGGCCAAAGGGGAGCAGGTGTCAATTCTTCCTTACACTTATTTGTTTGCTTCATTGCCCTTGAAAACCTTGGTAAAATCTCTTTTTTTAACCATTAACCCTAAAATATATATAATAGGTAGATGTTGTCCATTTTCATGAATTAGGGTTAGGATTTTATCACATTAATTTAGTTTTAGGCTAATAATTATTTTAGGCTAATTAATTTATTTTTAGGCTAATAATTATTTTTAGGCTAATTAATTTAATTTTAGATTTAATAATTTTAATTAATTTTTGGTTTAATAATTTTAAGTTAATTTTAGGTTTTTAATCAGGTTTAGCCTTAAACTTCAAAAACCATAGGTAAACCTTGGAATTTATCAATAAGTAAGAGCTGTAACGGTAGGTTTTAACCCTTAGGTTTTCCCATTAGTTTTTTTAACCCTTAGGTTTTCCCATTAGGTTTTAACCCTTAGGTTTTCCCATTAGGTTTTAACACTTAGGTTTTATTTATTTTTGTGGTAAAACTTGTTTATTTATTTATTTGCCATTTATTTTTGCCTTGCCTATTCTATTAATTGTGGTTAACTTTTTCCCCCATTTGGGGTTACCTTATTATTACGCTTATTATCATTTGTTTAATTTTGTATCTGCCCCAAAGCCATGTAATAGTTTCGGGTTTTATTTTTCTGCCTTCAAATTCCTGCCATTATTTTCCTGCCCACATGTGTTTATTGTAATAGTGTGGGACTTTATATTTTCTGCCTTTTAATTTCCGTATGATATTAACTACGTGGTTAGTAATCCTAGGTAGTTCAAGCCTGCTAATGAATTTAGTTTTCCTAATTACAAGATAAAATATCCAAACTGAATCACGTGATTGATGCACACACACACACCTTTAGGGTAACCCTTCTCGTTGCCTTGTTGCCTGTTGCCTTTATTTGTGAGAAATAGTCAAGTCCCTCGATTCCGAGGATACCTAAAGCAAATGTTGCCCTCAGTTCATTCATCATCATTTTTGTCCCTCGATGCTGCCTCAGAAATAAGATGATTGTCTCATTGCTAAGGTATCCTCGCCTGTTGCCTAAAGATTAAATGACTATTATATCCTTACCATAGACTACCTGCCCTCTTTATGGCATGGACTGTCTTATGGCGAATGATAAACCTCGATGACCCTTTACATCCAATGAAAGGACTTCCTACCCTCCTATGGTATGGATAGCTCTGAAAAGCTAAAAGAACAAATTTTAAAACATAGGGTAGTTGCTACTAATTGCTTGCTCTAAATTCAAAATCTTTTCCCACTCTTTTTCGAAATCGGATTCAAAAGGACTACGCTTATTTACAAGATAAATTTCTTATTCAAATTTCTATTCACACACTACTTTCCAAACAATTCAAACATTTTGAAAACAAAAAGTGAGCTAAGCAATTAAGAGCCCATGGATAACCATGGATACAAAGGATGCTTTAAACCTTCCCTTTGTATAACTTACCCCCCGAACTCAAAATCTTTTTAAAAAGTCTTTTCCTGTTCTTTTAGCCTTTCTATAAATTGGATAAAATAAAAGTCGGTGGCGACTCTTGCTTACCGCGACATTTGAAAAAGTTAGTTCTCCCACCTTATTAAAGAAGGGTTACCTTAAAGTTTAGGATCACTTAAATTTTTTCTATTGTTTGCTTTGCTTGCTTTATTTTTCAGGGTTGTTTTGGGAATTAACTGAAGGACGAATCCTATACCCGGATTCAAGTACACATAAGATAGGAATGGCATAGTCATGGAGACCTCTTTCACATATGTGGGAGATGAGTCAATATGAAGTTCACGCTTGAGTTAGGACTCCATAGATATATGCACACCTTTCTCAAATGAGGGAGGTCTATGTATGTAACTTTGGGTGCGCCGGAGCTTAAGGACCTTTAGTTACCTTTAACCCATCTTGGCCTTTAGGACGTAGTGGGGGGGCTACCCTTGACAAATGTTGAGGGCCTAGTCGCTAGCCGATACTACAACTCAGATAGGCTCTCTCTTAAAGTATCATTGCATGATGCGAATGCATCATGTCCGTGGGTGCTTTAGAGGGGCTGACAATTCTGAGTAACTGGTAGAACCCTGTTGCTGAAATCTCTTTATCCATAGAAGTACCTTTGGGGAAGGGTAGTTACCTGGTCAGACTCCATGCAAGCCTTTAAACCTAAGGACACTTGTGTGACTTGCTTGTGTGTGCTGCTAACCCTTTGACTTCCTTTCAGGTTTTTCTTGTAAGACTCGTTTGTCCTTACTACCTTACGTTTTGCCTAATGCATTGCACTTGCATAACATCATGACATCATAACATCATAACATAGCATGTTAACTAACCCTTTCAAGGATCTTAGGAATTTAGGGCGCACAATTTCAGGTGCCATTATCAAAGACTAAGTTCTCATCAAGGGGCAAGAGGATTTACTTTCCTCTAGCCAGACGTCTTCCAATTCAAAGACACAATACCTATCAAGGGGCAAGAGGATTTATTTTCCTCTAGCAATATACCTTCAAATTCAGAAGTACAAGTATCCCAAATCAGAGGCAATGACCCACTGGACATGGTGAGCTAGATTCTCAAAGAAGGACGTTCAAGGACGAAAGCCAAGATTCTTCAGACGAAGCTGTGACTGATTCAATGTCTAAATGTCGCAAACTAAATTTCCTAAAGATCCTTGAAAACATTGCATTTTCATTCATAACATTGCATAACAGGTTTCCATAACAGGTCTCTCATCTTCTCTCGCTGTTTATTTCAACACAAATATATCTTGGGCAATCAGTCAAAAATTTTCAGGCTCAGAATGCCCAGTTCCAAACCTTGATTCTGAATTTGTCCAAGGGGCAAGACGAACTAAGAATCTTGTTAACCAAGAAGCAGAAAGATCAGCGTAGGCAACAGGGTGGCCAACGTACTTGGAAATCCAAACCTAAAAGGTCATTGGCTCCATGGCACGTGCCATCGTCTCAAGCTTTGCAACACCTGCTCAATCGGAGTCTGATAACTCTACTGCCTTCATACTCTGCTCCAGCCAATCCTACTCCTGGGTACAAGTATAATGCAAGATGTGCTTATCATTCAAACAGTCCTGGTCATGATACTAAAGATTGTGGACCATTGAAGTATAGGATTCAAGACTTAATTGACGACAAGATCATTGACTTCAACTCACCTGAGAAGCCTCATATGGCTAATGCTATGTACAACCAGAAAGGTCGTAATGAACGCAACCTATCTGTTGAAGCAAATCCAAAACAACGAAGCAAGCCAGGTGCACCAAGGCGTCAGTTCACAAAGATCAATATGTCGTTAGCTCAGGTACTGCAACATCTGCTGAAGGCAAACTTGATTACTGTAAGGGATCCTCCTGTGAAGCCCAACACTTCCGCTCCTAGCTATAAGCCCAATGCGAGGTGCGCATATCATTCCAATAGCCCTGGACAGGATACAAATGATTGTTGGCCATTGAAGAACAAGATCCAAGATATGATTGATGCTCGGGAAATCAACCCTCCCAAGACTCCTGTAGTGATCACTGCTCCCATGCCTAATCACGACAAGACTGATTAATGTCTAGAAGGATGAACTTTTTAATCATTAGACTTATTTTCATGCCCAATTTTTATTCTGTCTGTTTAACATTCGACTTATGATAGACATTATCTGTTTTAATAATCATCATCAGTGCATTGCATATGTTTGTCTTGAATAAATTATTTCGCTATCACTCATTTAAATTGTATCTTTACTTTGCATATGTTTTGTGATATTCAACTCATGCTAAGCTATAAACCTTTTGAGGGAGGATGACAAAGACGATGCCGCAACCTCATACAGTGATGCTTTTGATCAGACTATGCTGACAATGTACAGGCATTGTTTCAATTCCTAAACAGTGGAGATATAAGGATGTTAATCCCTCATCAACCCCTTTAAGCCTAAGAAGTAGGAATTTTCTTTCACGTGCAAATCGAAACCCTTTAATCATAACCTGGGGCAGGGTAGTTATTCAGTTAACTTAATTATACAAGCCGTTGTTTACACTAATAATGATGGGTTCCCGTAACCGTTAAGTCACACAGTCAACATCTATCAAAAGGAAAAAAGAACTGTTAAGTTAAAACCTATGAAGGAGACTTACCAAAAATCGAAATATCCCGCTATCTGTAATCTCAAAATAAACAGTTCAGGCAAAAGTTAGGGACAACAAATTCAAAAAAGAGGTCACTGCAAATCCTCGACAAAAGAAAACATTACAAGAAAGGATGACTGTCTGTCTAAATAAGCTTTCAGTACTTTAACCATCATCAAATGTCAATGGTATGACTTCAAGCTCTGCTAAGACTTAAACACAAAGTTAACTGAGCATAGGATCAAAGAACGTCATGAAGATTGGGATGTGTACAAATAAACTTTGAGCCATTATCCTTTGTTTCTTAAACCGTGAACCAAGCCACGTTACAACCCTCGAAAGTCCTAACTGAAGCGTGGTTAGTTCGAAAGCATACTGTCACCAAAAAGGTATCCTGACTCCTGAAGGTTTACCAAAAATGTTGAGTTGATATTTCGTTCTTACAAACATCACGTTTTTACAAATATCACGCTTTTACATCTCCTATTTTAATATTTTTCAAAAAAACTCAAGACAGACATATGCATTGCATCTCATGAATTCATTATTAAACATATTCTGCTACATAATTTCAAATGTTAGCAACAGGAAGAATCTGCACAGAGTACGACTAATAACTAACAGTTATCCCGACAGACAAGATCACTCCAGAAGCAATGTATACAAGGGGCATGACATGCTTTGTCCAATAAATCTGGGGCAATTAAGTCAAGATTCCAAGAATCTCTCGAGAATGCCAAACAATCAGGGGCATGCACCCAAGTGGGTCTAAAGCTACCTCTCAATCAATCAGGGGCATCATCCTCAATTTTTGATTACTAGGGGCATGTCACCCATAGTACGCATCTCATAAAAGTCCTCGCGAGGCAAATCTTTCCAAAATCCCTACCAGCAGGGGCAAATCTAGGCAAGTCCAGTTGACACGTCGACCAATACTCATTGGTGCCTCAATCAACACAAGCCCAAGAATGGGAATCACTATAAACACTAGGGGCAATGTTTAAGGCATCCATGCCTTCCCACAGAGCCTGTGTCACATGATCATATCCCCACAAAGTAATCTTCAAGTAGCTGTCTTGAATCGCTCCGCCAACATGGTTTATTTATTTCCCTTATCCCCAGTCAGGGTGCATCAAGATCAATCATTCAAATGGCTCTCATCCCCAAGCAGAAATCAAAAATCCCTAGATGAGCATCCTCAAGCGTGAAGCGGGAGTTCCTGCTAAAACGAAAGACTTGTACTCTGTATTCTCCACAATAGTCAGGGATTTATTTTCCCACCAGACGATACTACAATCTACTATCATCATTAACAACATTTTGCATCATACGCCTCATGGCACATACATAACATACATGCGCCTCATGGAATATGCATAACACTCTCATTCATGTAAAAAAAAACATTACAATACATGCATCACTACATTGCATAAAACTAATGTTGCTTTTTCAGTCTATTCCTACAAATCAAATGAACATTATCTTCTAGATATACTGCAGAGATAATCAACTCAACGATTTAATTCTGACACTCATTCAAGACAGAGATTTAGTTCTGAGGCATAATTTTGTATATCTTCCAAAGATAGTTCAGAGATAATCAAGACAGAGATTTAGTCCTGACACTTAATTTTGGATATCTTCTAGAGATAATTCAGAGATAATCAAGACAGAGATTTAGTTTTGATACTTAGTTCCGGGTATTCTCCAGAGATAGTTCAGAGATAATCAAGACAATGATTTAGTTCTGATACTTAGTTCCGGGTATTCTCCAGAGACAGTTCAGAGATAATCAAGACAATGATTTAGTTCTGATACTTAGTTTCGGGTATTCTCTAGAGATAGTTCAGAGATAATCAAGACCAAGATTTAATTCTGATACTTAGTTCCGGGTATTCTCCAAAGATAGTTCAGAGATAATCAAGACCAAGATTTAATTCTGATACTTAGTTCCGGGTATTCTCCAGAGATAGTTCAGAGATAATCATTTTATTAAGATCTAAATCAGTTACTACACAAGGTGCTAAGACGATCGACATTACAAGATCTAAATTGGTGACCCCACAAGGTGCCGAGACGATCAACAATCCAAGATCTAAATTCATCAATACAAACGATGGAGACGATCGACATTACAAGATCTAAATTGGTGACCCCACAAGGTGTCGAGACGATCAACCATCCAAGATCTAAATACATCAATACAAACGATGGAGACGATCATTCCAAGATTTAAATTGGTTACCCCACAATGTGCTGAGACGATCAACATTTTGAGATCTAAATCAGTTACTATACACGGTACTGAGACGATCGACCATCCAAGATCTAATTCTATCATCACGAACGGGGTAGACACGATCATCTTTCCAAGATCTAGTTCAGTTACTACGAACGGCGCTGACACGATCAACATTCAAAGATCTAATTCTATCACCACGAACGATGTAGACACGATCATCCTTCCATGGTCTAATTCAGTTACTACGAACGATGCTGACACAACCAACATTCAAAGATCTAATTCTATCACCACGAACGGTGTAGACACGATCATCTTTCCAAGATCTAATTCAGTTACTACAAACGGTGCTGACGCTATTAACCTCCACAAACACTTCTCAGTACATCTGAGCTCGGATACAACCTAACGTACGGCTCATTCTAGTACTTCTCAATACAAAGGATCCAGTCCAACGTACGACTCATCCTAGGATACAACCTGACGTATGGTGTATTATGACAACTATCAATACAGGAGACCTGGTCTAATGTACGACCTATCCTACAGCCTAACGTACGGCTTTTCCAGACATTTATCAATGCAATCGGACCCAGTCTAACGCATGACTCGTCCTAAAGTACATCCTAACGTATGACTTACTTATCTAGACATTTATTAATGCAAATTGGATCTGGTCTAACGTACGACCCATCCTACAGCCTAACGTACGGCTTTCCAGACATTTATCGATGCAATTGGACCTAGTCTAACATATGACTCTTCCTAAAGTACAGCCTAACGTACGACATACTTTGACATTTATCAATACAGTGGATTCAGTCTAACGTACGACTTATCCTAAGTATATCTTTTCAGATAAAGTCTAACGTACAACTCATTCTGACTCTCATATTATCAAAACCAGTTGGCATCTTTAAGCCCATCTCACACATCCTCCTGCCAACATCTGGATGGCATCTTTAAGCCCATCTCCGACAAAAAAGTCCCTGCATCATCAAGAGCAAATTTCTGGATATTCTAGTGTTCAATCCTCTTCCACCTTCAAATACCGATTGGTATACAAACCACTCTGCATCCTCAGGTTTAAGAAGATTGAATAGGGTCAGCTGTCATACCCCAATATTTGCCCTCTTATAATTGTCTATGTCATTTTATTTCAAATAATTGACGTAGCGCAATCGGTAAGAATTTGAGGGCAAAAGACGCACGACCGAAAGGATTTCTATGGATTGACCAAGTGGATGGTACCCCAATTGCTTTTTTGGCTAAAAACCTTTTGGTATTTGGCCAAATCAAGGTTATTCATATTTGGCTAAAAACCTTTTAGTATTTGGTAAAATCAAGGTTATTCGTAATTTTGTCCATAATTTAATTTGCTAAACCCCAATTCTTTTCTTGTGTTATTATTATTACTATTACTAATATTCTTATTTTTATTATTTTATTTTTGCATTATTTTTGCAGGTACCTCCTTTGGCTAAAGGGGAGCAGGTGTCAATTCTTCCTTACACTTATTTGTTTGCTTCATTGCCCTTGAAAACCTTAGTAAAATCTCTTTTTTTAACCATTAACCCTAAAATATATATAATAGGTAGATGTTGTCCATTTTCATGAATTAGGGTTAGGATTTTATCCCATTAATTTAGTTTTAGGTTAATAATTATTTTAGGCTAATTAATTTATTTTTAGGCTAATAATTATTTTTAGGCTAATTAATTTAATTTTAGATTTAATAATTTTAATTAATTTTTGGTTTAATAATTTTAAGTTAATTTTAGGTTTTTAATCAGGTTTAGCCTTAAACTTCAAAAACCATAGGTAAACCTTGGAATTTATCAATAATGTAAGAGTTGTCTATTAACGGTAGGTTTTAACCCTAAGGTTTTCCCATTAGTTTTTTTAACCCTTAGGTTTTCCCGTTAGGTTTTAACCCTTAGGTTTTCCCATTAGGTTTTAACCCTTAGGTTTTATTTATTTTTGTGGTAAAACTTGTTTATTTATTTATTTGCCATTTATTTTTGCCTTGCCTATTCTATTAATTGTGGTTAACTTTTTCCCCCATTTGGGGTTACCTTTTTATTACGCTTATTATCATTTGTTTAATTTTGTATCTTCCCCATAGCCATGTAATAGTTTAGGGTTTTATTTTTCTGCCTTCAAATTCCTGCCTTTATTTTCCTGCCCACGGGTGTTTATTGTAATAGCGTATGACTTTATATTTTCTGCCTTTTAATTTCCGTATGATATTAACTGCGTGGTTAGTAATCCTAGGGAGTGCAAGCCTACTAATGAATTTAGTTTGCCTAATTACAAGATAAAATATCTGAATTGAATCACGTGATTGATGCACACACACACCTTTAGGGTAACCCTTCTCGTTGCCTTGTTGCCTGTTGCCTTTATTTGTGAAAAATAGTCAAGTCCCTCAGTTCATTCATCATCAATTTTGTCGCTCGATGCTGCCTCGGAAATAAGATGATTGTCTCATTGCTAATGTATCCTTGCCTGTTGCCTAAAGATTAAATGACTATTATATCCTTCCCTTAGACTACCTGCCCTCTTTATGGCAGGGACAGTCTTATGGCGAACGATAAACCTCGATGACCCTTTACATCCAATGAAAGGACTTCCTACCCTCCTATGGTATGGATAGCCCTGAAAAGCTAAAAGAACAAATTTTAAAACTTAGGGTAGTTGCTACTAATTGCTTACTCTAAATTCAAAATATTTTCCCACTCTTTTTCAAAATCAGATTCAAAAAGACTACGCTTATTTACAAGCTAAATTTCTTATTCAAATTTCTATTCACACACCACTTTTCAAACAATTCAAACATTTTGAAAACAAAAAGTGAGCTAAGCAATTAAGAGCCCATGGATAACCATGGATACAAAGGATGCTTTAAACCTTCCCTTTATATAACTTACCCCCCGAACTCAAAATCTTTTTAAAAGGTCTTTTCCTGTTCTTTTAGCCTTTCTATAAATTTGATAAAATAAAAGTCGGTGGCGACTCTTGCTTACCGCGACATTTCAAAAAGTCAGTTCTCCCACCGTATTACAGTTGCTTTATTGGTAAAACATACCTGGTTGTTTGTGTTTATGCAGGTTGCATATATGTGGTGAGCTAATACAGGTTTTGTAAGGAATGTCATGATCGATGTCATGACATCCATGTGTGACAGCAGGAGCTGTTATTGTTTATGAATTGTGTTTCCTGATTTATCCTTTTTATTAGTTTAGGAAACTTTTTATTGAGTGCTGCATATTTCGTCTAGAAGATCCTATTGACAGCACATTGTGTAACACACAAATGGCGTGTGAATTAGGTTAACTTTGTTAACCCTAATGTGTTTCTAAAAAGCCCAAGGCCCAAGAATGCTTATAAAAAGACATGCAATCCTAATTTGGAACGCAGACAGAAGATTGTAATTGTGAAGAACGGTTGTTCTGTAATTGTCTCTTGTGATCCACGCTATTATTTTTGATGATTGCGTTGGAATTAGTATGTGTTTTAGTTGTGTCACTCTAAGCTTTTAAGCACGAGTGTGTGTCTCTTGATTGAAGATTTTAAGCAGATCAAGGTATGTTTTTGAAGAGTGTCTTCTATCTGTAATTGTTTATTCTGTTTGTGTATCACTGCTGTGATTGAGGGGGAGTGGATTGGAGATATTCCATATCTAGGTTGAACCTAGGTAGAAGGGTCATTGAGTAGTGATTAAGTGGGGAGTTGTGAACTGGGAGTTTAGCTCTGAATTGATACTTCTAATAGTGGACTTCATCAAAGGCTTGGTAGCCCCCAGGGTAGGTTGTTTCAACCGAACTGGGTAAACAATTCTGTGTGTTCTTTACTGTTTTATCCTGTTTACTATTATTGTCTGTGCTGTGTAATTGTGGATGTCATAACATCCAGTTTGACATCGAGCGTCTGTTACTAGAATTTTCAGACACCATCTGATGCTAGTAACTAAATAGCATTTGTTGATATTTGTGACTGATGCGACATGCTCCCAGTGATGGACTAACTTCTCTGGTTGTTCAGTGCCTCTGAGAGATTCTATGAATCGTGACCAGATTTCCCCCAGTAGATGGGATAATATATGAATCGTGACCAGATTTCCCCTAGTAGATAGGATAATAATATTTAATGCCCCTTGTATAAACAAGCTTTTAGCTTACTGAGTCATGCATACGAGACGTCTCTGGAAATTTATCTGTCGGGAGGACTTTTAGTCATTAGTCATGCCCCATGCAGATTCTTCTTGATGCCAAACATTTGAACTTATGTAGACAAAATTATTTTATAATTACACTCATAAAAATGTAACGCATATGTTTGTCTTGAAGTTTAAAACATTTTTAGTAAAACAAGAAGATATAAGAAAGCGATATTTGTAAAAACATGATATCAACTCGGGATTTATGTTAAAGCGTAAGGAGTCAGGATACCTTTTTGGTGACAGTATGCTTTCGAACTAACCATGCTTCAGTTAGGACTTTCAAGGGTCGTAACGTAGCTTGGTTCACGGTTTAAGAAACAAAGGATAATGGCTCAAAGTTTATTTGTACCCATCCCAATCTTCGTGATGTTCTTCGATCTTATGCTCAGTTAACTTTGCATTTAAGTTCTAGCAGGTCTTGAAGTCGTAACATTGACATTTGATGATGGTTGAAGCACCGATAGTTTATTTGAATATGCAGTCATCCTTTTTTGTAATTATTTTTCTTTTGTCGAGGATTTGTAGTGACCTCTTTTTTGACTTTGTTATCCCTAGCTTTTGCGTGAACTGTTTATTTTGAGATTACAGTCAGCGGGATGTCTCAATTTTCGATAAGTCTCCTTCATAGGTTTTGACTTAGCATTTTTTTATGGATATTAACTGCTTGACTTAATGATTACAGGAAACCATCACTGATTGTGTAAAAGAAACACTGGCGTAACTGAGTCAACTGAGAATCTACCCTGCCCCGGGTTATGATTAAGGGTTTTGAGCTGTTCAAGAAAGAAAACTCCTACTTCTTAGGCTCAAAGGGGTTGATGAGGGATGAACATCCTTATATCTCCACTGTTTAGGAATTAAAACAATGTCTGCACATCGTCTACACAGTCTGTTCAAAAGCATATTGTATGCGGTTGCGGTATCGTTTTCGTCATCCTCCCTCGAAAGGTTCACAGCTTTAGCGAGAGT
The DNA here is from genome assembly GCF_029867415.1 of Vicia villosa. Lineage (NCBI taxonomy): Eukaryota > Viridiplantae > Streptophyta > Magnoliopsida > Fabales > Fabaceae > Vicia > Vicia villosa. The sequence continues at coordinate 272,287 of NW_026705289.1, read as the reverse complement.
TTAATATCATAAAGAAAAACAAGTAAAAAAAAGTTTAATATAGCAATAGGAGGAGAAATAAGTCAAGACAAACGTATGCAATGCATTAATGATCATGATAAAATAAATAAAGTCTGACATAAGACGAATGTTTAAACAAATAGGAAAGAAATTGCGAATGCGAGTAAATTAATGATCTAAATAGCCCTCCTTTTATTAGACTTTGTGTGGCTCCTCTGGTTGGCCAAATTCAATGATCCCTTCTTCAATCAAGTCTTGAATTATTTGAATGGTAAGCACATCTTGCATGATGCTTGTACCCAGGAGCGGGATTAGCTGAGTATGGAGGAAGTAGAGTTATCAGACTCCGATCGAGCAAGTGTTACAAAGCTTGAGCCAATGGCATGTGTAGTGGGGTAAATGACCTTTTGGGTTTGGATTTCCATGTAAGTTGGCCACCTTGTTGCTTGCGCTGATCTTTCTGTTGTTGTTGCGTTTGAGCCTGACTAGAGACCAGGACTGCCCCAACAGTGTTGGATTCATTCTTCCCATTGTATGGCTTTTTTCAGCACCAGAAGAAGTAACCACCTGAATTTTTCCGCTTTGGATACCACTTTCAATACGTGCTCCAATCAGTATGTGGTCGGTGAAACCAGACGAAGAACTTCTAAGTAAATGGCTGTAGAACGGACCAGTCTGTGTATTCATGAACATGTCAACTAACTCTCGGTCAGCCAAGGGAGGTTGGAATCTGCCTGCCAAGTCTCTCCATTTTTTAGCATATTCTTTGAAGCTTTCATTAGGTCCCATGGACATGCTTTGTAATTGTGTACGAGTTGGCGCGAGATCAGCATTGTATTAGTATTGCTTGTAGAAAGCAACATCCAGATCTTCCCATGTATGAATGTTGGCAGCGTCCAGTTGATAGTACCACTCAAGTTGAGTTCCATACAAGCTCTCTTGGAAGAAGTGGATCCACAGCTTCTTATCAGCAGTATAAGGTTGAATCTTCCTCACTTAGGATTTCAAATGCAGCTTGGGACAGGAAACTCCATCATACTTGGCAAAGGTAGGAGTCTTGAACTTGGGAGGGATAACAATTCTAGAGATGAGTCCTAGATCTTCAAAATCCAGCCCAGGTACCTTCTGAATTTCCATGGCTTTCATACGTTCTTCAAGCAACTTGTATTTGTCATCAGGATGTTCATCCTCATGGTAGTAGTCCTCTTCTTCTTCAGAGGGTTTGACAGAATCGTGGATGCTTTTCGCATCAGTTTTGACACTAGCACCATCATCTTGTTCATTGTCGTCCTCTTTAGAAACCTTGACTTCTTCAGCCCTCTTAAGTGGACCTCGAAATCTTCTTCACATGTTAAGGAAACCCACAGATCTTCTAGGCCTTTTCTCTTTCTTGGTCAGGAGCGCTTTCAGTTCATCTTTCCCCTTAGACAAGTTCAGGATCAGATCTTGAAATTGGGCATTCTGGGTTTGAAGGTCTTTGACTGACTACTCAAGATTCATGATGTTTGAAATAAACTACGAGGAGGTGAGAAACATGTGGTAGAAACCTGTGATGCGATGTTATGAATGCAGATGCAATGTTTTAGAGGATCTTTAAGGAATTTAGTTAGCAACATTAGAGAATGGTTTGGTCGCATCTTCGTTTGAAGAAATCTGATTCTTGGATGTTCTTCCTTGGGAATCAAGCTCACCATATCGAGTGGGTCATCGCCTCCGATTCGGGATACTTGTACTTCTGGATTTGAAAGCATATGGCTAGAGGAAAATAAATCCTCTTGCCCCTTGATAGGTATTGTATCTTTGAATTGGAAGACGTGTGGCTAGAGGAAAGTAAATCCTCTTACCCCTAGATAAGAGTTCAGTCCTTGATAAGAGCACCTGAAATTGTGCGCCCTAAATCCCTAAGATCCTTGAAAGGGTTAGTCAATCATGCTATGTTATGATGTTATGATGTCATGATGTTATGCGAATGCAATGCATCAGGTATGTCGTAAGATAATAAGGACAAACAAATCCTACAAACGCAACCTGTGAGGAAAACAAAGGTTAGTAGCAAACACAAACAAGTCACACAAGTGTACTTAGGTTTAGAGGCTTGCATGAAGTCCGTAGGTAAGTACCCTCCCTAGTGAAGTTTAGTTGGTTCAACCTGTCCTACAAAATGATAGGGTTCTAGGGAGCTCATATCATTGACCTTTCTCGAAGGCACTTATTTCAGTTCAGCAATCGAATCACCGACCGAAAATGTCCTGAAAGTGCAGTCCATATGAGTGTAGCTTCGAGTATCAACCAACTTCAGTCGGAACCAAAGCCAACCATCTCGCCACTTTCTAATATGCCAAAGTCAAGTTCAACTAGGGTTCTAAGGGAAAATTAGTGCTTAATGACACCACGTAGTAGCCAAGTGTTTCCTCAAGTCGGATCCCAAGGAACACCAGGACAAACCAATGTGTCACACTAACGATGGCCACCATATCAACCGCAGCAGTATACGCCATGCAGTCTCCTTGGTCTCATGCCATTTACCTAAGGTACTCAGATCCGGGTTAGGATCTTTCACACAAGTAAACCCAAACAGGCCCATAAATATAAAGTAAACAATACAAACAATTGAAAACATTTAAAGTGAATCCTAAACTTTAAGGTAACCCCTCTTTTTATTCGAGTTTATCCCCAGCAGAGTCGCCAGTTCTGTAATACGGTGGGAGAACTGACTTTTAAAATGTTGCGGATAACAAGAGTCGCCACCGGCTTTTATTTTATCCAATTTGGAAAGGCTAAAAGAACAGAAAAAGACCTTTTAAAAAGATTTTGAGTTCAGGGGGTAGGTTATACAAAGGGAAGGTGTAAGCACCCTTTGTATTCATGGTTATCCATGGGCTCTTAATTGCTTAGCTCACTTTGTTTTCAAAATGTTTGAAGTGTAGTGTGTGAATAAGAAAATGTTAGAATAAGAACTTTAGCTTGTAAATAAGCGTAGTCTTTTTGAATTTGATTTTGAAAAGAAGTGGGAAAAGATTTTGATTTGAATTTGAAAAAAGAGCAAGCAATTAAAAATAAATTACCCTTAAGTTAAGATTTTGTTCTTTTAGACTTTAATGGGAAAGGGCTATCCATACCATAAAGAGGGCAGGTAGTCCTTTCATTGGATTTGAAAAGGGTCATCGGAATTACCGTTCGCCACAAGACTGTCCCTGCCATAAAGAAGGCAGGTAGTCTTAGGGAAGGATATAATAGTCATTTTAGGCAACATGCGAGGATACAAATTTGATGTTGATAATGAACTGAGGGCAACATTTATTTTGCTTAGGTGTCCTCAGAACCGAGGGACTTTACTATTTCTGAATCATAATAAAAAGGCAACAGGCAACAAAGCAACAAAATGTTAGAACAAGATTTGTTCTGATCAATATTATGTGTTTTGATGATAACATTATATATGAATTTTGTATAAGATAATGTGGTTCTTTAATCCCTTGCATTTTCCATTTCCGGAAATACATAAAGAGTATGCGCAAATTAACACTCAGAAGCAACTGACTCAGAAGGTTCTGGAAGGCTACATCAGAACATGCTCTGGCAAGACATCAGAAGATGGTCAAGCAGAATCAGAACATGAACTAAAAGCATCAGAAGAACGAAGTCAGAAGCAGAAGTTGTGAAGTTCTGAATGGTATCACGCTCAAGCTCTTCAAAGTAAGAAGACAAGAAGATGCTCTGCACCAAGCTATTGACTCTGAAATTCAAACGTTGTTATTCTACAAATCTTAGTCCAAAAGATAGTACAAGATGACAGGCTATTAAGTCTAATCTCTGACTGACAAAAGGAATGTTAGAAGCTACAAAAGGCAAAGTCAAAAAAAACAAGAAAAGCAAGGCTCGAGGTAGTTGGCAAAAGTGTGAAACATTAAATGCAAAGCTGTAATATTCACACAAAGCATTAAATGCTCCCAACGGTCATTTCCTCTCAGCGCCTATAAATAAAAGTTCTGATCAGAAGCAAAGAAGAACACTTGTGCAAAATACTGAAACGCTGCCAAAATCAAAACTCACGAACTTCATCTTCAACCTCACAAACTCTTGTAATATTTAGTGAGTGTTAAGCTTAGAATTTAAGAGAAATATCACTGTTGTGATTATAGCTTTATTAGAAGCAATCTTACTCTTGTAAACATTATTTTACATTGTTTGTAAAAGGTTCCTAGAGTGATCAAGTTGTGATCAGTAGACTCTAGAAGACTTAGAAGGTTTCTAAGTGAAGAATTCCTAGAGTGATCAAGTTGTGATATGTATACTCTAGAAGACTTAGAAGTTTTCTAAGTGGATAACCATTGTAATCAGTTGGATTAGTGGATTAAATCCTCAGTTAAGGTAAATCACTCTAAGGGGGTAGACTGGAGTAGTTTCGTTAACAACGAACCAGGATAAAAATAATTGTGTTCATTGTTTTTATCTTACAAGTTTTTGAAGTCACACTTATTCAAACCCCCCTTTCTAAGTGTTTTTCTATCCTTCAATTGGCATCAGAGCGTCGGTTCTAGGTGCAAGCACTTAACCGTGTTAGACAAAAGATTCAGGGAGAAAAACACAAAGTCAATATGGTTGAAACAACTTCATCTACTCATACACCTGAACAAAACAACAATGATAATGGAAGCAATAGCTTCAATGGCTATAATAGACCACCAGTTTTTGATGGTGAAAACTTTGAGTACTGGAAAGATAGACTCAAAAGTTACTTTCTTTGTCAAGATGGTGACTTATGGGATCTAGTGCTGGATGGTTACACACATCCTGTTAATGCTCAAGGTGTCAAGGTGTCTAGACAAGCCATGAGTGATGCTCAAAAGAAAGATTTCAAGAATCAACACCAGTCTAGAACTATATTGTTAAATGCCATCTCTCATGCTGAATATGAGAAGATAACAACCAGAGAGACTGCTCATGATATCTTTGAATCCTTAAAGATGACTCATGAAGGTGATGCCCAAGTCAAGGAGACAAAGGCTCTTGCTTTAGTCCAGAAGTATGAAGCTTTCAAGATGGAAGAAGATGAAAACATTGAAGCTATGTTTTCAAAATTCTAGACTCTGACTGCTGGATTCAGAGTGCTTGACAAGGGATATACAAAGGCTGATCATGTCAAGAAGATCATCAGAAGCTTGCCCAGAAGATGGGGCCCAATGGTGACTACATTCAAGATTGCTAAGAATCTGAATGAAGTTTCTCTTGAAGAGCTGATCAGTGCCTTAAGAAGCCATGAAATAGAGCTGGATGCAAATGAACCTCAGAAGAAAGGTAAGTCAATTGTATTAAAGTCTAATAATAAAAAATGCACTAACGCTTTTCAGGCTGAAGAAGAAGATTCTGAAGATTCAGAATCAGAAGAAGAAGAAGATGAACTTTCCATGATCTCCAGGAGAGTAAGCAAAGAAAGTTCAAGAACTTCAAAAGTTCCAAAAGGCCTTAAAGAGGAGAATCTTCTGGACACAGAAGATCTGACAAGAAGAAGGTGACGTGCTATGAATGCAAAGATCCAAGACATTACAAGAATGAGTGTCCAAAGCTTCCGAGGGAAAAAGCCCAAGAAAAAGTTTGAAAAGAAGAAAGGCTTAATGGCTACTTGGGATGACTCAGATTCTTCTGATCAAGAGTCAGACTCTAAAGATGAGCAGGCAAACATAGCGCTGATGGCCACTGTTGATGATGAATCATAATCTACATCGGACTCAGATTGTGAAGAGGTATTTTCTGAACTTTCTAGAGAAGAGTTAGTTTCTAGTCTAACTGAACTTCTGGAAATCAAGGCTCAACTTAGTATCAAATACAAGAAGCTAAAAAAGCTCTTTGCATCTGAAACAAAGAAGCTTGAAATAGAAAATGTTGAACTTAAAGAAAAAGTTTTAAGACAATCTAAATATGTTGAATCATCTTCTAGTTCAGAAAAGTATATTCCAAGTGTGAACAATATTCTTAAGGAATATGACTTGAGTTTCATGAAGTTTCTATCTAGAGGTATTGGCAGAAGTCAGCTAGCCCTTATGATATATGCAGTTATTGGAAACAAGAGTTGGCATAGGCTATGAGGGTGAAACCCCATATAAACTTGAACCTGTTGATGAGATGAAAATCACATACAAACCTCTGTATGATCAATTCAAGTATGGCCACTCTCATGATATTAGGCACACATCACATGCCAAGAGTTTCCACATAACACACACAAAGAAGCATAATGTTACACATCCTAGAAAATATCATGTTGTACCTCCTATTAATTTTCATGCTAAACCCCAGCTCAATCAGAACTTGAGGAAGACTAACCCATAAGGAACCAAAAGAATGTGGGTACCTAAGAAAAAGATAATTCCTGTTGCAGATATCCTTGGCAGCCAAAAAGACAAATGAAAACATGTCATGGTACCTGGACTCTGGGTGCTCGCGGCACATGACAGGAAAAAGGTCTATGTTCCAAGACCTGGTGCTTAAATCTGCTGGAGAAGTTAAGTTTGGAGGGAACCAGAAGGGCAAGATCATTAGCTCTGGAACTATATGCATTGGTAACTCTCCCTCTAAAACTAATGTTCTTTTAGCAGATGGATTAGCTCATAACTTATTGTCCATAAGTCAATTAAGTGACAATGGTTATGACATTATCTTCAATCAAAAGTCTTGTAAAGTTATAAGTCAGAAGGATGGCTCAATCCTATTTACAGGCAAGAGAAAGAACAACATTTACAAGATTGATCTTCATGATCTTAAGAATCAAAAGGTTACATGCCTTATGTCTGTTAGTGAAGAGCAATGGGTCTGGCATAGAATCAAAAGGTTACATGCCTTATCTCAGATTCACAAACTTAATCTGGTCAGAGGACTCCCTAATCTGAAATACAAATCGGATGCTCTTTGCGAAGCATGTCAGAAAGGGAAGTTTTCAAAACCTGCATTCAAGTCTAAAAATGTTGTCTCTTCCTCTAGGCCGCTAGAACTTCTGCACATTGATCTTTTTGGCCCAATCAAAACAGCATCAATCAGAGGGAAGAAATATGGATTAGTTATCGTAGACGACTATAACATATGGACATGGGTAAAGTTCTTGAAACACAAGGATGGGTCTCATATTGTGTTCTTTGACTTCTGCACTCAGATTCAATCTGAGAAGGAATGCAAAATCATAAAGGTCAGAAGTGATCATGGTGGTGAATTTGAGAACAGATTCTTTGAGATTTATTTCAAAGAAAATGGTATTGCCCATGATTTCTCCTGTCTTAGAACTCCACAGCAAATGGAGTTGTAGAACGAAAGAATAGGACTCTACAAGAAATGGCCAGAACCATGATCAATGAAACCAATATGGCTAAGAATTTCTGGGCAGAAGCAATTAACACTGCATGTTATATTCAGAATAGAATCTCCATAAGACCTATTCTAAATAAGACTCCTTATGAATTGTGGAAGAATAGAAAGCCCAACATTTCTTATTTCCATCCATTTGGATGTGTATGTTATATTCTGAACACTAAAGATCATCTGCATAAGTTTGACTCTAAAGCTCAGAAGTGTTTTCTACTTGGATATTCTGAACGCTCAAAAGGCTACAGAGTAGACAATACTAAAACTCTTGTAGTGGAAGAGTCAATCAATATCAGATTTGATGATAAGCTTGGTCTTGAAAAGCCAAAGCAGTTTGAGAATTTTGCAGATATAGAAATCTCTAAATCAGATCCTGAAGAACCCAGAAGCAAAGTATCAGAAGATCAAGTTGCTGCTTCTTTAGAGAATCTCAGAATATCTGAAGAGCCAACACCTAGAAGATCTTCTAGACTCAAATCTGCTCATCCAGAAGATGTTATCTTTGGAAAGAAGGATGATCCTATCAGAACAAGATCATTCCTTAAGAACAATGCAGAATGTCAATTTGGTCTAGTATCTCTGATTGAGCCAACTTCTATTGATCAAGCTCTGGAAGATGCTGACTAGACAATTCCCATGCAAGAAGAACTAAATCAGTTTACAAGGAATGATGTTTGGGATCTAGTTCCAAGACCAAAAGGATTTAACATCATTGGAACCAAGTGGGTCTTCCGAAACAAGCTAAGCGAAAAGGGAGAAGTTGTAAGAAACAAAGCCAGACTGGTTGCTCAGGGCTATAGTCAGCAAGAAGGCATTGACTATACAGAAACCTTTGCACCAGTGGCCAGGTTAGAATCTATTCGCTTATTAATTTCATTTGCCACTCAACATAACATCACTCTATATCATATGGATGTTAAGAGTGCCTTCTTAAATGGTTACATAGATGAGGAAGTATATGTGCACCAACCTCCTGGTTTTGAAGACTCTAAGTCTCCAGAACATGTTTTCAAATTAAAGAAATTATATGGCCTGAAGCAAGATCCCAGAGCTTGGTATGAAAGATTAAGTTCTTTCCTTCTAGATAATGGTTTCCCTAGAGGACAAGTGGATACAACTCTCTTCTGTAAAACCTTTAAAAAGGATATTTTAATTTTCAAAATTTATGTTGATGATATCTTTTTTGGAATATCTAATGCTACACTTGGAAAGGAGTTTGCTAAGTTAATGCAAATAGAGTTTGAAATGAGCATGATGGGAGAACTCAAGTATTTCCTTGGGATCCAAATCAATCAAACTTCTGAAGGAACCTATGTTCATCAGACCAAGTATGTGAAAGAACTTCTGAAGAAGTTTAATCTTTCAGAAAGAAAAGAAGCAAAGACTCCTATGCGTCCAATGTGTGTATTAGGTAAGGATTAGGTAAGTAAGAAGGTAGATCAGAAGCTCTACAGAGGTATGATTGGATATTTTCTATATCTTACTGCTTCTAGACCTGATATTCTATTCAGTGTATGCCTGTGTGCTAGATTCCAATCAGATCCTAGAGAATATCACTTAACTGCTGTTAAGAGAATTTTGAGGTATCTGAAAGGTACTACTAATGTTGGTTTAGTCTACAGAAGATCTTAAGAATACAACATAGTAGGATATTGTGATGCTGATTACGCTAGAGATAGAGTTGAAAGGAAAAGTACTTCCGGAAGCTGTCAGTTTCTAGGAAGTCATCTGATCTCTTGGTACAGCAAGAAGCAAGCCACAATTGCCCTCTCTACAACAGAAACAGAATATGTTGCTGCTGCTGGATGAAGTACACAGATGCTCTTGATGAAGAGTCAACTAGAAGATTATCAGATATATGAGAGTAACATTCCTATCTTATGTGATAATACTTCTTCTATTTGTTTATCTAAGAATCCAATCTTACATTCGAAAGCTAAACATATTGAGATCAAACATCACTTCATTAGGGACTATGTTTAGAAGGGTGTTCTTTCTTTGAACTTTGTGGATACAGGACATCAGTGGGCTGATATCTTCACAAAACCCCTTGCTGAAGATAACTTTAAGTTCAGTCTAAAGAATATCAATATGGATTTATGCCTAGAGTGAAAGGATGAGAAGTTCTGATATATGGATTAGATTTGAAATGATTATTTATTTTCTTATCAAATATTCTGAACTTGTTTATCAATTAGATATTCTAATTTTGTTATTGCTAACGTTTCATATGCCTAAGTTGATTCTAAATTTCTTTTAAAGCAAAACAGTTGTCACCAGCTATTCCAGATGATGAACACGTGTTCATTCTGAAGGGACAAGCATGCGTGCAGTTGATGAGACGCCGCCCTAGGTAACTTTGCAAATCATTTCAAATATCACGTTTTACCCTAACGTCACTCAATATTAAATGCATTTGATTCAATTTCTGTAATCTCCTTCATTCAGAATCTCATTGCATATTATTTCAAATCCGTGCCTATATAAACGCGTCTCTTTATAATTTCATCTCTTTCCATTCAACTTCATTTTTCACTGTTTATGCATTTTTGCCTCTTTTTCTCTCTCTTCAAAAACCCTAAAGTTACGAAACCCAGAAATCTCAGCTGTGAATCAATGGACTCTTCAATAAATGTTCAACGCAAGGTTTCATCTTCAAGACAAGAACAACATAATAAATCTGTAACTGCTCCTTTGAAGACGTGTTTGGTTCCTCAAGATGAACTGGAAGTTCTCTGTGAATCCATGGTTGATTTTGAGAATCTGCAAGAACATGATTTCAAAATCAAAACAGGCATGATGGTTCATGGATGGGCAAACTACTTTGATCGTCTAATTGGACCAGTTTTACCCTGCTTTGGTTAAGGAGTTTTGGATTCATGCCATTGTTACTCCAACTGCTATCATTTCCTTTGTGCTAGGTAATGAAGTGGTTATCTCTAAAAAGCTGATAAGGAAGCTTTACAATCTTGATAGTACAAGTGGTATAACTGGTTTTATCCATGGAAGATCCAATTAGGAAAAGATTAATCCAGAACTGTTTACTTCTGGTAAAAACTCTCCTCACACCACTGATCTCAAGCCTTCCTACAGAGTTTGGGCTAATATTATTATGGGATCTCTGTATCATAGAAGATCAACAAACTCTACAACCTACATTAGTCAAGATCAGCAGGTCATTCTGTACTGCATTGGAAAAGGTGAAAATTCTAGTAACACACGCTCGATGTCAAACTGGATGTTATGGCATCCACAATTACGCAGCACAGACAATAATAACAAAAAGCATAAAACAGTAAAGAACACACAGAATTGTTTACCCAGTTCGGTTCAAACAACCTACTCTGGGGGCTACCAAGCCAGGGATGAAGTCCACTATCAGTAGTATCAATTCAAAGCTAAACTCCCCCATTTACAATTTATCACTTAATCACTACCCAATGACCCTTCTACCTAGGGTCTACCTAGATATGGAATATCTCCATTCCACTCCCCTTCAATCACAGCAGTGATTACACATACACAATAAACAATTACAGATAGAAGACACACTTCTAAAACACACCTTGATCTGCTTAAAAGCTTCAATCAAGAGACACACACTCATGCTTAAAAGCTTAGAGTGACACAACAAAAACACAAACTAATTCCAACGCAATCATCAAAGATAATAGCGTGGATCACAAGAGACAGTTACAGAACAGCAGTTCTTCACAATACACAATATTCTGTCTGCGTTACAAATTAGGATTGCAGTTCTTTTTATATGCAGTCTCTGGCCTTGGGCTTTTTAAGAAACACATTAGGGTTAACAAAGTTAACCTAATTCACACACCAACTGTCTGTTACACAATGTGCTGTCAGTAGGATCTTCTGAACGAAATTTGCAGCACTAAATAAAAAGTTTCCTAAACAGATAAAAGTGATAAATCAGGAAACACAATAAATAAAAACTAACAGCTCCTGCTGTCACACATGGATGTCATGACATCGATCATGACATTCACTACAAAACCTGTATTAGCTCCACACATATATGCAACCTGCATTTACACAATCAACCAGGTATGTTTTACCAATAATGCAGCCAACATACAAACACCTTCAATCTCCCCCTTTGGCAAATTTTTAGCTAAAACATCCTATCACACCATACCAGAGAAAAACTTGCAGCGGATAACCAAAACACAAAAACACAAGCTAATACAAACAAACAGCATACATCACCAGTATGCACACAGTGCTCAGACAAAAACAGACAGACAGCCAAAAGAGTAGCACAAGCACAAACAGTTCAACACAAAGATAAGCAAATAGAATTGTTGATCACACACAACCACCATTCTTGTTGTTCTGGGGTGACACATAATACTTCTCCCCTTGTCTGGCCACAAATGTTGCCAAAACCAACAGAAGTGTCTTCTTCACCTGTATTTTTTTTTTTCGTTTTTTTTTTGTTGACTCTATGGTTCTTCAAGGATGCAGAGTCCCAACTTGCTTCCCAAGTTCTCAAACTGTGGAGCATCAAGAGCTTTTGTGAAGATGTCATTGATTTTGTTAGAAGCATTCTCGTCACTCTTGTTAGAATCATCTTCAATATGAATCATATGTACCATTTGCATACTTGCATTATTCAGAGTTCTTTCAAGGTTACCCCCTTCTGAGTGAGTGTGTGGGCAAGGTATTGTTTCAAGAGAGATGAAGAAGGATTGTTGAGGCACCTCAACATTGTGAGTTAGCTCTAAGCCTGTTTCTGAGGTAAAATTGCACTCTGTGATTATACTAGGGCTATTGTGGTGGGATGTCATCTGATAGTTCTCCTGGATATCTAGCTTGTTGGCAATATCTGGATCAGTAGTTGACTTTTGTACGAGGTTCCATTTGTCCTCCGCCTTGTTTTTGATGTAGTAAGGGATAGTTACGACATTCCACGCTATATTCTGGTGAGATACACCAAGGTATGTCCAGCTTGATTTAAACTAGTTCAACAGATTAGTAGAAATCATACCTGTCATCAGCTGAGCATCTTCAGCTGTGATTACAAGAATCCTGCTCTCCTTGCTTACCTGATCTTCCAAGTGTGACTGTGAGTCTAGAGCTCTTTCCATCCAGAATCTTGAGACTTGGTCTATCTCTAGAATCTTCTTTCTCACAGGATCCTGACTGTTGATGGATCCCTTCCTTGGGACAGTATTTGGAGCAGTGATATCTCTTTGAATATTTACTGAAGAACATTCATCATCCAGGATGCTTTGTTCGTCTCAGTTTGCACAATTGAGCTCTCATCCAGTTTTGATGTTAAGACATCTGTACTAACATTGACCTGATCTAATGAGTGAGTCAACTCACTTCCTTCTACAATATCCTTTATGACTGTTTTGTTCTTGTTTGTAGCTGAGAAACCTACATCCTTCTTGTGATGTATGTTTCGCCTGGATTTCCTTTTTCTGTAGATTCCTGCTTTCTTTACAGCCTTCTCTTCAGGTATGTGATGGCATGAGTGATTAGCTTTCACCCATGGCTTTTGTTGTGATGGCTTCTCTTTAGTCAGGTTTTCATGATGAGGTGTACTTCTATAGGAAGATTCCTGAATCTCGGGGCAAGTGAACCTCAGGTGACCTAACTTCCCACATTGATAGCACCTTTTGGCTGAGATAGGAATGTGATGAGCCTCTTGTTTTGCCTTCTTTCCCCTTTTTGTGTCTTGCACCTCTCCTTCTAGGTCAATAATGTTCATCATGAGTTTTACTCTTTCTTCTTGTAACAGTGCATAAGTATTTTCATACATTGTCAATCTCTTGCTCAATTCTCCATTTAGTACACACATCTCAGAGTATCCAGTAGCTAGTTCTTCGCTGGTGAGTTCTTCAATGAAGATCTCATCATCAGACTCATCCATTTCTTGATCTTTTTCTTCATTGATCTTTTTGGTCATGGGATAAGTATTTAGAGACTTGGAATTTGTTGGCTCCCATAGATAACAATTATTTTTAGATCTGACTCCTTTCATGACTTCTTCATTTTCTTTGTTAGTAACAATGCACTCTTCTTTAGTGAATCTGACATACATTCCTTCATCACACAGTTGGCTGATGCTTATAAGGTTTGTGGCCAGTCCTTGCACAAGTAGAACATTATGTAAGTTAGGAACACCCTGACCTTCTATCATGCCAACACCTTTGATTTCTCTTACATCTCTATCACCAAGAGTCACAAAGTTGGATCCCTCAGGTTTGAGGTTTACTAGTGAGTTCGTGCTACCAGTCATATGGTTTGAGCAGCCACTGTCAAGGTACCAATCTTCTTTGGTGGGCATTCTTAGAGAGGTGTGTGCTATTAGAGCAACATTCTTAGCTATCCCAGGTTGCTTCATGTTACAAGTATCATGATCAAGTTTGACTTGTTGAGTTTGGTCTGGATATCAAAATAGTCTGAAACAGAATGGCTTTATGTGACCAAATCTTCCACCGTGATGACACCTCCACTTCTGGAACCTTTTCTTTGAGTGCCTCCTTCTTATGTTTCCTTGATGTTGTGACATTTGGATTGACATCTCGTTAGTCACACACTTCTTGGATTCTATCCTCCTGAGTCCAGAGATTAATTCCTCTTTAGCCACGAATCCCACTACAGACATGTCTCCTGATCTTTGTCCAGATTCCAGAATTTCTTCTAGAGTATCAGATCCATTGTTCAGCATTTTGAATGACTTGGTCATTTGATCAAGTTTGTGGTTCAACATGCTTACTTCACTACTGAGGGAGTCTATGGTTGCAAGATGTTTAATCATTTTAGAATCTAGATCTCTTATGATCACCTCTTGCTTCTCCACTTGTTTGCAGACTTCAGCATTCTCCTTACACAACTTCTTGTACGAGGCAGCTAGTTCATCAAAGGCTAGCTCATCATCACTGGAATGATCATCATATTCATAGATTCTTGTTGAAACTGTAACATGCTTTGCAGTTTACTTTTTTGAATCTGAGTCTTCGTCAGATCAAGTAACAGTCAGTCCTATCATTTGCTCCTTGTGGTAGGTAGGACATTCAGCTCTATTGTGTCCGAATCCTTCACATCCATGACATTGAACCCCTTTCCCTAGATAGGGTTTCTTCTTAGCTTTGAACCTCTTGCTTGAGTCATATGTCTGACTGATGTCATAGGAAGTGTTCTTGACATTAGGTCTGGACTTCTGATCAACCCTTTTCATAAGTCTGTTGATTTGCTTTCCAAGCATGGCTATGGCGTCTGATAAATTCTCATCACTTACACCATTGCTTTCTTTTGAATTATCACCTGTGTTGGTGACAAACGCAATGCTTTTGTTCTTCTTTTCAATAGGCTCACAGATGCTTGACTCAAAGGTTTGGAGAGAAACAAGAAGTTCGTCCAGTTTCATGTTGCAGATGTCTTAAGCTTCCTCTATGGCGGTTACCTTCATATCAAATCGTTTGGGCAGTGATCTAAGGATCTTCCTTACTAGTTTCTCTTCAGTCATTTTCTCACCTAAGGCTGCAGAGTTGTTTGAAATCTCACGGATATTCATGTAAGACTCATAAATGTTTTCATCCTCTTTCATCTTGAGATTTTCAAACTTAGTGGTAAGTATTTAAGTCTCGACATTTTTACCTTGGTTGTGCCTTCATGTGTTGTTTTAAGAATATCCCAAGCTTCTTTAGCCGGCTCACAGTGTTGTACAAGTCTGAAGATGTTTTTGTCAATACCATTGAACAAAAAACTTAGGGCCTTAGAATTGCCCAACGCTAAATCTTCTTCAAATTTTCTCCATTGAGTTTCAGGAATTAGAACAGTGGTTCCATCTTCCAGAATTTTCTCAGGATGTTTCCATCCACTTTCAACAGCTCTCCAGGCCTTGTTGTCCACTGACTTAATGACTGCTACCATACGAGGTTTCTAGTGGTCATAGTTAGATCCATCCAGGATAGGTGGTCTGTTTCCAAACACTAGAAGTTCCTTCTCCATAGTACCAGAATTTTGTTATCCCTAGATGTCACCCAGATGTAAACAGGCAGGGTGCCTGCTCTGATGCCAATTGAAAATTCTAGTAACACGCGCTCGATGTCAAACTATTTGTTATGAAATCTATAATTACGTAGCACAGAAAATAATAACAAACATCATAAAAAGTAAAGAACACACATAATTGTTTACCCAGTTCGGTTCAAACAACCTACTCTGGGGGCTACCAAGCCAGGGATAAAGTCCACTATCAGTAGTATCAATTCAAAGCTAAACTCCCGCGTTTACAACTTATCACTTAATCACTACCCAACGACCCTTCTACCTAGGTTCTACCTAGATATGGAATATCTCCATTCCATTCCCCCTCAATCATAGTAGTGATTACACATACACAATAAACAATTACAGATAGGAGACACACTTCAAAAACACACCTTGATCTGCTTAAAAGCTTCAATCAAGAGACACACACTCGGGCTTAAAAGCATAGAGTGACACAACAAAAACACAAACTAATTCCAACGCAATCATCAAAGATAATAGCGTGGATTACAAGAGACAGTTACAGAACAGCAGTTCTTCACAATACACAATCTTCTGTCTACATTCCAAATTAGGATTGTAGTTGTTTTTATATGCAGTCTTGGGCCTTGGGCTTTTTAAGAAACACATTAGGGTTAACAAAGTTAACCTAATTCAGACGTCAACTGTCTGTTACACAATATACGGTCAGTAGGATCTTCTGAACGAAATTTGCAGCACTCAATAAAAAGTTTCCTAAACAGGTAAAAGTGATAAATAAGGAAACATAATTAATAAAAACTAACAGCTCCTGCTGTCACACATGGATGTCATGACATCGATCATGACATTCACTACAAAACCTGTATTAGCTCCACACATATATGCAACCTGCATTTACACAATCAACCCGGTATGTTTTACCAATAATGCAGCCAACATGCAAACACCTTCAATCTCCCCCTTTGGCAAATTTTTGGCTAAAACATCCTATCACACCATACTAGAGAAAAACTTGCAGCGGATAACCAAAACACAAAAACACAAGCTAATACAAACAAACAGCATACATCACCAGTATGCACACAGTGCTCAGACAAAAACAGACAGACAGCCAAAAGAGTAGCACAAGCACAAACAGTTCAACACAAAGATAAGCAAATAGAATTGTTGATCACACACAACCACCATTCTTGTTGTTCTGGGGTGACACATAATACTTCTCCCCCTGTCTGGCCACAAATGTTGCCAAAACCAACAGAAGTGTCTTCTTCACCTGTATTTTTTTTTTCGTTTTTTTTTGTTGACTCTATGGTTCTTCAAGGATGCAGAGTCCCAACTTGCTTCCCAAGTTCTCAAACTGTGGAGCATCAAGAGCTTTTGTGAAGATGTCATTGATTTTGTTAGAAGCATTCTCGTCACTCTTGTTAGAATCATCTTCAATATGAATCATATGTACCATTTGCATACTTGCATTATTCAGAGTTCTTTCAAGGTTACCCCCTTCTGAGTGAGTGTGTGGGCAAGGTATTGTTTCAAGAGAGATGAAGCGAGATTGTTGAGGCACCTCAACATTGTGAGTTAGCTCTAAACCTGTTTCTGAGGTAAAATTGCACTCTGTGATTATACTAGGGCTATTGTGGTGGGATGTCATCTGATAGTTCTCCTGGATATCTAGCTTGTTGGCAATATCTGGATCAGTAGTTGACTTTTGTACGAGGTTCCATTTGTCCTCCGCCTTGTTTTTGATGTAGTAAGGCAAAGTTACGACATTCCACTCTATATTCTGGTGAGATACACCAAGGTATGTCCAGCTTGATTTAAACCAGTACAACAGATTAGTAGAAATCATACCTTTCATCAGCTCAGCATCTTCAGCTGCGATTACAAGAATCCTGCTCTCCTTGCTTACCTGATCTTCCACGTGTGACTGTTAGTCTAGAGCTCTTTTCATCCAGAATCTTGAGACTTGGTCTACCTCTAGATTCTTCTTTCTCAGAGGATCCTGACTGTTGATGGATCCCTTCCTTGGGACAGTATTTGGAGCAGTGATATCTCTTTGAATATTTTCGGAAGAACATTCATCAATCCAGGATGCTTTGTTCGTCTCAGTTTGCACAATTGAGCTCTCAGCCAGTTTTGATGTTAAGACATCTGTATTGACATTGACCTGATCTAATGAGTGAATCAACTCACTTCCTTCTACAATATCCTTTATGACTGTTTTGTTCTTGTTTGTAGCTGAGAAACCTACATCCTTCTTGTGATGTATGTTTCGCCTGGATTTCCTTTTTCTAGAGATTCCTGCTTTCTTTACAGCCTTCTCTTCAGGTATGTGATGGCTTGAGTGATTAGTTTCACCCATGGCTTTTGTTGCGATGGCTTCTCTTTAGTCAGGTTTTACTGATGAGGTGTACTTCTATAGGAAGATTCCTGAATCTCAGGGCAAGTGAACCTCAGGTGACTTAACTTCCCACATTGATAGCACCTTTTGGCTGAGATAGGAGTGTGATGAGCCTCTTGTTTTACCTTCTTTCCCCTTTTTGTGTCTTGCACCTCTCCTTCTAGGTCAATAATGTTCATCATGTGTTTTACTCTTTCTTCTTGTAACGGTGCATAAGTATTCTCATTCGTTGTCAATCTCTTGCTCAGTTCTCCATTTAGTACACACATCTCAGAGTATCCAGTAGCTAGTTCTTCGCTGGTGAGTTCTTCAATGAAGATCTCATCATCAGACTCATCCATTTCTTGATCTTTTTCTTCATTGATCTTTTTGGTCATGGGATAAGTAGTTAGAGACTTGGAATTTGTTGGCTCCCATAGATAACAATTATTTTCAGATCTGACTCCTTTCACGACTTCTTCATTTTCTTTGTTAGTAACAATGCACTCTTCTTTAGTGAATCTGACATACATTCCTAAATCATATAGTTGGCTGATGCTTATAAGGTTTGTGGCCAGTCCTTGCACAAGTAGAACATTATGTAAGTTAGGAACACCCTGACCTTCTATTATGCCAACACCTTTGATTTCTCTTACATCTCCATCACCAAGAGTCACATATTTGGATCCCTCAGGTTTGAGGTTTACTAGTGAGTTCGTGCTACCAGTCATATGGTTTGAGCAGCCACTATCAAGGTACCAATCTTCTTTGGTGGGCATTCTTAGAGCGGTGTGTGCTATTAGAGCAACATTCTTAGCTATTGTCGCGGGCGAAAAATCGTTTTGTTCCTCTTTTTTGTGGGATGAGACACCTGATGCCTTCTTTGGGCTCGAGTGCTCAAAAAAATGATTTTTCTTTGTACCGACCAAACTTTTTATTATTTCCAAAGGGAGGAAAAGGAAAAAAGCTGCAATAACCTAAAAGGTGGGGGGAGAGATCTTGGGTAAGAGGGTTGGTTATACGAAGGGAAGGTATTAGCACCCAACGTATCTATAGTACTCTATAGGATTCTTTATTGTTTTTCATTCTATGTTACGGTGGAGGTTCTGTTGTGAAATAGGTGGGACCTAAGGTGTTTGTTTGATTATGCTCGCAAAGATCATCGCGATCCTCTGCATACATATCCCTTAAAGGGAATCAGAGCATCTGTAGCTCGGGTCTACGGGTGCTAAGGTTTGAATGGTTTTTTTTTTTTGTTTTGTTTTGCTCGCCAAGGATACGACCTTGTGCCTACGTATTCTCAAAGGGATGTTGAGAAAGTCAGAGCAATCGTAGTTCCCACTTATGCTAGTGGAAGCAAAGGAAAATAGACAAATGTCGTCTAAATGTTCGATGTATCTAATCTATATCATCACATACATCTGTTTGTTTTTGAAAATCTTTTCATTATAAGCCCTGGGCCATGCCTCTTATGGCGCTTAGAATGATAAAGATGTTTTTGTTTGTTTAACCAGCCTTGTGGCAAAAACTTTCAATGAAGTCAGCCTTGTGACAAAAAGTTTTGATTAATCAGCCAGCCTCATGGCAAAAGTTTCAATGAAGTCAACCTTGTGACAAAAACTTTGATTAATCATCCAGTACGGTGGTAAAACAGTTTGATTGATTAGCCAGCCTTGTGGCAAAAAAGAGTTGAATTTGATTGATTGATTGTTTGTGATGATATAGAAGAGATACTCCTAGCATAGAGATGAAAAATGTCTAATCTCCTAGGGTATTTGATTTGGATATTGGGGATGCTTATAAGAAGCCCGTGGGTCCTTGTACGAAGCCCAAGAGGAGGCTATCCGAGGGTCCTTGCATTGTAAGCCCAAGAGGAGGCTATGGGAGGGACAATCCAGGGTCCTTGCATTGTAAGCCCAAGAGGAGGCTATGGGAGGGTCACTCGTTTGTACAAAGCCCAAGGGGAGGCATGGTATAGTTGGTTTGAGCTCTTAGAGCGATTTCACCGGGAAACCATACTCTATGTCCTAACCTAAACTAGTGGAGATTCTTTGCACGAAGCCCAATAGGAGGCTATGGGGAACCTAGTGTTGTACTAAGTTGAACAAGCACACATATCACACATATGAACAAACATGAACAAGTATGAACAAACATGAACAGGCATGAACAAGTTATGAATAAGCATATATATGAGAAAGTGTGTGTATATAATGGAGTTTATGAAGGAAATATACCTGTAAGCATGATCCATTTGTATACACAGGGGTTCGGGACTTATACTCGATGAAAGGTCCACTTGAATTTATTCAAAGCTATGTAAACAGGTATTTACAAAGGGCTTGGGACTTATACCTACATGGAGGCCCATGGTATTTTTGGGAAGATTTAAAGAAAACCTTCATTTTTGGTTTGTTATTCAAAGTTAAAAAAAAACAAACTGATCGAGGTATGTACAAAAAAGTGTATGTACAAAAAGGGCGTACAATGAAATACCTAATTTCATGTACGGGAATGGGACTTAGACCTATGTGGAGGCCCCTGTTTTATTTTATAAAACACGGTTGATTGTTTTATTTACAGACGCGAGGTTTGAAAAAACCGTTTGAAAGTTTTTTGTTTTGAAAGAGTTTTCTGTATAAAGAAAAACTGTATAAAAGAAAAAAGAGTGGGTCTTATACTCTCTAATATTCGAGAGGCCCCACATCGTTTTGAAAATCAATTGATCAATTAAAAAGATTTAATCAATAGTTTCAAAAAGAAATGGTTTATCGTCTTTGAAAAGAATCGCGAACGCTTGTTTTAAAATGGTTTGAATTTTGAAAGGAGTCAAACTAATCAAGATAAACAAAAAGATTATCTTCAATTAACACTTAGATGATCAGGGTTTGCTCAAAAAATATTTACAAGTGATTAAGTTTGAAAATGAAATGAAAAATAATATTTAAAAGTATTAAAAATACTTAAAAACAAGTCATTTTAAACTTATTTAAAAATGTATCAAATAAATATTTTTTGATGATCTTTTTTGATATTCTTAAAATATATGTGTTAAACAAGAAGTGTGTAAAAAATGAATGAAAAATGAATTAATTTGATTGGTCAATTAATTACTTAAAGTTGTGTAAAAAATGGAAGAAAAATAGTGATAAAAAAAATGTTTTGGTCCCTAGAGGTGTTGAACTCGTGACCTGAGGGTTACCACTCAAAAATAATACCAACTGGACCACGCGCGTGGTCTGACTAACAAAGGCAAGGATTTGGTTATATTTCAAACTCAATTTTTGAATTTCCTTTGCAAAAAATGGCGCCAAGAACACCATCACCATTTGAATTTGAAAATCTCTGAAACTGAACCAAATTGATCAAGTGAAGGGTCTATCTCACTCGTTTTTTCACAAGGAACATGATGGTACCTTTTAATTTCATTAATTTTTACCCTAAGATCATTGATTTTCTGATGAACACGAAGAACCCTAATTTCTGAGTTTCAATCTGAAATCGTGTATGTGCAAGATAAGTTGCAATTGATTGAGGGTTAATGATCCTCATGTGTGCAGAAATGAGATGGTATGTTCATATTTCATTCATGATGCATGATTCATAGAGTTTGAAGTTCAAGTAGCTTACCTTCAAAAACGGCAAAAGTGAGAATCGAATTCTGCAAATGAGGAGTTCCAGTTGTTGTTTCTTGATCTGAACACCTTCAGTGGACCTTATGGAACATGTTTGGATGCCTGGAACAATTTGAAAACCTCTTGATCAATCCATGGTACTCGATCTGCAGTTGCTTCAAGAGTGAATCGAACTTGATGATTCTAAAGTTTTTGATTGATGATGGGTGTTGGGATAGTTCATATGTGATGTATATAAGGTGTTGGAAGTGTTAATTTGGACAGAAATGATCTGGAATGGAAATTGGCATGATAAGGTTCATTATATGCAAACATGGAGGTTGAAGAGTGATTCTGATTTTTATGTGTTTTTGGGGTGTGTGAATGATTCAAACACATCCCAAATGATGTTTATGAGATGTTAGAACCATCACTTTGGCCATAACTCAAAGGGTTTGGAGGTTGAGTTTTCTACCTCTTTGAAAACTATGAAACTTGCAATTCAAGAAAGAAGAGAGAAAACCTATAATTGTGAGGTTTTGGTGTGATTTGAAGAGTGGAAATGATCTCTATTTATAGGCCATGGATTCTGAATTCAGAGCTTTGCAACTTGCTTCAAAGTTTGATGATTTGGCTTAAGGGATAGAAAGGAATCTTTTACATTAAATGCATATGGTTAAAGTTACTAAACCATGGTTAAATTCCAAGCTTCCTATCCTCTTCCATTCTGATCTTCAAATCAGAAAATATCATTCAATTATTGCTTCTATGCATCATTACTTGGATTATAGGTCATGTAGTCTTGAAACTTAGTGAAAAATGGTGAAAATTCAAGTGAAAATGATCACTAATGTCAAAATTCAAAACCATGGCTACACTCCATATTTTTTCATGCTCTTGGACATTTTGGAAAGCTCATGTTACACACTTCAAAACCCTAGTTGGAAGTTTCTTCAAGACCTTTAAGGAAATGGGTGAAAAAGATCCATGAACTTTGAAGAAAATGAAGTTTTAAGTGAAATTTTCCAAAGATGCCAACTTTGAAGCACCATATCTCTTAAATGGTTGATCTTATGGAAAAAAATTATATGTGTCAAAGTTGTTCATTGGATCAAAATCTACAACTTTCATGTTGGAAGTTTTTTTCAGTTTGTAGGTGAAATTTGAGAAATTCCCTTCCAAAGTTTGGAAAAAACCATGCAAAACACTTAGAAAATTTTCTAAGTATGGAAAGTCAAACTTTTGACTTTTTGATCCTTGATTGATTTTCTTGATTTTTCTTGATCAAATGACTTCATATATCATATATTGATGATTTTCAACTTCAAAAGTCATGGTTGACCAAAATTCCCAAAAGTCAAAGGTGTTCTTGTACAGTTGACTTTTTTCAGACGAATCGCGTTTCTGGAGATTTCTCATGAACCAAGCTATCCTTACCAAATGAATGGTATGAATGGATCATATTGAGGCATTAGAGTATATTGAATCATAGTTTGAGTTGTGACATCATGTCCTGATTAAAAAGTCAGTTGTTCAGATGAATTAGGTCAAAAACCTTAATTGTCGACCAGATGAAATTGATGACTGTAGGTCTTGAATTGAGATGTAATTTCCATTGGATGTTGTCATAGGGATTATTTGAAGATGATTGAAACTTTTGATTGACTTCCTAGGGATTTTTAGGGTTTCCCAAATGTGATCCCTGATTTCAGTCCCTGATAGTTCAAAATCCTAATCTGATGGTTTGAAATTTCACTGTTGATCAATCCTTGTGTAGGAGATGTCTTGAGCCAATAGATTAGGTCAAAATGATGCACTTGGGGTCTTGAAGTCATGTCCCAAGTCATTAGGTCAAATCCTGAGCAAAAGTCAGGAGTATGCTATCTTCAGTCAAAACCCTAATCTGGTTGGTTCAGAGCCTTTGAGCTTGTTGAAATGAATCTCTGAGGACCAAATGTTGATTGTTGATGAAGATGATTCATTTGAGATGAAAGGAGAACAAAACCCTAATTGATTGTTTCTTGCACTGATGAGTGATCTCTTGATAAAACCCTGCTGAGTCACAAGTAGCAAACACAAGCTATGCAATTTGTTAGAGATGCAAATGATGTATATGCAGATGATATGAGGTGGTATCTTAGGTCAAAAATTGGGGTATGACAGATGCCCCTATTTAAGTTTCTTCAACCTGAGACATGAAGATTGAAAATCTTCGTTTTGATAGGGTGGAAGAGACTTAAATATCAGAAGACGCGAATTTTGGACCTAAGATACCAAAATTGCGAATGATGCAAGGATATCTGACTCCACTGGGGAAAAGAGATCGGGAAGGATGTCTCAATCCGTTTTAGGAAGAGAACCCGTTTTCTCGGGAAAGCAAGTGTATGCTTCACCGGGGAATGATAGCTTTGTAAGAAAAGCTTACGTATCGACATTATCGACTATCAGCTTCGTGATAGACTTGTTTAATAATGCGAAGGTGGAAGGTGTGAAACTGTATTACTGACTATCAGCATGGTGATAGACTTGACATGGCAAAAAGAGTTTCAAAGGTTCGGTTAATATTACCGACTATCAGCATGGTGATAGACATGTTAAATAATATAACCAGAACAAAAAGGTTTCCGACTATCAGCCTCGTGATAGCGTTTTTGAAGACGTGATCAATTATCAGCCGAGTGATAAAATGATCCTGGAGACTTTGCTAGGGAAATTACTGGTTATTCAGCCTTGTGAACAGTAATAAGGCCCTGATTGTCAAATGGTCTTCATGATTGATTTCCTAGAGAGGAAAAATCTTTTGAAAGAGAAATAAGCTGCTCAGACGATGAGGCTATTGCTTATTGTCTGTTTTTTTTTCACGACTCTGTTTGGGGAATCGGAATTTGAATCTCTGGTAAAGACAGGGTTCTATCCAAGAATGAATTGGAAAGAAACAATCAAACAAGACTTTGTACCCACGAGGAATGAACTCAAATGGGGATTTTCTCCTTCGTTTTGAGAGGAGAAGACTGAAGCAACCTTCTTCCACGAGGGATGATCTCAGTGGGGAACTGGAGAAAGAAAATGTTCTTTCTGCTTATGGGTGACAATCTATTTGGAGAGATGACACGCCCATAGCTGTTTCTTTTTTCTTTTTTTTTTTTTTTTTTTTGGGATAGATATATCCTGAACAAGTGATTTTGAGGCAAACATTGAAAAATGCAAGAATGCATAAATGATGCAAGTATGTATGAATGATGAATGTCAAGAATGTAGCATGCATACTGATAATACTGACAGACAGAGGAGTATATACTGGAGAAGGACCGACGTCGCAATACAACCAGATACTTGGCAAATGTTCTTCAACATGGTGTAGATAACACAGGTGATGGATGGTGTTGCGTGCTTTAAACTTCTCTGGGGAAGATGAGCATCTTTTCTCATTGAGATGAAAGAACCTCCTCACTGGAGATGGAAAATCTTCTTCACTGGGGATAAAAGATCCTCTTCACTGGGGATAGAAGAGCTTCTTCACTGGGGATAGAAGAGCTTCTTCACTGGGGATAGAAGAGCTTCTTCACTGGGGATAGAAGAGCTTTTCCTATCATAATCTTTGATTCATCCTATGGAGATAGCTGTTGATGTTCCTTCTGTTGTTCACAACTCAAAGGAAAGTTTCGCTTTTATTTTGAAAAAGGAAAGTAAATTCATTTAAAACTTTTTTTCTTCTTTTCTTCTTTTCTTTTTTTTTTTTTTTTTCAAAAATGAATAACACAATTAAAGCGTCATTTTGAAAGCTAAAAGAAATTAGAGATTGCAAACAAATGGGCACAAGGCTCAAATTTATTTAATAGGATGGAAATCAGCTAAAGGCGTGATTCCATGGAGTATTTACAAAAGTTGGAAATGGTAATTACGCGGAAAAGGCTATATTGAAAGCAATAACCACTATTCCCTAACAACTTTGAGTTCCAACTGTGCTTGTCGCTTCAGATTGGCGATGATTTGATTGAAGATCCTTTGATGAGAAAGACTCCTCAGGTGACGAAGTACGGACTGATGCAGTTACTTTGTCATAAATCCCTAATTTTTGCCTAGATTGCCCTTTCAGGTTTTCAATCTATCAGGATGAATTTTTTTTCTGTTTATTGTCTCTAATTTTTGCCTGGACCGCCCTTTCGGGTTTTCAGTCCCCCGAGACGCTCATTTTTGCCTAAGTCGCCCTTTGCGGGTTTTCGACTTACCGAGCTGTTCTTTTGTTCTTTTTTAGACAAAGTATTTCTTGACTGCATCAGCATTCACAGGATGTGGGAGTTCATCACCATCCATGGTTGCAAGAGTCATGGCGCCGCCAGAAAATGTTCTTTTGACAACATACGGGCCTTCGTAATTAGGAGACCATTTGCCCCTAGAATCTGGTTGAAAAGACAAGATCTTTTTAAGCACGAGGTCGCCTTCTTGAAATTCACGAGGTCGAACCTTTTTGTTGAAGGCTTGTTTCATCCTTGCTTGGTATAACTGTCCATGGCATAGAGCAGTCATACGTTTTTCTTCGATTAAGTTCAACTGATCGTATCTGCTTTGACACCATTCAGCCTCTGATAACTTAGTCTCCATGAGGACTCTCATTGATGGGATTTCAACTTCTACGGGGAGCACAGCTTCCATGCCGTATACTAGAGAAAAGGGAGTTGCCCCTGTTGAAGTACGCACTGAAGTACGGTACCCATGTAAAGCAAATGGCAGCATTTCGTGCCAGTCTTTGTAAGTGACGACCATTTTCTGGACGATCTTCTTAATGTTCTTGTTGGCGGCTTCGACGGCGCCGTTCATTTTTGGTCTGTAAGGAGAAGAGTTATGATGCTCAATTTTGAATTCCTCACATAATTCTTTCATCATCTTGTTGTTCAAGTTTGAACCATTGTCAGTAATGATCTTGCTGGGAACACCATATCGGCAAATGATGTTATTCTTGATAAACCTCACAACCACTTGTCTTGTAACATTGGCGTAAGATGCTGCTTCGACCCATTTGGTGAAGTAATCAATTGCCACTAAGATGAAACGATGACCGTTTGAAGCTTTCGGTTCGATCATTCCGATCATGTCGATACCCCACATGGAGAAAGGCCATGGAGATGAGAGAACGTTGAGTAGAGTCGGTGGCACATGGATCTTATCTGCGTAGATCTGGCACTTGTGACATCTCTTCACGTGTTTATAACAATCAGATTCCATTGTCAACCAATAGTAACCTGCTCTTAACATTTTCTTGGACATTGCATGCCCGTTTGAATGAGTTCCAAAGGACCCTTCATGCACTTCATGCATTAACATGTCTGCTTCGTGTCTATCCACGCATCTGAGTAAAACCATGTCGAAATTTCTTTTGTATAACACATCTTCATTCAGGAAGAAACTGCCAGAAAGTCTCCTTAGAGTTTTCTTATCTTTGTTTGATGCCCCAAGCGGGTACTCTTGAGTTTGAAGGAAGCGTTTGATGTCGTGGAACCACGGTTTATCATCGATGACTACTTCAGTTGCAAACACATAGGCGGGCCTTTCAAGGCGCGTGATTCTGACTGTAGGCATATCATTCCAGTGATTGACTTTGAACATGGAAGATAGAGTAGCCAAGGCGTCTGCCATTCGATTCTGATCTCGAGGTATATGATGCAATTCAACCTTGTTGAAGAAAGTCAACAGACGTCTTGCATAATCTCTGTAAGGAATCAAGCCAGGGTGGTAAGTTTCCCACTTGTCTTTGATTTGGTTGATCACGAGGGCTGAATCTCCATATATGTCTAGGATCTTGATCCTTAAGTCAATGGCTTCTTCGAGACCCATGATACAAGCTTCATATTCTGCGATGTTGTTGGTGCAATCAAATAGCAATCTGGCAGAGAACGGGATATGAGTACCCTTGGGAGTGATGATGATTGCCCCAATTCCATTGCCAAAAGCGTTTACTGCTCCATCAAAAATTAGGCCCCATCTTGATCCAGGCTCAGGACCTTCTTCAGGTAACGGTTCGTCACAATCTTTCATCTTCAAGTACAAGACATCTTCGTCAGGAAAGTCAAACTTGAGAGATTGGTATTCATTAATTGGTTGATGCGCCAAATGATCGGCGAGAATGCTTCCTTTGATCGCTTTTTGAGCACGGTATTCAATGTCATATTCGGATAACAGCATTTGCCATCGGGCAATCCTTCCTGTTAAGGCAGGCTTTTCAAAGACATACTTGATTGGATCCATTTTGGAGATTAACCAAGTAGTATTGTTGATCATGTATTGGCGGAGACGTTTTGAAGCCCAAGCCAAAGCACAACATGTTTTTTCGAGCATGGAGTAACGAGACTCACAATCTGTGAATTTCTTACTCAAGTAATAGATGGCATGCTCCTTCTTACCGGTTTCATCTTGCTGTCCAAGCATACAACCCGTGGATTCTTCTAACACAGTAAGGTACATGATTAATGGTCTTCCTTCAACTGGAGGAATCAATATTGGTGGTTCTAACAGGTACTCTTTGATACTGTCGAACGCTTTCTGGCAATCTTCAGTCCATACAACCCCTTGATCTTTGCGGAGAAGCTTGAAAATTGGCCCACATGTAGCAGTCATTTGAGAGATAAATCTGGAGATATAGTTCAATCGTCCGAGAAATCCTCTTACTTGCTTTTCAGTCTTTGGTGCAGGCATCTCTTGAATAGCTCTGACTTTGTCGGGATCTACTTCAATTCCTCTTTGGCTGACAATGAAACCCAAGAGTTTTCCAGATCTAACCCCAAAAGTACATTTGTTAGGATTCAAGCGAAGCTGATATTTCCTTAGTCGTTGAAACAACTTCAAAAGGTATTCAATATGTTCTTCTTCTGTGCTGGACTTGGCTATCATGTCGTCCACATAAACTTCAATTTCTTTATGCATCATGTCATGAAAGAGAGTAGTCATTGCCCTTTGGTAAGTTGCGCCTGCATTCTTCAATCCAAACGGCATCACTTTGTAGCAAAAGGTACCCCATGGGGTGATGAAAGATGTCTTCTCCATGTCTTCGGGAGCCATCTTGATCTGATTATAATCGGAGAACCCGTCCATGAAGGAAAAGACGTTGAACTTAGCAGTGTTATCAACCAGAATGTCGATATGCGGTAATGGAAAGTCATCTTTTGGACTGGCCTTGTTCAGGTCACGGTAGTCAACACACATTCTGACCTTGCCATCTTTCTTCGGAACTGGCACTATGTTAGCCAACCATTGAGGATATTCAGAGGTGACAAGAAAACCTGCGTCGAGTTGCTTTTGAACTTCCACTTTGATCTTGTTAGCCATATCAGGGTGAGTCCTTCGCAATTTCTGCTTAACTGGCGGACATTCTGGCTTCAATGGCAAGTAATGCTGAACAATATTGGTATCCAACACAGGCATGTCTTGGTAGGACCAGGCAAACACGTCAACATATTCTTTGAGAAGGTCTGTCAACTTACTCTTGATATCAGTATCAAGCAGCGATCCAATGGTCACTTCTTTTTTGTCTTCTTCAGAACCCAAGTTGATCTTTTCTAAAGGCTCTTTGTGAGGCAGAATGGCTCTTTCCTCGTGCTTAAGTAATCGAGAGATCTCGTCCGGGATCTCCTCTTCTTCCTCTTCTTCGGCTTCGAACACAGGAAACTCAAAGTTGGGAGAGGGCATAGGGTTATTGCATTCAATGGGTTTATCAATAGTAAATCTGCACATGTGATTTATATTTATTTCGGAAAATTTATGAATGCAGGAGTGTATGCAGATTTTTTTGAAAAGTTTTTTTTTTTATTTGGTTTTTTAGGATTACCATTTCCAGAAAAAAGCAAAAATAAAACATATAGTATAGGGAATTCAAAATGACACTTTATTTATGATTCATCTTTGAAACAAAGCCCTAAACACAAAATCATTTGTCTTGGGCAGGACAAAGAGGGAAACTTTTAAAACAAAGCCCTATACACAAAGTTATTTGGGCGGAACATTTAAAAGCAAAGCCCTATAAAACATCTCTCTGCTTTGGGCAAGGCAGGAGGTCAAAATAACAGCGAGGTGATTACTTTGAGCGGCGAACAACATTCGGAACGTCGACAGCTTTCCAGTAGCAACGAACTCCTCTATGTATTATGTATTCAGGAAAATTCTCCTCAGAATTATCTTCAGTATTGACATTGACCGCTGGTCGAGCAGGATTTGAAGGTCCTGGTTTGTCACCCTTGTTCTTTGTAGAGTTGAAACGGTCTTCTTCTACTTCTTGAAGAGCATAAGACAAATCACAATCTTCAGAATTTTCAGGGTGTTCTTCCCAGTCTTCAGGATGAAGAGACTCATTGTCAGCGACACTTTCTGAGTCAGTTGCGGGGCCATCTTCCCCTTCATCTTCAAAAATGGCATTTATGTGATGATAACCATCTTCAGGATTATAAATCTTGGTAGATGCGTTGAATCCGAAATCTCCAGTAATTTCAGGTTGCCGAGAAAATTGACAGGGCTGATAAGCCTCTTCTGGTTGACTATTGCATTCAAAGGAATCTCCCCATCCAGTTGGTTGAATATCTTTAATCGCAATCTTTGAACTTTCAGGTGCAGTATATTTCACCATATAATCATATTTTCCACTTGGTTGTCCCAAGGTGTCCCAGATTTCTGCAGGAACAGGCTCAGTTTCTTTGCCTTTGGATTTCTCTGAAGGAGGATATGGTTCTTCCTGAGATATGTATCCCGAGTCATTGAGATAACATTTCCATTCTTCTTCATCATCGGAGAGACCTTCTTCGATGCATTCTTCGATAAGGACATTAACCTCTTGAGGAATTGGGTTAAGGAATCCTCCACTAATGAATGTTTCTTTGATCGGACGAAGGGTTTCATCCTTCTTGGTGCAGTTTGAGAATGTTGGTGAACATCCGAGACCTGCTCTAGTTTCATTCTTGGTAGGGATCACAACTTGCCCCCAGCCAGTGGTAGTTCCATCTTTCACTACTTTTACCGCCTCTTTGTATGAAGAGATTGATGCTTTCTTTTTGGAAGATTCTTCTTCTAAAGAGAGACCTTGGAACTGCGTTCCTTCCTCACTGTCAGCACTTATGAAAGAGAAATTGGATAAATGGCTCACCATCAAGGCTTGCTCTCCACTTATTGTTACCAATTTTCCATTTGTTACAAATTTTAACTTTTGGTGGAGCGTAGAAGTTACTGCCCCTGCTTCATGGATCCATGGTCGTCCTAACAGGCAGCTATAAGCAGCTTGAATGTCCATGACTTGGAAGGTGATTTGGAATGTATGTGGACCAATTGTCATGGGAAGGTTGACTTCGCCGATAACAGATTTTCGCGATCCATCAAATGCTTTGACAACTACACCACTGAACTTCATAGGCATTCCTTGGTAAGACAAGCGAGCAAGAGTCGTCTTTGGCATAACATTCAAGGAAGATCCGGTGTCTACCAACACATTGGACAAAGAGTCTGACTGACAGTTCATAGAAATGTGCAAAGCAAGATTGTGATTTTTACCCTCCTCGGGGAGTTCTTCATCACAGAAGCTTAAATTGTTACAAGCTATTATGTTGGCTATTATCCCATCAAAATGGTCAACAGTCACATCATGATCTACAAAAGCTTGATCCAAGACCTTCATCAGGGCTTCCCTGTGGGCTTCTGAATTTAAAAGTAATGAAAGTATTGAGATTTTTGAAGGAGTCTGCATAAGCTGATCCACAATCTTGTATTCACTTCTTTTGATAAGTTTCAAAATTTCATCAAAATCTGGATTGACATTGGTTCCACTGGATTGACCAACATCAGTGCTTGTATTACTGACAGGAGTTTCCACAGGATTCCCTACTGGTGTAACAACAGGATTTTGTCCAGTTGCAGGAGCAATAGGCTGCTTTGGAGGTAGTGGAGTGTACACACGTCCACTTCTTGTTACACGACTTACATCAGCAATGTTTACAACAGATGAGAGAGTAGGCAAAGGAACTTCTTGTCCATCTTTTATCATTGTAGCATTGTAGTTGTATGGAACTGCCTTGTCAGAGTCATAAGGAACAGGTCCAGGTAGACAAATGATCAAAGGAGCAACAGGAACCTTTGGCTTGTTGTAAGTAACTTCCATGCGCTCGGGCATGTTGAAATGAGGAACGATGACGTTAACTGTAGGCATTTCCGAGTTGATATCTGAGACTAAAAGCTCATGCGGATAACATCCTATCATGTTAACTTCATTTTCATCCCTATTTCGGTAGATCTGAATAGTACCATTATCCAACAGTACTTGGAGATCTCTTCTCACAATCGAACATCCGTGAGGATCTACACAACATATGCTACAGGAACCATAGTGATGCTGGCGAAAACTCGGCCCTCGACAGAGAGTGGCGTGCATTTGTACCAAATCTGCTCTTGAGAAATTGATATTATAGACTCGGTACGGACCAGGACATCCATACACCATGTTTACAACATGCCCTCCATGATTGGGCAGCGGATTTGCTTGCACATTAGGATTCAAATTTCTGAAAGAGAGGAGATTAGATCTAACCAACCTCTGAACTTCATATTTCAAGGCTATGCAATGCTCAAGATCATGGCCAGGTGCTCCTTGATGATAAGGGCATGAGACCTCAACTTTGTACCACCATGGGAGTTTCTCAGGTACTGGTGGTGGTGCTTTAGTTTGAACAAGACCTCTTTCAATCAAAGCAGGGTACAATTCTGTGTAGGTCATTGGAATCGGATCAAACTGTGGAGCTCTTTGTACACGATTCTGATTATTGTTAAACTGCTGAGCCTGTGGTCGAGGCTGTTGTTGAAACTGCGGGGTAAATCCCGGATTCGGTGTTGTATTAACGGCTGGTGCAATAGCAGCAACCTGTCGTTGACGATTGATGTTTCCTCTTGGCCTCCCTTGGGATACCATGTCAACACTTTGTTCCTTCTTCTTTGGGAAACCACTTCCGAACTTTTTGGTTCCGCTTGAAGATCCACCTTCTTTAGTTAGACGTCCGGTTCGGACCCCTTCTTCTAGACGCATACCCATGTTTACCATTTCGGTGAAATCACTTGGAGCACTAGCAATCATGCGTTCATAATAAAACGGACTGAGAGTATTCAAGAAGATCTTTGTCATCTCTTTCTCTTTTAACGGTGGATTAATCTGAGCAGCAGTTTCTCTCCATCGTTGGGCATACTCTTTGAAAGCTTCATGGTCTTTCTGAGCCATGGATCGAAGCTGATCTCTGTCCGGATCCATATCCGAGTTATACTTGTATTGTCGGACAAAGGCCTCACCTAGGTCATTGAATGTTCGAATATTAGTGCTATCCAAGCCTGTGTACCACTTCAGTGCGGCACCAGTCAAACTGTCTTGAAAGTAATGGATAAGCAACTGATGATTATCTGCATAAGTAGACATCTTTCTGGCGTACATCACAAGATGACTTTGTGGACAAGAACTACCTTTGTACTTCTTTAAGTCTGGGACCTTGAATTTAGCAGGTATTTGTACACTGGGAACCAAACATAGCTCCTGGGCATTCTTTCCAAACAAATCTTTTCCACGGATAGCCTTAACTTCCAGCTGCATCTTGTTAAACTGCTCTTGGAGATCTCCCACAAGATTACGCTGATTTGTGCTATCACCTTGATCATGATAAATCTCATTGCCATCATAAGGAACAGTGTGAACCGTAGGGGTCGGAACTGTCATAGTGGGTTGAGAAAGTGCCATAGTGACTTGAGAAAAAGTTACCCCCTGATTTGGAGTGAACTGTGAACTTTGTGCAGCAGGCGCTTCAGTTGTGGATGTTTGAACCCCAGAAACATTATGGCGAAAACCTGTACCGAAGCTGAAAGGCGTGCCCCAACCTTCTGGCATGGAGAAAGATGGAATGCTGAATGCAACTGTAGAAACTGGAGTAGTGACTTCAGATGTCACTGTTGCTTGACTGTTGGGTGGCGGAGGCTGATTCTGTGCGGCCATTAAGGAGTCAACCAGAGTAGTGAGACTTTCCAATTTTTCCTGAAGAGTGGTCACTGTACCACGAAGCTCAATATTCTCTTGTTCAGAACTTTCCATTATTCTTCTTCTGCTTGAACGAGTATTGTATCTGTGATCTGATTGCGAGCGCGGTCGAGAAACTTTGAGACGCGACAGCTTGACGATCTAATGGAGAAAGATCCAAAAGATAAGACTCTATACAACAGACTCGATATGCAAAATGATGTATGCAAAAAAAATTTATGATTTTTTTCCAAATATTTTAAAGATTATTTCCTTGCAAACATTTGAACACAAACTATTCTTTTATTCAATAAATGGGAAATGTTACAACATTGGAGCATAGCTCCTTACAAAAGCAAATGATAAATAAAAAGCTAAACAATCCTAAGCATCTTCATCAGACGAAGAACCAAATGCATTGTGTAGCTTGAGCTTCATGATTTCTTTCCCATAATAAGCTTTCAACTTGGCCTTTTCAGCTCTCAGCTTGTCAACCACATTCTTCCAGTCATCAGGAGGCGGAGCGTTGCTTGTTGAACCTTCAAGATTTCTCTTGCTTTCTTTGATGTACCTTTTGATTGCAGCGTCTTTCTGACGAATCTTCTCATCTTTGCTCATGAGCCATCCATCTTGACGGTAAAGAGTTTCTTCGTGATCTTTCACTCGTTTCTTCAACCTTCTGTTTTCCACATCGGTCTTACGAAACTTTTCTTCCCAAGCATCTTTCTCTATCCTCATCTTAGCCAAAGTGTCTTGGTATTCCTCCATAGTGGGAATGTTGGGCAATTGAGATACTGCAGGGAACATGGGTTTTTCATAAACATAAGGCATTTGAAACTCCTTTGCTCTTTTCTTTACCCAGCAGGTGTAGGTGTCCACGGCAATGCAATTTCTCGCTTCACCTTTTTCTTTCCATCGGACGTCGTACCAAGCTCTTACCATTCTTGTTTTCAACCTTTGAGGATCATCCCCTTCTTTGTAAAAGTAGCATTCCACTGCAAGACCAAAGGGTTTAGTTGAATTTGCATACCCGAGTTGTCGTCGGGCTAAAATCGGATTGTAGTTAATTCCTCCTTGTGTACCAATGAGGGGTACGTTGGCGAACTCTCCACAACTTTCAATGATTTCTGCACCACAGTGAGCAAAGGTATACCAACGGATATCAATATTAGTAAGAGACATAAGTCTTCGAGGCCAACGCAAGCCTTCTCGGTTTTCTGTGAAAATAGGAGACTCAGGTAAGTGTGAAACAATCCATTGGAACAACAGAGGTGCACAACAAACAATGATTCCACCGCCTTGGCGATTCCTATGATGAACAGAGAAATACATGTCACCAAGCAAAGTCGGAACAGGATTTCCAATCAGAAAGATCTTTATGGCATTGATATCAACAAAGTCGTTGACGTTGGGAAACAGAACTAACCCATAGATGAGCAAGGCTAGTACAGCTTCAAAAGCTATCATGCTACCAGTTTCAATGAATACAAAGGCTTTCTTTACCAGGAAGTGTGAAGTTAGACCCGGGAGGTTTCCTTTGGTAGTCCAATTATTCTCTTCTTCAGATTTCTTCAAGTGGATACTTGCTGCAATGACGTGTGACTTAGGAATGGCTTCCAAACCATTGTAGGGTATTTTGTCAGACACAGGAATACCCAAAAGATTGGCGTATTCTTCCAAGGTCGGTACCAACTGGTAGTCTGGAAAGGTAAAACAACGGTAGACGGGATCATAGAACTGAACCAGAGTTTTGAGAAGTCCTTCATCAACATGAGTATTCAGGATAGGCAAAAGCTTTCCATAACTTTTCCTAAAATCCGGAGGAT
Source organism: Vicia villosa (assembly GCF_029867415.1). Classification (NCBI taxonomy): domain Eukaryota; kingdom Viridiplantae; phylum Streptophyta; class Magnoliopsida; order Fabales; family Fabaceae; genus Vicia; species Vicia villosa. The sequence continues at coordinate 237,091 of NW_026705289.1, read as the reverse complement.
CTTGTACAAAAGATGATAACTCTATCAGTTTTCCCACATCAGGCGCTTTGAAACCATATTTCTTGGTATGCCTCTTTACCTCTTCCATAACTTAATCCTAATGTTTGCAAAGAAAATTTCTCTAAATCTTTGGAAAAATCATGTTTTTTATGGAAAAAGATGGTTTTTTTTTTAATGTATGAATGCGTGGATGCATGAATGCCACATATTCAAACATGGTAAAACAAACATGGTAATACGAACATGGTAACACAAACATGGTACACAAACATGGTACACAAACATGGTAACAAAAACATGGTACACATAGGTTCAAAGGTCCAGCGTCACGAGCATGAGGTCAGAGAACCAAAAATGGGATAGTTCTAGTTAATCACCTGTACAACATGTTCTACTGATACGTCAGAGTCTACATTTTTCTTTCGGATATTACCGGCTTTCCACAATTCATCTCATGAGCCAGTAATATTCTCAAGAAAAACTCGTCTGAGTGTGGTTCTCCGCATGACAACTATCCAAGTCTTCACCTGGATCGTTTCTGCACCACGTCATAATAAGGCCAGGATGGGTTGGGGTTCTACGGCCAACTCAGCTTCTACAGTTCAATGCAGCAATAATGTTTTCGCTACGAAACATGCTAAACATATATTACCAACAAGGAACCTCCACTGAGCGGAAGGATTCTCACGTGCGCCTGCACATGACTATACCCTCCACCTAATTTCTTATGTGTACTTAATCCGGGTTAGGATTTGTCCATAATGTATCACTTGTAACAGAACCACACAAGTAACAGAACCAAAGAATCACACATGTAACAAAAATTAAAATAAAAACAATAATTAGAAATAACCCTTCCTTTGGAAACAATAAAAAGATGGTCCCCAGTGAAGTCGCCATTTTTCTGTCGCGGGCGAAAAATCGTTTTGTTCCTCTTTTTTGTGGGATGAGACACCTGATGCCTTCTTTGGGCTCGAGTGCTCAAAAAAATGATTTTTCTTTGTACCGACCAAACTTTTTATTATTTCCAAAGGGAGGAAAAGGAAAAAAGCTGCAATAACCTAAAAGGTGGGGGGAGAGATCTTGGGTAAGAGGGTTGGTTATACGAAGGGAAGGTATTAGCACCCAACGTATCTATAGTACTCTATAGGATTCTTTATTGTTTTTCATTCTATGTTACGGTGGAGTTTCTGTTGTGAAATAGGTGGGACCTAAGGTGTTTGTTTGATTATGCTCGCAAAGATCATCGCGATCCTCTGCATACATATCCCTTAGAGGGAATCAGAGCATCTGTAGCTCGGGTCTACGGGTGCTAAGGTTTGAATGGTTTTTTTTTTGTTTTGTTTTGCTCGCCAAGGATACGACCTTGTGCCTACGTATTCTCAAAGGGATGTTGAGAAAGTCAGAGCAATCGTAGTTCCCACTTATGCTAGTGGAAGCAAAGGAAAATAGACAAATGTCGTCTAAATGTTCGATGTATCTAATCTATATCATCACATACATCTGTTTGTTTTTGAAAATCTTTTCATTATAAGCCCTGGGCCATGCCTCTTATGGCGCTTAGAATGATAAAGATGTTTTTGTTTGTTTAACCAGCCTTGTGGCAAAAACTTTCAATGAAGTCAGCCTTGTGACAAAAAGTTTTGATTAATCAGCCAGCCTCGTGGCAAAAGTTTCAATGAAGTCAGCCTTGTGACAAAAACTTTGATTAATCATCCAGTACGGTGGTAAAACAGTTTGATTGATTAGCAAGCCTTGTGGCAAAAAAGAGTTGAATTTGATTGATTGATTGTTTGTGATGATATAGAAGAGATACTCCTAGCATAGAGATGAAAAATGTCTAATCTCCTAGGGTATTTGATTTGGATATTGGGGATGCTTATAAGAAGCCCGTGGGTCCTTGTACGAAGCCCAAGAGGAGGCTATCCGAGGGTCCTTGCATTGTAAGCCCAAGAGGAGGCTATGGGAGGGACAATCCAGGGTCCTTGCATTGTAAGCCCAAGAGGAGGCTATGGGAGGGTCACTCGTTTGTACAAAGCCCAAGGGGAGGCATGGTATAGTTGGTTTGAGCTCTTAGAGCGATTTCACCGGGAAATCATACTCTATGTCCTAACCTAAACTAGTGGAGATTCTTTGCACGAAGCCCAATAGGAGGCTATGGGGAACCTAGTGTTGTACTAAGTTGAACAAGCACACATATCACACATATGAACAAACATGAACAAGTATGAACAAACATGAACAGGCATGAACAAGTTATGAATAAGCATATATATGAGAAAGTGTGTGTATATAATGGAGTTTATGAAGGAAATATACCTGTAAGCATGATCCATTTGTATACACAGGGGTTCGGGACTTATACTCGATGAAAGGTCCACTTGAATTTATTCAAAGCTATGTAAACAGGTATTTACAAAGGGCTTGGGACTTATACCTACATGGAGGCCCATGGTATTTTTGGGAAGATTTAAAGAAAACCTTCATTTTTGGTTTGTTATTCAAAGTTAAAAAAAAACAAACTGATCGAGGTATGTACAAAAAAGTGTATGTACAAAAAGGGCGTACAATGAAATACCTAATTTCATGTACGGGAATGGGACTTAGACCTATGTGGAGGCCCCTGTTTTATTTTATAAAACATGGTTGATTGTTTTATTTACAGACGGGAGGTTTGAAAAAACCGTTTGAAAGTTTTTTGTTTTGAAAGAGTTTTCTGTATAAAGAAAAACTGTATAAAAGAAAAAAGAGTGGGTCTTATACTCTCTAATATTCGAGAGGCCCCACATCGTTTTGAAAATCAATTGATCAATTAAAAAGATTTAATCAATAGTTTCAAAAAGAAATGGTTTATCGTCTTTGAAAAGAATCGCGATCGCTTGTTTTAAAATGGTTTGAATTTTGAAAGGAGTCAAACTAATCAAGATAAACAAAAAGATTATCTTCAATTAACACTTAGATGATCAGGGTTTGCTCAAAAAATATTTACAAGTGATTAAGTTTGAAAGTATAATATTTAAAAGTATTAAAAATACTTAAAAACAAGTCATTTTAAACTTATTTAAAAATGTATCAAATAAATATTTTTTGATGATCTTTTTTGATATTCTTAAAATATATGTGTTAAACAAGAAGTGTGTAAAAAATGAATGAAAAATGAATTAATTTGATTGGTCAATTAATTACTTAAAGTTGTGTAAAAAATGGAAGAAAAATAGTGATAAAAAATATGTTTTGGTCCCTAGAGGTGTTGAACTCGTGACCTGAGGGTTACCACTCAAAAACAATACCAACTGGACCACGCGCGTGGTCTGACTAACAAAGGCAAGGATTTGGTTATATTTCAAACTCAATTTTTGAATTTCCTTCGCAAAAAATGGCGCCAAGAACACCATCCCCATTTGAATTTGAAAATCTCTGAAACTGAACCAAATTGATCAAGTGAAGGGTCTATCTCACTCGTTTTTTCACAAGGAACATGATGGTACCTTTTAATTTCATTAATTTTTACCCTAAGATCATTGATTTTCTGATGAACACGAAGAACCCTAATTTCTGAGTTTCAATCTGAAATCGTGTATGTGCAAGATAAGTTGCAATTGATTGAGGGTTAATGATCCTCATGTGTGCAGAAATGAGATGGTATGTTCATATTTCATTCATGATGCATGATTCATAGAGTTTGAAGTTCAAGTAGCTTACCTTCAAAAACGGCAAAAGTGAGAATCGAATTCTGCAAATGAGGAGTTCCAGTTGTTGTTTCTTGATCTGAACACCTTCAGTGGACCTTATGGAACATGTTTGGATGCCTGGAACAATTTGAAAACCTCTTGATCAATCCATGGTACTCGATCTGCAGTTGCTTCAAGAGTGAATCGAACTTGATGATTCTAAAGTTTTTGATTGATGATGGGTGTTGGGATAGTTCATATGTGATGTATATAAGGTGTTGGAAGTGTTAATTTGGACAGAAATGATCTGGAATGGAAATTGGCATGATAAGGTTCATTATATGCAAACATGGAGGTTGAAGAGTGATTCTGATTTTTATGTGTTTTTGGGGTGTGTGAATGATTCAAACACATCCCAAATGATGTTTATGAGATGTTAGAACCATCACTTTGGCCATAACTCAAAGGGCTTGGAGGTTGAGTTTTCTACCTCTTTGAAAACTATGAAACTTGCAATTCAAGAAAGAAGAGAGAAAACCTATAATTGTGAGGTTTTGGTGTGATTTGAAGAGTGGAAATGATCTCTATTTATAGGCCATGGATTCTGAATTCAGAGCTTTGCAACTTGCTTCAAAGTTTGATGATTTGGCTTAAGGGATAGAAAGGAATCTTTTACATTAAATGCATATGGTTAAAGTTACTAAACCATGGTTAAATTCCAAGCTTCCTATCCTCTTCCATTCTGATCTTCAAATCAGAAAATATCATTCAATTATTGCTTCTATGCATCATTACATGGATTATAGGTCATGTAGTCTTGAAACTTGGTGAAAAATGGTGAAAATTCAAGTGAAAATGATCACTAATGTCAAAATTCAAAACCATGGCTACACTCCATATTTTTTCATGCTCTTGGACATTTTAGAAAGCTCATGTTACACACTTCAAAACCCTAGTTGGAAGTTTCTTCAAGACCTTTAAGGAAATGGGTGAAAAAGATCCATGAACTTTGAAGAAAATGAAGTTTTAAGTGAAATTTTCCAAAGATGCCAACTTTGAAGCACCATATCTCTTAAATGGTTGATCTTATGGAAAAAAATTATATGTGTCAAAGTTGTTCATTGGATCAAAATCTACAACTTTCATGTTGGAAGTTTTTTTCAGTTTGTAGGTGAAATTTTGAGAAATTCCCTTCCAAAGTTTGGAAAAAACCATGCAAAACACTTAGAAAATTTTCTAAGTATGGAAAGTCAAACTTTTGACTTTTTGATCCTTGATTGATTTTCTTGATTTTTCTTGATCAAATGACTTCTTATATCATATATTGATGATTTTCAACTTCAAAAGTCATGGTTGACCAAAATACCCAAAAGTCAAAGGTGTTCTTGTACAGTTGACTTTTTTCAGACGAATCGCGTTTCTGGAGATTTCTCATGAACCAAGCTATCCTTACCAAATGAATGGTATGAATGGATCATATTGAGGCATTAGAGGATATTGATTCATAGTTTGAGTTGTGACATCATGTCCTGATTAAAAAGTCAGTTGTTCAGATGAATTAGGTCAAAAACCCTAATTGTCGACCAGATGAAATTGATGACTGTAGGTCTTGAATTGAGATGTAATTTCCATTGGATGTTGTCATAGGGATTATTTGAAGATGATTGAAACTTTTGATTGACTTCCTGGGGATTTTTAGGGTTTCCCAAATGTGATCCCTGATTTCAGTCCCTGATAGTTCAAAATCCTAATCTGATGGTTTGAAATTTCACTGTTGATCAATCCTTGTGTAGGAGATGTCTTGAGCCAATAGATTAGGTCAAAATGATGCACTTGGGGTCTTGAAGTCATGTCCCAAGTCATTAGGTCAAATCCTGAGCAAAAGTCAGGAGTATGCTATCTTCAGTCAAAACCCTAATCTGGTTGGTTCAGAGCCTTTGAGCTTGTTGAAATGAATCTCTGAGGACCAAATGTTGATTGTTGATGAAGATGATTCATTTGAGATGAAAGGAGAACAAAACCCTAATTGATTGTTTCTTGCACTGATGAGTGATCTCTTGATAAAACCCTGCTGAGTCACAAGTAGCAAACACAAGCTATGCAATTTGTTAGAGATGCAAATGATGTATATGCAGATGATATGAGGTGGTATCTTAGGTCAAAAATTGGGGTATGACAGTCACCAAAGAAGTCAATGCTGTGGAAGACGAAGAAGACAACTGCAACTGGAGCAACTGGATATTCCCTGCTCACAACAATGGATTGAACAATTTGGAAGCCGAAGATGTTATCTCCTTTGATCAGGAGTAAATGCAATTTCCTGTTTTCGTTGTTTATATGTTCAAAAATAAAAATGGTTCCTGTACTATCGAACCATGAACTTAAAAGCCAGGTGCCTTGCCCGAAGCACACTGGTCCTTTTTATAAGGGTTTGTCATACCATGATCATATGTTCATTCAATAAAATCATGGGACGTTTGCATATTCGAATTTTGCGATCCTTTTTGTCGTTTTCAAATAGCTATGTGTTCTTACACACACCCACATAATAAATGAAGATTCACATTCACTCTGGATCCTGTTGATAACGATTCTGCTATTGCCAGTCATGACTTTGAAAATCCGATCTACCAAACAGAGGACGAAAGTGAGGAAGATTGTGAAGTACCTAGGGAACTTGCAAGGCTATTAGAACAAGAAGAAAGGACTATACAGCCGCATGAAGAGCCAATTGAGGTTATCAACCTGGGCAGTGACGAAGAAAATAAAGAAGTCAAGATAGGGGCTGATTTAGAAGACAGTGTCAAGCAAAGACTGATTCAAATGTTACAAGACTATGTCGAGATATTCGCTTGGTCCTATGAAGATATGCCTGGCCTCGACACGGATATTGTGGTCCATCGCCTGCCAATCAAAGAAGGTAGCACTCCAGTTAAGCAGAAACTGCGGAGAAGTAGGCCAGATATGTCCAAGAAGATCAAAGACGAGGTTGAGAAGCAATTCAACGCTGGCTTTCTAAAAGTTGTGAGTTATCCTCCATGGATAGCTAACATCGTGCCTGTGCCTAAAAAAGACGGGAAAGTCGGAATGTGTGTAGACTACAGAGATCTAAATCGGGCAAGCCCCAAAGATGATTTCCCTTTACCTCACATCGATGTACTAGTTGACAATACTGCACAATGCAAGATATTTTCCTTTATGGATGGATTCTCAGGTTACAATCAAATCAAGATGGCGCCCGAAGACATGGAAAAAACAACCTTCACAACACCCTGGGGAACCTTTTGTTACAAAGTAATGCCCTTTGGTTTAAAAAATGCAGGAGCAACGTATCAGCGTGCAATGGTAGCTCTGTTCCATGATATGATTCATCAGGAAATAGAGGTTTATGTGGATCATATGATTGCAAAGTCCAACACCGAAAAAGAACATCTGGGTCATCTGCACAAGCTGTTTGACAGACTCAAGAAGTACAGGTTGCGACTGAATCCGAACAAGTGTACCTTTGGGGTGAGATCCGGTAAACTCTTAGGTTTCATTGTCAGCAGCAAGGGTATTGAAGTTGATCCTGCCAAGGTCAAAGCCATTCAAGAAATGCCCATACCCCGTACCGAGAAGCAAGTCAGAGGATTCTTGGGACGTCTGAACTACATCGCCAGATTTATTGCCCATATGACTACTACTTGTGTGCCAATTTTCAAATTGTTGAAGAAAGATCAAGTAGAAAGATTGAACGACAAATGCCAATTAGCCGTTGACAAGATCAAAGAATATCTTCAAAAACCGCCAATCTTACTACCACCAGTGGAAGGAATACCTCTGATAATGTACCTAACAGTGTTAGAAGATTCGATGGGGTGTGTGCTGGGGCAACATGACGAGTCTGGCCGAAAAGAGCATGCAATCTACTATCTTAGCAAAAATTTTACCGATTGTGAAACAAGATACTCACTGCTCGAGAAAACTTGTTGTGCCTTGGCATGGGCGGCTCGCCGACTAAGACAGTATATGCTAAACCATACCACTTTGCTGATCTCCAAAATGGATCCTATCAAATATGTGTTCGAAAAACCTGCTCTCGCTGGAAGAATAGCAAGATGGCAAATGATCTTAACAGAGTATGACATCCAGTACACTTTGCAAAAGGCGATCAAGGGAAGTGTGGTAGCTGATCATCTGGCTCATCAAGCAGTGGATGATTATCAAGCATTGAACTTTGATTTCCCAGATGAAGATATTATGCTAGTTACTGACTACGAACAACCCAGACCGGAGGAAGGACTCGAGCAAGGATCCCGATGGACTTTGGTTTTTGATGGAGCCTCTAATGCGCTTGGCAATGGCATCGGAGTTGTGATCATTTCTCCTGCAGGAGGACATACACCATTCACTGCCAGATTATGTTTCAACTGCACTAACAATATAGCCGAGTAGGAAGCATGTATTCTGGGTCTCAAAGCTGCAATCGATCTAAGAATCAAGTTCCTAGAGGTCTATGGAGACTCGGCCCTTGTAATTTATCAAGTTAAAGGGGAATGGGACACAAAGCACCCGAATCTAATTCCTTACAAAGAATATGGGTTGAGTTTGATTCCTTACTTTGAAGAAATCACTTTTGAACATATCCCGGGAGAAGAAAATCAACTGGCTGATGCTCTAGCTACCATGTCATCTATGTTCAAAGTCAGGCGGGACAATGAGGCGCCTATGATCACCATTTACAGATAGGATGAACCAGCCTATTGCAATGAGATTGATACCGAATGAGTGGAAGAAAAACCATGGTTCCATGAAGTAAAAAGATATCTCGAAACTCAGGAGTACCCTGAAGGGGCATCCATTAACGATAGAAAGTTTCTAAGAAGATTTGCTGCCAAATTCTTTCTAAGTAATGGAATCCTATACAAACGCAACCATGACTCGACTCTGCTTCGTTGTGTGAACAAGAAGGAAGCGGAACAGATTATGGAAGACATGCACAATGGTGCCTTTGGTAATCATTCAAGTGGACATACAATGGCTAAAAAGATCTTAAGAGCAGGTTACTACTGGTCTACCATGGAGACAGACTGCCATCATCACTCTAGAACTTGTCACAAATGCCAGATATATGCCGACAAAGTACATGTACCTCCAGTCCCATTAAACGTTCTGACGGCTCCTTGGCCTTTTGCAATGTGGGGTATTGATATGATTGGAGAAATCAAGCCTACTGCCTCCAACGGACATCGTTTTATACGGGTCGCTATTGACTACTTCACAAAATGGGTAGAGGCAGCCTCGTTTGCTTCTGTCACCAAGAATGTGGTGGCCCGGTTTATCAAGCACAATCTCATTTGTCGGTATGGCATCCCTAAAAGAATCATCACAGACAATGGCACAAATTTAAACAACAGGATGATTACCGAACTCTGCACGCAGTTCCAGATCAAACATCATAATTCATCCCCATATCGACCAAAGATGAATGGCACGGTGGAATCTTCCAACAAGAACATCAAGAAGACCATACAAAAGATGACAGTAACCTACAAAGACTGGCATGAGATGTTACCTTTTTCTCTTCATGGTTATCGCACATCAGCGCGTACTTTAACAGGGGCAACTCCATTCTCCTTAGTCTATGGTATGGAGGCAGTTCTTCCAATTGAAATTCAGATTCCTTCCTTAAGGATTATGAAAGAAGCCGATCTAGACGAAGACGATTGGATTCAGACTCGGTTGGACCAGATAAACTTGATTGATGAGAAGAGGCTTACGGCTATTTGTCATGGTCAGTTGTACCAGAAACGTATGATCAAAGTCTTCAACAAGAAATTCAGGAGTCAGACATATCAAATCGGTGATTTGGTTGTAAAGCGCATCATCTTACCACAGGGCGACCCCAGGGGCAAGTGGACTCCCACTTATGAGGGACCATTTGTAATCAAGAAGGTATTCTCCAGCGGAGCCAAGTTTCTTACCACTATGGATGGCGAAGACTTCCCACACCCTGTAAATGCGGACATAGTCTAAAAATACTTCGCTTAAAGAAAAGCTCGCTAAGTTGAAAACCTGAAAGGGCGACTTAGGCAAAAATGAGCGTCTCGGTGGATTGAAAACCTGAAAGGGCGATCCAGGCAAAAATTAGAGACTAAAAAAATAATAATTATCCCGGTAGGTTGAAAACCTGAAAAGGCAGCCTAGGCAAAAGTTAGGGAATAAAGCGTACGACTATGTCCCGTTTGGCTACCTAATCACCTTCAAGGTTCAACACATCAAAGGCACCAATCAGTCCAATCATTTTTTTCCAACAAGTGAGGGATGAGATACTCAAAGACAGATTGGCAATAGCAGAGTTGAAACTTGACTGGATTGTTTTCACATAGCTATTTTCCTTTATAAGTACTTTTCAAAGTTTTATGACAAATTCCTACTACTAGGATTTTTGTCTCCTTGTACTAATCCGCCTATTACGGCTCTCTTTCAAATTAATACAGTTCATGCTCAAAATCAATGTTTTCATTTTTTCTGTTTTGAATACGTAAACATCCCAATGATAATTTTGAATGAACATATGCATTTGAATATGATTGATGTTTATATAAAAAAACAGGAATAGCATTCAGGTAATGTCCCAATCATCTGGACATCATCCCAAAACCGGCAACATGGGAATATCCCCCCACAGAGCAATCTTCAAGGAGTTATCTTCAGATAAGCAGGGCCCAATTAGTTCCCCGACGGAATGTTTCATCACCAACACTGAGTACGGACATGAGTCGAGGGTCCCTATCTCCAAGCTCGAACAAGATATTACATCGAAGGATTGTTCATCTCCTTCACCCCCCAGCAGGGCTGTTTAAGATCACTATCCCTAGAAGGTGTGATCCTCCACATCAAGGCTTGATCAAATAGTGCATCGGAGGATTACACATCTCTCTTATTTTTAGTCAGGATGCATCAAAATCAGAACCTTCAAATTACCTTCACCTTCATCCCCAAGCGGTAGTCAAAGATCCCTCAACAGAGCATCCTGGTCCGTAAGGAAGTTCCCCCGGCTGAGTATACTCGAACAAGATAGAAAAGATCATCAACGATCATAATGTCATCGTTTCCGAAATAACAAGCAGGGATTTATTTTCCCAACCAGAAGTTTGATACGCTCTAAACTGCATAAGTCATGTCCATACATCATACATCATACGCATATTCATACATAGTATATAATGTTTCATGACAAACGCATACATAACATGCACGTTTCTAATTTAGTTTGAGAATTTCAACATATACATTACATGCATCATGACATTGCATATCACTAACTTGGTTTTTCAGGTAGACGAATATCCTCAGCAAGTTATTCTCAATCACATGCAATATTCTCCTGGGTTCTATTCAGACAAGCATTCCTCTCAGATATAATCATACCAAAGATTCATTCTGAAGAGATCTCTCTTTCCAAATTGCTTATCAACTCTAAAGCATATATGTTCTAATGGTGACTCATTCTGACATTTCCAGGCTATACCACAGTCGAATAAACAACTTCAAATCCTTCAGATCTAAGTCGATACCTTGGACGGTTCCTTAATGATCTACCTTCAGATCTAAGTCGATACCTTGGACGGTTCCTTAATGATCTACCTTCAAATCTAAGTCGATACCTCAGACGGTTCCTTAAAGCAACCAATCTTCAAGATTTAAAGCGGAAACTTCGGACAATTCTGTAACGATCAACATTCAAAATTTAAAGCGGAAACTTTGGACAGTTCCGTAACGATCAACCTCCAAGATTTAAAGCGGTAACCTCGGATGGATCCGTAACGGTCAACACAGAGATTCAAATCCTTCATCAAGATATAATCAATGGATTCATTCTAATGAACAAACCATCAACACATTCACTAGATGGCATCTGAAAGCCCATCTCAGGTAATGTTTTGATGCGCCAACGACATTTCTCAAGCCACATTCAATGCAAATTCCAGCATCACTTCTGGTGAAGGTAAGTGCAAATCTTCAGGGCATCTAAATATTCAATCATCTTCTACCTTCAGATTCCAATCGGTCTCTTCAGGTTTAAGAAGATTGAATAGGGGCAACTGTTATACCCCAAAATTTGCCCGCATCTTTTTTCAAGGAGAAGACAACAGACCTTTGTCTAAAAATTTGGAGTTTTATATAATCTTGGATTTTATTTCAAAAATATCCTGATTTTATGCATACTCATTTTTTAGAATGTTTTTATACGGTATTTTGGTTCGCTGTTGAATTTATTCTTACACAAACGCCAAATACTGTTTATCACTTCACACGCTGTTTATTTGAGATTTATTTTCAGATAAATAATACTGACACAGTTGGTACAAAATTAAATTTTGCAGGAACAGAGATCGGGGATTCAGACTGTACTGGTAACAATTAAATTATTATTGGTTTTTTTGTTTCCCACTAATTTTTTGTACTATATTATTTTCAAATCTCTTCCTTTCTTTTCAAATCTCTTTCTTTCAAATCAAATCCTAACTTTATTCCATACACTTTCTTTCAAATCCTACTACCACTCAATCTTTCCTTTTTTGTACGGTATCACTTCATTCCCCAACGTCTCCATCCTTCTTTTCACTCTATATATACCCCTCATTTTTTCCATAAGTTCTCACATCAAATTTCACTCATCTCCCAAATTTCTATCATACTATCTCATAATTATTTTCTCTTCTTCCCCGGCAAAAATGGCAAAGTGGGTAGATACGTTTTTTCTTGTTGTCATCACTGTTTTTGTGGTGATCATGTCCTTTTTCTGTCTGCATAGTCCTGAAAAATGCGGACCTGGGATGTTGGCACTCCCGTACATCTATATATTGTTGTTTATAGCATGGGTTTTTAATCGTCATACTTAAAGTTTGTCGTATCTTTCGCTTTCAAATAACGTACCGTTCATTATATTTGTCATACTGTTCGTTATATTATGTAATATTTGTACTGTCAGTATTAAATATTGTATTGTCTATTGTACTGTCACTTAATTATCGAGCTAATATTATGTGTGTTTATTGCTAGTTAAATATTTATTTCTGTGCATTAAATCCTTTTCAATTTTATTATCAGTAATTTCGTTCGCGTACAGTATATTTTATTTACTTATTATGTTTCTGTTTTTCTAACAACTCATGTAAATATTTTTTCACCATTAACACAACAAAAACAAAAAGAAAAATTAACTTTAACTGTTACGTTAATGCCCGGACAGCAAGTTAACAGTCAAACCCGCTAATAGCACGATTCTCCGTGTTTGTACCATCAGTAAAATCAATCTTTCGCATTTCAAATTTCCAAGATTTTTGTTCTAGAAGTCTTCTGATAATCACATGATCAGCAGAGACTCAACACTGCACAAAAATCAGGTACGCTTAACTGTCTCCTACACAAACAGTCCCTAACTAGGGTTTTTGTTTTTTTTCAGGAGAACAAGTTTTTTGAGACCTCAAATGGATTTCATGGATCTCCATATGTCTCAAAGTGCCACCAGAGAAATTTTCAAACTTCAATTCGCTCGGACGCACAGTCAGCAGCTCAAACAGTCAACAGACGACCAGTTTGACCGGAAAGTCAACAGACAGTAAAAAAATGCAATTTTTTGTCAACATCCATATTTTGTCAAAAGATTCATCATTTGATCAATGGTTGATCATAATTCATCAAGAAAAGTTCAGAAATCGACAAAACTCTAAGTTTAAAAATTAGGTTTTCTCCTAAAAAGTCAACTGAACTTTGATCGGCCATAACTCTCTCCTCGTTCATCCGAAAAATTCCAACCAAAGCTTATTTTGAAGGAAATTCAATTATCTTTCAAATGAAATTGGTCCCATGGTCATTGGATTTACCATTTGGAAAATATGAGCTAAGACATTACAGGTCATTTTCAAAGTCAACAAAAAGCAGTTTTTTGTCAAAGCCCATAACATCAAGATAACTTCTCCAAATGCAAAAAAGTTTCCAAAGTAGCTTGTAGAGGACATCTTGAGGTTTCTAAAAAGTACAAGAACTCCTTCATATGATCAAAATTGAGGGAATTACGCCTTGTTGAAGTTAGCTATTTTTTGGGAAAATGCATGAAACCAACAATGATCAAAATTGTTTTTTTTTCCAAAAGAGGCCAAGCATTCATGATCCAAACACGTTTCTAATGATGTTAAAGGGCTCCCACGACCAACATTAGGCCCATGACATTTTTATTTCTTTTTTAATTTAATTTTATTTCATTTAAAGTTAAATTAAAAAAGAAATGGTTTAAGATAATGATTCAAGGCCTTTGTCCATAGCATGAGCCACCAAGTTTGATCCAAACTCTTCAGCATAGAGGTACAGAAGACCTATGGCAAGAGGGGTGAAGAAAATTGAAGCCATGGCCAAGATTTTCAAAGTTTTTATTATTAAAAAAATCAAAAGTTCAAAGACACTCAAGAGCTTGGTAGCTTAAGATTTCAGCACTCATATTGCTTATAAATGGCTTAGAGACTATCAGCAAGAGGGGACACACGAAATAGTTCACAAAGAATAGCTCACAAACTTCACAAAACTAAAAAATTTACAAGAAACTTTAATTTTCGTGTTTGATTTTGCAGTTAGTTTCAAAACAAACTAAGTCCATAAATCATCTCCTGGGACATGTTTAGGTAGGTTTGGATCAATAGCCAAGTTCAGAAGGACCTGAAACACGAGTTCCATCACTCTCCGGTTTGGTAACTTTCATTGAATTCAAACTCTTCATTTATGCATTGTTATAATGTCTAATGGTTATGGTTGAGTTTATAGTGATCATCAGGTCAGGTTTGAACCTTAACATGAAAGCTCTAACGTCCAGGTCATAGGTTGCCATTGCTAACCGTGTTCTCAAGTTCTTCTTCGTAGCTCTTTATACAGGCCTTTTCAGGACAAATGGACCACTCCATTGCATTCGCAAGGTCTGATTTAGGGGGGTAAGGGTGTTCAACCTTCTCGAATCACGCTGTTCCTCCGTAGCTAGGGTTTGCGTCGCCGGAGAAGAAGGTGGTAATCACCGTGCGTGGTGGTTTGACATTTCCAGGCTCAGTCAATGCTTACGTGGCGGAGGGAAGAGCTATGATTGGCTCTGGTTTAAATCCTGGTCCCACGTGAAATGTTTTTAAACTTACAGATCCAGTGTTTTTAATCCCACACACTTAGGATGCACCCTATCATTTGAAGCCCTCAGATTTCATTAATTCAAGATCCAACGCACCTGATCACGCCTTCCATACCATAGACCCTCCGGTCTACCACACTTGATCCAAATTTAATATATTTTCTATTTTATTTAATTTTCTTTTGCAAAATTATTTAAAAATAGTTTAAAAAATCAGAAAAATATGCAAAAAAAATTTTTAGGGTGATAAAATATTGTTATTAATTTTTGACACAAAAATATTTTATTTTTCTTAATAATTAAAATATCTTGTTTAATTAATTAGATAATATTTATATATTCATCTTTTAGTTATTTCTAACTTATAAAAAAAAAATTCAAAAAAAATATTTTCTTTTTATTAAATTAAGTTTATATATTATAAACTAATTTTGCACATATTTAGAATATTTTTCTCTTTAAGTTTAATTTATGTGTATAATTATTTGTATAATTATATGTTAATTAACTTAATAATCTTAAAAACAATTTCAAAAATCACAAAAAAAAAATAATTTTATTTTAAAATTAATCAACAAACAATTTGGACATATTTTAGACTTAATTTTTAGGTTTAAATTTTATTTCTAATTCTTAACCTTTTAATTAAATTAATTATGCATTAATTTTAATTAAAATCAACCATCCAAAAATATTTTCCCTTTATCTTATTGCAATTTAAATTCATAGATAGGTGTATAGATTGTCAAATTCATGTAAATAGCGTAGTTTACATTTCTCGCACAATTGTTGTAATAGCGTAGATTTACTTTCCGCATTTTACATTCCCGCACTTTAATTCCTGTACATATAAAACTGCGTGTATGGCAAGAATAATAACTAAAGCGCTAGATCACTAATTTCAAAGACAAAAATATCTGAAATAAATCACAATCACACTTACACCTCTTAGGGTAATCCCTCTGTTACTCTTTTCAAAATCAATTCTACTGTTTCAAATACAATTCAAATTTTTCTGTATCCAGTCAAAGAAAACTTTCTAAAGAAATGGGAAAAAACCTTATAAACTTAAGATATACCTCCTAATTGCTTGCTCAATCAAAAACAACAGAAGTTCTTACACATCACTGTTTTTTCAAAACAAACTTTCAAAAAAGAACTACACTTTGTATATATCCAAACAAGGATTATTACGAAGTTAAAAAAATATTTTTTTCAAACCATCAAAATATCTTTCGAAAGATAAACACTTTGTATACATCCGCACAAGGATCATTACAAAGTTAACTCTTTACAAAATATTTAAAACCACATACAAGCATTTCAAGCAAAACAAACGATTCAAACAAGTGAGCTAAGCAATTAAGAGCCAATGGATAACCGTGGATACAAAGGGTGCTAACACCTTCCCTTTGTATAACCTACCCCCGAAACCAAAATCTCTTTAAGGTCTTTTTTTGTTTCTTTTATAAACCTTTCCTTAATTGGATAAAATAAAAGTCGGTGGCGACTCTCTGATTTTCATAACTCAAAAATAAAAGAAGAATCAGTTCGCATCCCATAAAAAACCGAGGATAACAGTAGGTACCCGTCGAAAGAAATCAAGTAATAGATTTAGAAAATCAGAATCGAAGGACCAATACTGGTCAACAAGAAGTTCCCCAGGAACGGCCTAGGCTAGTTGTAGTAGGCAGGGACGAACATCCAGACGAAGTATTACACAGGGTTAGGAGAGACAATATGGCGACAGAAATGGCCTTAATACTGGACTTCGACGTCCAATATACACTTCACCTGTAGCGGAGTATATTATGCAAACAAAATTACGAATAGGTACCAAAGTACCTAAATTTACGAAATTTTCAGGGGATACTGTCGCACGCTCGCGAAAAATGAACAGAGTCGCCACCAATATATTTATCCCATAAGGGAAAGGAATATCAGAAAACCTAGCAAAGGAAGGAACAGGGTCTTGCGACCAGAGAATCAAGGTACGGGAGTCGGTTACGCAAGGGGAAGGTATTAGCACCCCTCGCGCCCATCGTACACGATGGTATCCACCTATGTTTGTTTCTATCTAAAGGGTGTATCTATGTCTAAACCTAAATGCGAATGCATGCAAAAAGAAATACGGGGAAAAGAAGGAATATTTACAAGTGTGCTCGTTCAAGCCCCGCGACTTGATGCCTACGTATCCTTTTCAGGAATCAGAGCGTCGTAGTTCGGCTCACGATTTTCTGTTTGTTTTTGTGTTTTTTAGTTGGGTGGATTTAACGCTCGCGCTCTTGCATAAGGGGACAGCCTAGGATGCAATAGAGCGGAGATAACAATGCCCTTAAGAAAGGAGGTGAGAGAGTGATTTTGAGCGTTTCGAGGAAATCCCTTAAGCAAGGGAAACTCGAGTTACTCTTTGGTTGGCGTTTTTTAGAAGTTGGGAGCTTACGCCTGAATGGTATCCTTAAGCAAGGGAGATCCAAGCACTCGAATGATTCCCTAAAGCAAGGGAGATTCAAGCTTCCATTCCCTTTTTAATGATTTTCACTTTTTTTATTAATGTTTTTTAGTGTTTTCTTTGTATTTTTTAAAGGGATTTTATTCTGATATTTATTAGATGTTTTAAGTGTTGAAAAAGAAAAAGAATGAAAAAAGAGAACTATTCCTAATTTCTAAATCTATGTTATGATTACTTCTAATAGAAATGGGGAAGAAGTTATTTGGCATTTCACAATATATGAAAATATTCACAAAAGAAAAGAATTAAATCTATACTATTTATGAAAATATATTCACAAGCATGAAGGAAATCGGCCACAAAACAAATTCATTTTTATTCACATGGGAAACAAATTTTGAATTATCAAAGAAAAACTATTATTTTGTTTATGGTTTATTATGTGAAAAATTATCTATTAAAATGCAAGGGAATCAAACAATTAAAACAATTAAAAGAAAATAAAGTTCTAAAATTCTAATTGGTAGCAAAATATTTGTTATTTTTTTATTTAAAAGAGACATGAATTAATTGCAAAAGGAAATAGAGCATAAAAGAAAATCAATTTAATATTTGTTTTTATTAACAGCAAAGGGGGTGCATCAGTATTTTCTAAGTGAACTAAAATTAGTTAGAACAAAAACTGGGCCTAAAATCAGGGAGTGCGAGTAGCAGTGGCGCTAAGGCCCGAACAATCGAACACGTCATAGCACAAGCAAAAGGGGTGTGAGATCAGTATAGAGAAGTAGGCCCAGGCAGCAATAAACCAATTGGGGCCTAATACCAAATCTCACCATTTTATTATTCATTATTTCATTTTTATTCCAATCAGCTTTATCATTTTTTATAATATGGCTTTATATGATGGAACGTGAGATGCAAATGTACCATTAACACATATCAATTGGTCACCTTGTATTAAATGAACAAAAGACAAAACTAAGCTAGACCCAATCAGAAAGTAACACGTGATCACCCAATGATTGAAGTAAGACAAAAATGGGCAAAAGAATGGGGAATAGGCCAACGCATGGATGCCACGTCAGCCATCAGAGGGAAAACGCAAACACACAGCGACGGCGGAGATTCCTCTTCCGATCATCTTCCCCGATTGGTCTCCACCGCCGGACCACCATCGTATGCCCAGAAATCAACAAAATCACTACTGTTCCACTCGATTTTTCGTGTAGATCACGAATCCGTTCTCCTTTTCCATTGGCATACTATCTAATGGCCTAACCGAAGTAATTCTTGAAACCCTAAGTCCTATCGTAACAGTTAAAATGCAACATGAACACACCATGACAGTCCTCTTAGCATGTAGGACTCGAATATCTGATTTAAACACTCCAGCAATCGTTACAACGCAAACCGAATTAGATTTCAGAGATCCACCAATTATTTCATATGCAGCAAATATCATTGTGTAAAGGACACAATCAGATGCACATGACCTACTGCGTGTTATCTAAGATACATAGAAGGACCTAGAACACTCACCTGAAAAGCTTCTTGATTCAAAAGTCCAAGAGAGAAAAAAAAAACTCCACGCACTTGATGTGAACTTCAAACGATCTTTGCGTAACTTTGATCTGTGAGAAATAAACTCACAGATTTCTCGAATGCTGAAGGCGTGGATGATGAAACTTGGAGAAACGGATCGACACCGATGACAATAACGTTGAACCAAAGGATGTAAAGTCGTGGATAGAGATGATGATGATGACACTGAGGTACTTGATGGAGGTTGGTGGTGGTTATGGCAATCGGAAACGGTTAGAGATTGTTGAAGATTCTGTTGCGATGGTTATTAGAGTGAGAGATGAGAGGAGGAATGTGATGCGGATTGGATCTGGCAGAAGAAAGATGGTGGTTATGGTGAAGTTGTGAATTGATGAAGATGAAGGTTGGAGGTAGTTATGGTGGTTAGTTGTGGCCGGGGTTAGTTGTAGGATTCTGCTATGGCGGTTGGTGGTTAAAGGTTGTTAGAGTTGTTAAAGTTTGTTAAAGTTTGTAACAAACTTATGAAGGTGAGGGGAAGATGAGAGAGAGAGAGAGAGAGAGAGAGAGAACGAGAGTGAGGGAAGAGAGAGTGAAGAAGATGAAACTGAAAAAGAAAAAATGGAAGTGAAGTCTGTGAAATGTGAAGGCTTCATGTTTATATAGTGTGAGTGCATGGGGTGCATGGAGTTTGTCATGGGTGTGGGGCTTGTACCGAATCTTTTCTCTTTCAACTTGGTGCAAGCTTTTGCATTATTCAAAACTGGCATGGTTAACTATGATGTGCTGCAAAATATGGGAGATGATCATGATAACTCATGCCCTAGTTATCATCCATGAGGTCAACTTCGCATGCCCATATTTCTCTCCCTAAGCCACCATTTGTTTCAAGCTTGTGCTCAAATCAAAGAGGGCATGGAGGACAAGGGGTTTTGTGTTGGAGGTTTGTTGGAAGGAAGGCTGGGAGTGGGAGAAAAGGACCTGGAACATGGTGGAACAATGCTGCATATTACTGGCGCATGTGACTTGGCTTGGCTGCACATTACTGGCCGAGATATGACTTGGTCAGGGCATGACTTTGAGTACCTCTATCATGCTCATTACATGTCCATTTGATATGATCCATAGCTTGTTTGAAAGAGGACATGGCAAGGAAGAGTTTGAGATCAGCCTTGTTCAATATGGAGACTTGTGGAAGAAGAAATTTGGATTTGAATCTAGCCCACCATGTGTTTGATGATATGCATGCGTGCCCAGAATTTTGTGCCCAGCCTTATGCTGCATTCTGGCTATTGTGAGGACATGACTTTGGGGGCTTGCCATTTATTCAATATTCATCCAATTCACTCAATTCTTGTTTCAATGGATAGAGGAGATGGCAAGGAAGAGATGCATACCAAGTTTGCATTCATGGCACTTCTGTAGAGCTCTAAAATTGGCTTGAGATTTGGCATGCCACATGTTTGATGAAATGCCAGGTCATGACCTGGCCCATGACCTGAATTGTGACTTGGCTCAAATGACTTTTCAGTAACTTCGAACCATTTTAACTCTTCAACCAAGCTTCAAATGAAAAAGTGTCCAACTACAAAGTTGTTCTCCTCCATGAGAGGAACAACTTTGATGTTGGAGATTTCTCCAAAAAATGCCATTTGCCACGTGTAAACAGATGATGAAGTGGACTGCTTGCCAAGCTTTTAAGATGCCAAAATTTTCCTAAGTATGAAAACTTTCCATTTTTATTATTTTTTCTGTTTTTGGCATCTTTTTGTCAAACTCCCGATTTATCCATTCTTTGACTTTTCTTGACTGATTTTCCACCAAAAGTCAATATTTGAATAATTCTTCTGATTTTGACCCAAAAGTCAACTGTTCTTATTTTCCTGATTATTGATGGAATTCCTGATTAAATCTCCTCCAATCAAATCCAGTCAAATTAAAACACCCACATAGTTAATATGAAAGCTTCTCACTCATAAAGTCCATTCCTGATTAAATGTTGACCAGAAAGTCAACTGGTTGACTTTGGTCAAGTAAACCCTGATTCTGATGATTTGGGCAATCAAATGTCTCTTGAACTTGTACCTCCTTACTAATGCCATGAACTGGATGAAAACCCGGATTTCAAAGGATCTTAGGCAAGATGATGATGCCCCACATTAGGCTTCAAGTCTCTCCTTCTGACCAAAGACCAATGATACAGATGCATGCAATGATATGACCTAAATGGATGTACGTTTATGAGTTATAAGCCAGATGAATAAGGGTAGGACAAATTTAGGGTATGACAGCTTCCCCTATTTAATCGTCTTATACTCGAAGGTGAGATTGGCGCTAGCCTTTCGAACATTCGAGGTAGAAGAAGATTAAATATCAAAGTACCAGAAATTTGTCCTAAAGAGATGGAGTGATCTTTATTCTTTATTTTTTTGTTTTGATATCTGGTGGGGAAAGAGAAATTTATTGTTTTTCTTGGTGGAAATATTTTCGGTGAGCAATGGTTGAATGGGGAAAGAGAATAATGACTTGCTGGGGATTGGGAATTGGTTTTACAGTAGGAAATTATGGATGAATTGTGGTTGTCAGGCGAGAACTGACTTCACCTAGGATCAAAAATGAAAGAAATGATTTGCCAGGGCGAGGACTGGACTTTGAAAAAGGTGTGCCAATGCGAGAATTGGACTTTAAAAATGATTTGCCAAGGCGAGAGTTGGGCTTTGAAGAAAGTTTGCCAATGCGAGAACTGGGCTTTGAAGAGAGTTTGCCAATGCGAGAATTGGGCTTTGAAGAATGATTACCAGGACGCGAACTGGACCTTGAAAATGATTACCAGGACGGGAACTGGATTTAGAAAGATGATTACCAGGACGGGAACTGGATTTTGAAAGGTTTGCCAGGACGGGAACCAGGGCTTTGATTTGATTTGCCAGGGCGAGAACTGGGCTTTGGAATTATTTGAATGTTGGAAGATAAAGGATTCACAACACGGGGGTTAGATCCAAAAGTTTTCCGTACGAGGGAAGGGGCCATGGAGACTAGTGACGACTAGACTCGATCAAAAGACATAATCACGAAGATATTGATGCTGGCGAAGCATAAGAGTTACATTAATCCCTCAGGCCACAGGCGGGGTGTAACTCTTCAAGAGTGGCAATCGTTCGAATTGCCACACACCAAGTATGGTTATTCAAATGATTGAAAAATGAGATGGGTTGAATGCCCACTCTCATTCACACTCTAATTTTCACGCAGCACACGGGAAATAACCTCGGAGACAACGATTCTGACGAAGAAAGACATTGTGTCTGATCCACACTGGAGAGAGAAGATGACACTTCTTCTAGGGATATACATCACTTCGTACCTTTTGGGCACATACAAACTGGCTTATGCATTGATGTATGTTTGAATTTTTGTATGGCGTAATGATCCACTTTGATGGACATGCTACGCTTTTGAGGATGCAACGTCATATGCAATGAAAACTATATGCAAGGTGCCAAATAAAGGCCTTGGTGAGATGGGGGAGCAAGATCATTGGGGTCTGTTGCTTGTTCTCTTGAGATACCAATATGAATCGGTGTTGGAGACCTTGTAGTACCAAAGATTATTGGCAACTACCTTGAGGGTTGGAATGTAGCTTTGTTGGGGAGGAAGTGACTTCATTTGACTTTCCCTACACCTTGAACTGCTTGGGGATGGTGAGTTTGAGGAGATTCCCTCGATTCACCATGTTGGGGATGAGAGATTCAGATAAGGAGACCAGGTTGGGAGAGTGGAACAACTTCCATGAGAAATAAACTCATGTGTTTGAGGAGAGACCAAAGTTCCAGGAGAATTAAACTCCTCTGATTGGGGAGAGACAGTACGACTCAGAAGGTTGTGCCCCAGGATTCGTGAACTACGAAGGAATTTGCCCCAAAGGATCCTTGGAGAGATTTGTCAAATCTCGACGTAACTGCCCCAGATTGGTTGAACCCAAGAGATATTCCTCGACTTGATTGCCCCAGATTGATGGAAGCTTGAATGGATGCCTCAATTGACACAACTTGCCCCTTGGAGTAATCAGCCTTTGAAGTGAATGGCTCATGGAATCGACCAACTTTTTCTGCAGTTGTTCATTGTTTGATCTTCCTTGATGTCAAGTGTTAATTCACAAGTAAAAGATATTTGTTTTGAAGATGATAATCCTAATGCAATGCTTATGCTAGCTTCGAAATCAAAGTTATTAAAACAAAGTTGTGGCATTCAGTGTTTGAATTATTTGTCATATCGATATCAACATAAATGGTAAGCAAACATCTAGGAGTCAGTTTTACGCAACTTGGTGTAGTATGCTCTTGAAATAAACCCTGCTTCAATTAGGTCTTTTAAGGGTTGTAACGTGGCCTGGTTCACGGTTTTAAAAAGAAGGATTTAAGGCTCAAAGTCTAACCTAACCCACCCATTCCTCGTGATGTTCTCCAGTCCTAAGTTCAACTTAACCTGATACGAGCGTTCATCCTTCAAGAGGAGTTTGAGATGATTGAGGAATCAATGAAGTTCTTGGACATGGCAGTCACTCACTTTCTTTTTGGTGTCTGATCACACAACTTTGTTCCTTTGATGAGGATCTTTATGTTGTAATCCTCGTTTTTCGATTCTGCTTTGCCTTTCTTTTTTTGTTTCCCTAACTTTTGCCTGGACAAATTCTTTTGAATTTTATTTTGGAGTCCAGCATGATGCCCTAATTTTTGCCTAAGTCACTTGTTTTCAAGTTGTCGACTTAGCGGGCTTTTCTTTCTTTCTCTTTTTTTTTCAATCCTTTCTTTTTTGAATAAGTCGTGTGATCCTGAATCTCTGACTTGTGGGAGTGATTATGACTGCATCATTCTTTGACTGATGAGGGATTACCATTGTGATATTGATTTTCCTCAACCTTTTGAAAGATAACCATTGTTGTACCCTTAGATGCATACTCCTGATGGATTTTTGAATGCTCGATCAGATTAATTGAATGCTACCCTGCCCCTGGGTTAAATGTGAGGGTTTTTTGTTTTTTTTTTGTATAGAGAAGAAACTCCTACTTCAAGGCTCAAAGGGGCTAACGAGGGTCTATCTCCCTTATATCTCCAGTGTTTGGGGATTTGAAACAATGCTTGTACATCCTCAGCGGGGTTTTATTCAAAAGCACACAATTAGAGATTCTGCGTTTTTATTATTTTTCATCATTCTCCTTTTGATGTTTTTTTGCTTAATCAAGAGTTTGATATCGATAGACAGAAAGATATGAGTGAACACGAATGGATTGATTCGAAACTAGCATATGCAGTGCATTTTTATTTTCATTTAAAAACAAAACAAGTTCTACATGGAAGAAACATTTAACAAAACAAGGAAAATTACAAATGAACTGCAAAAATGAATTGATGATTGCCATAGTTGAGGAGGCTTGACTCCGTCTGGGCTTGTTGATCTTGAATACTTCCTGTAGTTCCTTCCAAACACTTCAGATTACTTCAAACGAAAACTCCAACAAAGTCACCCAAGAGTTGTAAATTTTGTGTTACTTTAGGGATTCGAGCAATGCGAGCGATGCAATGCTCAAGATAAGAGTACGTCTTGCTTATTCCTCGTGCGGGAGCCCCAAGCATAGATGTTGGAGAGATATTCACCATCAAACACGGAGGAACCTTGCATGGTCATCAAACTTAGAAAAGCTATCTGTTGCGAGGAAGGACCAAAAACACCAACTGAAACAACAACTCTCAGGGATACAACTGAGCACAAGAACCTTGAGAAGGAGAGGTGCTTTTATTATTATCCTACCAACGAGTTTAAACAGGGAATTTGTTGATTTTGGAGACTTTCTGGAATCTAGGCACTCATTCGAGCAAAGGAATTCCATTCACCCACATGTTTCCTTCCTAAAGGGTTATATGCCTCCCATCAATCAACTGTTGTACTTTGGCTTTGAAAGCGTTGCAGTCCTCAGTTGAGTGCCCTGCTGATCCAGCGTGATATCCACATTGCACATTAGGGTCATACCCAGTTGGAAACGGTTGTGGTGGAGGCTTTAGAGATTTGGGAACCACCAATGAGCTTTGAACTAGATATGGAAGAAGTTTGCTATATGTCATAGGAATCTGGTCCAACGGAGCATTTCTTCGTTCCAAATTACTTCTAGGTTGGCGTTGATTCGGATGACCTTGTTGATGTGGAACACATTGCTTTTGTGGCAAATACTAAATCGGTTGTTGTTGGACCATTTGAGGTTGTTGATTGATAGTGGTGGCAAAGGCTTGTGGAATATATTGGCCAGGAGAAACTAGGACCATCTGATAGTTAGGAACCTGAACCTGAGGATAAGCAGGGACTTCCTCTTCTTCAATCTCAGAGATTGCGTTTGTTTCACTTTTCTCTTCTTCTATGAATTCGGAAACATTAGCAATATCCTGAATTTTACCCATCTTTAAGGCGTTTTCAATTCGTTCCCCTACGACAACCAAACTTGAGAATTCGGAGGAAGCACATCCCACCATCATATTCAGATATGGATCTTTCAAAGTATTCATGAACATTTCTACAAGCTCTCGTTCCAAAAGAGGAGGATGAACTCTGGAAGCTAATTCTCTCCATCTTTGTGCATACTCTTTAAAAGACTCACCAACCTTCTGAGTTAAACTTTGGAGTTGTAGTCTAGTAGGAGCCATGTCACTATTATACTTGTAATGCTTGAGAAAAGCCTCTTCTAGTTCATCCCATGTGCGGATGTGGGTTCGTTCAAGTCGTGTATACCATTCAAGGGATGCTCCACTGAGGCTATCTTGAAAGAAGTGCATTAGAAGTTTGTCATTCTCTGCATACGGAGCCATCTTGTTGCAAAATGCCTTGATGTGACTCATCGGACAAGTGATACCCTTGTATTTCTCAAAACTGGGGACTTTGAATTTAGCGGGAATCTTGATATCAGGCACTAGGCACAAATCAATAGCATTTAAACCAGAGGAGCTTCGACCTTCTAAAGCCTTCAATCTTTCTTCCAGGAGATGGAATTTTCTCTCAATTTCCTCGATCAGGAATTTGAAAGCTTCAAGTTCAGAATCATTCTTATGGTGTGAATCCTCCTTATTTGGAACTTCCATGGGCACAGGTTTTGACCCCCCATTAGCAATAGTGGTCGGAGTATCATTAGCCAACTTAGCAACACTTTGTCTGAGTTCTTCTTGCCCTTGAATAACAACATGGAGAGTCTCAAAGAGTTGGGTCATCCATTCCCCCATAGTATCCAAGTCCTTACGAAGCTCAGCCTGATTCTGTTCGAGATGGTCCATGATTCTCTTCTGATTAATCCTTGTATGCTACGGATGTAGGGAAGTCAAAGGCGTTGATGAAGCAGAAATCTGGATTGAAAGGGACCCCAATTAGCTTCTGATGCGGAACCATGAAATGTATGATGATATGAATGCAATGTTTCATTTCCGAGGAATCCTAAAGTCTTTTCACACATTCTTTCTTTTATCCTTTTTTGAAACCAAAGCTTTCTTTTTTATAGAATATCTTTTCTTTTCTTTTTTCCTTCTTTTCTATTTCCTTTTTCTTTTCATTTCTTTTTTTGGAAATAGACTTTAGAATTCCTCACAAATGAAGTGGATAAAACAATGATGTTATGCAATGCAAGCATGGGATCAAGGTCCATATGATCTGAGTAATCACCACACAATCCTCTGAATAACTGATGTGAAGCTTCTGTACAGGCCAAGTGTCATAGGATCAAAGGTTCGACGCCTTTTTGAATACCAGAATATCAAGCACCATGAGAACGGACCAAATAAAGGTCCGACCTCAAATATGAAGAAGCAATGGTATGTAGGAGCCATGGTTTCCTGTCCCACCCCAATCTCACGGGTATGAACTCTAGACACGGACAAGTGGTCCCTAATGGTCACTAGGGTCTACAGTTCCCATGGGGTACAAAGTGTTTGAGGCAACAAGCGTGCCAGACACAGCGTTCCATGAAAGAACCTCGCCCAGTTGTGGTACCCCATGTCAAACTCGATCATAGCAAGCGCTACGGGAGTCAACATGAGCATCCACGCTAATCCTATGTGTCACTGGCCGGGGTAGTGGGCCTTTTACCTCACACAAACCCCCCACCTACAAAACAAAGCAAAAAAATATGTGGCCCCCACGGGGATCCATAAAATAGTCCAGGATGCGAGAAAATAAACATGCTATGCAAACAGGAAATAGACATGATATGCAAACATATATACAAAAAAAATGTAAACACATAAGAAAATAAATAAACACCCAAAAAGAAACAAACAAAGGCTAAGATCGACTCGTTAAGAATGGACCCGCAATAGGTCTAACAACATCCCCAGCAGAGTCGCCAGCTGTCGCACGCTCGCGAAAAATGAACAGAGTCGCCACCAATATATTTATCCCATAAGGGAAAGGAATATCAGAAAACCTAGCAAAGGAAGGAACAGGGTCTTGCGACCAGAGAATCAAGGTACGGGAGTCGGTTACGCAAGGGGAAGGTATTAGCACCCCTCGCGCCCATCGTACTCGTTGGTATCCACCTATGTTTGTTTCTATCTAAAGGGTGTATCTATGTCTAAACCTAAATGCGAATGCATGCAAAAAGAAATACGGGGAAAAGAAGGAATATTTACAAGTGTGCTCGTTCAAGCCCCGCGACTTGATGCCTATGTATCCTTTTCAGGAATCAGAGCGCCGTAGTTCGGCTCACGATTTTCTGTTTGTTTTTGTGTTTTTTAGTTGGGCGGAGATAAATATGCCCTTAAGAAAGGAGGTGAGAGAGTGATTTTGAGCGTTTCGAGGAAATCCCTTAAGTAAGGGAAACTCGAGTTACTCTTTGGTTGGTGTTTTTTAGAAGTTGGGAGCTTACGCCTGAATGGTACCCTTAAGCAAGGGAGATCCAAGCACTCGAATGATTCCCTAAAGCAAGGGAGATTCAAGCTTCCATTCCCTTTTTAATGATTTTCACTTTTTTTATTAATGTTTTTTAGGGTTTTCTTTGTATTTTTTAAAGGGATTTTATTCTGATATTTATTAGATGTTTTAAGTGTTGAAAAAGAAAAAGAATGAAAAGAGGGAACTATTCCTAATTTCTAAATCTATGTTATGATTACTTCTAATAGAAATGAGGAAGAAGTTATTTGGCATTTCACGATATATGAAAATATTCACAAAAGAAAAGAATTAAATCTATACTATTTATGAAAATATATTCACAAGCATGAAGGAAATCGACCACAAAACAAATTCATTTTTATTCACATGGGAAACAAATTTTGAATTATCAAAGAAAAACTATTATTTTGTTTATGGTTTATTATGTGAAAAATTATCTATTAAAATGCAAGGGAATCAAACAATTAAAACAATTAAAAGTAAATAAAGTTCTAAAATTCTAATTGGTAGGAAAATATTTGTTATTTTTTTTTATTTAAAAGAGAAATGAATTAATTGCAAAAGGAAATAGAGCATAAAAGAAAATCAATTTAATATTTGTTTTTATTAACAGCAAAGGGGGTGCATCAGTATTTTCTAAGTGAACTAAAATTAGTTAGAACAAAAACTGGGCCTAAAATCAGGGAGTGCGAGTAGCAGTGGCGCTAAGTCCCGAACAATCGAACACGTCATAGCACAAGCAAAAGGGGTGTGAGATCAGTATAGAGAAGTAGGCCCAGGCAGCAATAAACCAATTGGGGCCCAATACCAAATCTCACCATTTTATTATTCATTATTTCATTTTTATTCCAATCAGCTTTATCATTTTTTATAATATGGCTTTATATGATGGAACGTGAGATGCAAATGTACCATTAACACATATCAATTGGTCACCTTGTATTAAATGAACAAAAGACAAAACTAAGCTAGACCCAATCAGAAAGTAACACGTGATCACCCAATGATTGAAGTAAGACAAAAATGGCCAAAAGAATGGGGAATAGGCCAACGCATGGATGCCACGTCAGCCATCAGAGGGAAAACGTAAACACACAGCGACGACGGAGATTCCTCTTCTGATCATCATCCCCGATTGGTCTCCACCACCGGACCACCATCGTATGCCCAGAAATCAACAAAATCACTACTGTTCCACTCGATTTTTCGTGTAGATCACGAATCCGTTCTCCTTTTCCACTGACATACTATCTAATGGCCTAACCGAAGCAATTATTGAAACCCTAAGTCCTATCGTAACAGTTAAAATGCAACATGAACACACCATGACAATCCTCTTAGCATGTAGGACTCGAATATCTGATTTAAACACTCCAGCAATCGTTACAACGCAAACCGAATTAGATTTCAGAGATCCACCAATTATTTCATATGCAGCAAATATCATTGAGTAAAGGACATAATCAGATGCACATGACCTACTGCGTGTTATCTAAGATACATAGAAGGACCTAGAAGACTCACCTGAAAAGCTTCTTGATTCAAAAGTCCAAGAGAGAAAAAAAAACTCCACGCACTTGATGTGAACTTCAAACGATCTTTGCGTAACTTTGATCTGTGAGAAATAAACTCACAGATTTCTCGAATGTTGAAGGCGTGGATGATGAAACATGGAGAAACGGATCGACACCGATGACAATAACGTTGAACCAAAGGATGTAAAGCCGTGGATACAGATGATGATGATGACACTGAGATACTTGATGGAGGTTGGTGGTGGTTATGGCAATCGGAAACGGTTAGAGATTGTTGAAGATTCTGTTGCGATGGTTATTAGAGTGAGAGATGAGAGGAGGAATGTGATGCGGATTGGATCTGGCAGAAGAAAGATGGTGGTTATGGTGAAGTTGTGAATTGATGAAGATGAAGGTTGGAGGTAGTTATGGTGGTTAGTGGTGGCCGGGGTTAGTTGTAGGATTTTGCTATGGCGGTTGGTGGTTAAAGGTTGTTAGAGTTGTTAAAGTTTGTTAAAGTTTGTAACAAACTTATGAAGGTGAGGGGAAGATGAGAGAGAGAGAGAGAGAGCGAGAGTGAGGGAAGAGAGAGTGAAGAAGATGAAACTGAAAAAGAAAAAATGGAAGTGAAGTCTGTGAAATGTGAAGGCTTCATGTTTATATAGTGTGAGTGCATGGGGTGCATGGAGTTTGTCATGGGTGTGGGGCTTGTACCGAATCTTTTCTCTTTCAACTTGGTGCAAGCTTTTGCATTATTCAAAACTGGCATGGTTAACTATGATGTGCTGCAAAATATGGGAGATGATCATGATAACTCATGCCCTAGTTATCATCCATGAGGTCAACTTCGCATGCCCATATTTCTCTCCCTAAGCCACCATTTGTTTCAAGCTTGTGCTCAAATCAAAGAGGGCATGGAGGACAAGGGGTTTTGTGTTGGAGGTTTGTTGGAAGGAAGGCTGGGAGTGGGAGAAAAGGACCTGGAACATGGTGGAACAATGCTGCATATGACTGGCGCATGTGACTTGGCTTGGCTGCACATTACTGGCCGAGATATGACTTGGTCAGGGCATGACTTTGAGTACCTCTATCATGCTCATTACATGTCCATTTGATATGATCCATAGCTTGTTTGAAAGAGGACATGGCAAGGAAGAGTTTGAGATCAGCCTTGTTCAATATGGAGACTTGTGGAGGAAGAAATTTGGATCTGAATCTAGCCTACCATGTGTTGGATCTGATTTTCCTGATTATTGATGGAATTCCTGATTAAATCTCCTCCAATCAAATCCAGTCAAATGAAAACACCCACATAGTTAATATGAAAGCTTCTCACTCATAAAGTCCATTCCTGATTAAATGTTGACCAGAAAGTCAACTGGTTGACTTTGGTCTAGGAAACCCTGATTCTGATGATTTGGGCAATCAAATGTCTCTTGAACTTGTACCTCCTTACTAATGCCATGAACTGGATGAAAACCCGGATTTCAAAGGATCTTGGGCAAGATGATGACGCCCCACATTAGGCTTCAAGTCTCTCCTTCTGACCAAGGACCAATGATACAGATGCATGCAATGATATGACCTAAATGGATGTACGTTTATGAGTTATAAGCCAGATGAATAAGGGTAGGACAAATTTGGGGTATGACAGATACTAGTGAATCAACTGTGGAACATATAGCCCGATACTTGATAGAGGCTGGTGATTTAGCAGGCAACGAAAACTTGAGAATTAAATATTTCCCTAGTTCGCTAACAAAAAAAGCTTTCACATGGTTTACCACCTGTTGCACCCCAAAATTTGCCCACTTATTTAACTTCTAACCGGCTTACGCTTCACATTTCATCTGCATACCTCTATTAGGTCATATAACTTAATTCATGCATTCATTAATCAATAATCTAGCAAGGGATCAAGGGTCATGAAACAAGCTGGAGTTTCACAT
This sequence comes from Vicia villosa, assembly GCF_029867415.1. Classification (NCBI taxonomy): domain Eukaryota; kingdom Viridiplantae; phylum Streptophyta; class Magnoliopsida; order Fabales; family Fabaceae; genus Vicia; species Vicia villosa. Next base: position 205,892 of record NW_026705289.1, on the reverse strand, counting down.
AGATCTTGGCAAAAAGTTATTCATTTCCTCAAAGAAAAAAGATGTTTGACACATAATCAAGTACGTGACTGGTACGGGTTTTCTGAAAGGCATTTGATCATATGGTTTCTATGTGTATGGGTTTCTTAACCTAGGATGTATTTCTCTAATTCTATGGGATCAAGATTCTTTGGATTAAGGTTTGTGCCCTGAGGCTTTTGGTGACCGGGCAATTTCATGATCTTCTTTCACATCAAGGTTGGTGGGCTTCATATGCACTTCACCACCAGACGACATTCATGGCGCTATGGTTTAGAGTAGGGATCAATTTGAGGTTTCTTCCTTCACAGGTTATTGACTTAATTCATCTAAGTGGATAGTGCTACAAGTCGTGATTAAAGGGTCTCATTTCCGTTGCAAGTTATTGTTTGATGTTGTTCGGAATATTAAAGCTTAGAGTGTGGAAAATGGAATCTTGGAACAACATAGATGATTTTCAAAGATGCAATTGGAAGAGAATGGAAATTCAAATTAAGTGCAAATGAAGGGAAATAAAGGATTCAAATGTTGGTTGAAAAAATAAAATATTCACACTTCATTACAACTTCGAGAGTCAAAATTTCATTACAAAAAAAAAGAGCTAAAAATGCAAAAGGAAGTCAAAGCCAAAATATTGACTTTTGATCAACATATCCGTGACTATTGGCTTTGAAAATACTAAACTACACTGTCTTCATGCTATCTCGGTATTCCAGCCATGTGTACTTCTTGAGATTCATCCAAGCTATGCCTAAGGTGGGCCAACCATGCTTCAATTTGAAATTCATTCATGCATACAAACAGTGGCCAATTACCATGCAATCACTTACCATACAAAAGTTCAAACCTTCCACATCACTTCGATTCAAACTGATTCCACCCTAACAGTTGGATTCCAATTCAGTTCATTAAGAAAACCTGCACAACAAAAGGTCAATTCAGTTTCAGGTCTACGTTCAAGCCGCGACGAGATGCCTACGAACTTCACACTATCAAGCCAATATCAAATCAGTCCCATCCCATTCATCCATAGCAGTTAAACTCACTCAGCCACAACATTCACTTCCTCATGCTGCTCCAAACCTGCAATATCAGAATGTCTCAGTTCAGTGTCATCATTCATCATGGTTCAGCCATACATAAAACCAAATTCAGACTCAAATCTAACAGTATATTCAAGTTCTGCCTATAGTCAGCTTATGTTCAACATTCAAACACTCATCACAATATTAAAGTCATCTTCAAGTCATGTACACCTGCCACTATTCAAAACCAACTGCCAGCACCTGCGCAACATTAGTATAGATCACCATATCAACTCGGCATCCATAATATGTTAGAGTTCACCGTACATATAATCAAAAGGAACCAAGGCACACGGTTTCAACAAGCCAAAGTTATGTTCAGTCCAGGCTAACATGTTTCTATCAATTAACCTTTAGTAACAATCAGTTTTTAACTAATTAGTCTTCTAACTGTCCATGTTTTAGCAGTTTTAATTAACACTTTCTTTACTTGACCTTTAACATAACAGGGTTTCAAAACCTAAGATTAATCAAAAATCCAAAACTAACTATTAAGAGCTTCTAACTGAATCCATAACTAACTGAGTCAGAATTTCCCAACTCATCCCAAAATATCCCCAACTGTCAAACACAACTAGCAAAACAGAAAATAACCGATTCTAACTAACTCTTAGCTTCATAACAGAAAAAAACTAACTCCACAACTAATTCAATCCTCACCCTTAATCTCATAACAAACTCCCCCTAATCCAATGGCTCACATCCTCTCATGAACTCTATATAATAGAATTTCCCTCCACAATTCAAGCCTCACGCCATAATTCACCTTTCATCCACTTCATCATTCTCATTCATCACTTCTCTTCTGCAACTCCTTCACCTTCACATCCCTCAACCTCACTTAAAGCTCACCAATCCACCATTGATAGAGCTTCAACATTTGAAGCTCTTATCAGTCGAGCTTAGCCCCTGCGACTACACCATCTCCTTCATCAATCTTCACGCAACCTTTTTCATCTATGCAATCTCTCATCTTCTCTACAACCTACACACTGAGTTTATCTCTCAGCCTCTAAATCCTCACTCTCCCTCAACGCAACAACAACGATCATAACCGCAATTCCACACCAATCACGGTTTAACAAAAACAGAGAAAGGTAGAAGAAGAAGAAGAAGGAAGAATGAGAAACTCAAAGTCAAAACTTACCTGAAGAATTCCCGGCCTATTGCGTTTATTTCGCATAGGTGTTCATCGGATTATCCTCTCAGGCTTTCGTTCTCTTCACGCTTGGTCTCCTCTGCGAGAATCGAGTTTCGAATCTTTGGGTATCGCGTTTGGTTCCACTGCGAAAGCTTAGGGTTTTTTTGGTTTTAACGGGTGGGAAACGAAACTGAGTCTGAGGGAAGTGATTGTGTGGTGGCTGGAGGTTGCTGATCGGAAGCTGAACGGCAAGACTAGAGAGTTGATCGGAGAGGGCGAACTCGAAAAAGCGCCGCCGTTACGTGAGAGGAGGAGAGTCTGAGAACTTCAAAGGTCACACATTTGACCTAATCCCTTTTTCTTCTTTCTTAATTTAATTTCTTTTATTTTTAATTGAATAATAAAATCTGAAATCAATGAATCACCACATAACCATGGGCCATACGAATTCTTAATCACACCCCCTAGAGGCCCATTCATCTTTTTTTTTTCTTTGTTTTGCTGAAGAAGATATTGAAACAAAAATACTGAATGCACCCCCACTAGTCCATATTCATTTTTGGCATAGAAAGACTGTAACAAAAACTATCTTGGGGCCAGTTCCTGGGCCATGCGCCCATTTTATTAAATGCACCATCATATTTCTTTCACATCCCCCTAGCTCTTTGTTTTTTTTAGTGGAACTTAGGTTTTTTTTTAAATAGATTTTACTCATTTATTTTAATAATAAAAATGCTATTTTTCTCCTATTAGTTTTTAGACTTTAACCCAATTTTTCACATAGAAAAATAATCACTAAAAAAATACTAGTTTAGGCTTATTAGAATTTAGTTTCTTTTAGTACAATTTAGGCTTGAATTAGAATTCCCTTAACACCTAAAAAAACTCATAAAAATAGTAGTATTTTTAGACTAATTTTAGTACTAATTTTTAGATCACTTCTTTTATTTCTTTCGCATCATTTTCATGTTATTTTTGTAATTGTTGTGTGATTTTGTTACTAGTTTTGGCCATATTTTTGGCCTACTTTGTTAATACCATCTTAATGCTCCTTTTAGAAACTAGTCACCATGTTAACATTAGACTTAGACTAGAATAACAATCATTAGGCTAGACTTGATTAGGTTAGTCTCCCCCTTGTTCATTTCTTTTTTCTTTTCAACATTAAAACACTAATAAATAAAGATGCGACTCACACCTTATTAAAAGTGGTAGAGAAATGAGTGGGATTTATTCCCTAATCTGTTTCTCAATCATTTAGTGGGAGAGAAATGAGTGGGATTCATTCCCTAATCTGTTTCTCGATCACTACTTAATGGGAGAGAAATGAGTGGGATTCATTCCCTAATCTGTTTCTCGAACATTACATAATGGGATAGAAATGAGTGGGATTCATTCCCTAATCTGTTTCTCGATCATTATACATTTTTATGTGATTCAAATCGCAAGAAAAATTCCCTTAAAAAATACCCAACCAAAAACATTTAAAACACTTAATAAGGGCTCAAATTAAAACAAAGTAATGAAGTGGTGCGAAACCTTGTATTGGGTTTTGTTCATCATGTAGTTACATAAAAAACACAAACCCAAGATTCTTTTCTTTTGCCTTGTTAGGCACCTAAGAACAAGTTAAGTCCTTTCCAAAGTAGGCGTGTAATTCTCCAAAGGTCGAGCATCGTGGATTGTGACCTTAACCTCTGTTCAACTAAAAAAGACAAAACAAATGGAAACTATTGAGCCGAACTACGGTAGCTCTGATTCCTTGTAAGGGATACGTAGGCATTGGGTCGCGGGGCCTAAGCGAGCACACTTGTAAATAATTCCTTTTTTTTCCCGTATTTCTTTTGCATTCATTTGCATTTAGGTTATAGACATTAGACACCCTTTAGATAGAAAAAACATAGGTGGATACCATCGAGTACGATGGGCGTGAGGGGTGCTAGCACCTTCCCCTTGCGTAACCGACTCCCGTACCCTATTCTCTGGTCGAAAGACCTTGTTCTTATTCTGAGTTAGGTTTCCTGGTATTCCTTTCCCTTATGGGATAAATATATTAGTGGCGACTCTGATTCAATTTTTCGCGGTAGCGACACCACCTTACCCCCAAATTCTTTAGATGCGTGGGCACATTTGGAGAGATTGTTCCATGAGCAATTCTATATGGGCCAAACCAAGATAAGTTTGAAAGTGTTGGCTAGCATTAAGAGGAAATTCACGGAACCCATAGATGATTATTTGAATAGGTTCCGTTTGCTGAAATCAAGATGCTTCACAGTTGTTCCAGAACACGAATTAGTCGAAATGGCTGCAGGAGGTCTAGACTATTCAATTAGAAAGAAATTGGATACTCAATATTTGAGGGATATGGCCCAACTGGCAGATAGAGTTCCACAAGTCGAACGATTGAAAGCTGAAAAAGGCCAGAGCGAACTTGGACTTCATCTAGCCAGGTGCTCAATTCTGACAAAAATGGCAAAGAAAAGATTGACACCAAGTTTGAATTTATAAAATTAATGTTAAAAATGGCACACCAAAAGTTTGACAAAATGAAGGTGCGTGACTTGGACTTCTACCCAGCCAGGTGCTCAATTCTTATCAGTGTGAGTGTGCTACTTTGGAGCCTCATAGATGATTCAAAACTCATCCAATTACCTTGATTTTGGTCTTGTTTGGTAAAGGTCATGTCAAAGAAAAGATTGACACCAAGTTTGAATTTATAAAATTTTTGTAATGCTCTCAAATTAGCTTCAAATATGACCCACCATGTGTTTGATCTATTGCTTGCGTATTCCCAGAAATTTGCCTTGCCATTTGACTTGCATGCAGTGATGATTTCCCAACTTTGCGCTTTCATAACTTTTTATCCATGCTTCCAATTAGAAAACTTCCAACAACACTTTTGTTCTATGCCATGAGAGGAGCAATTTTGGTGTAGAACTTGTCTTGAAATTATGCCTTGATCCATGTATGAACTGGACAAGAAGTAAGCTTCTCAGCCATCTATCAACTTTTCCAAAAATATTCTAAGTGTAGAACTTTCCATTTATAGCCATTTCCCATTTCAACTAACTTGCCATTTTTGGTAATTTTGACATTTTCTTGATTTTATTTATTTCTCTGATTTTCTTTGACCGATTTTCCCCCAAAAGTCAATATTCGACAATTGACCCTGATTCTGACCCCAAAGTCAACTTTTCCTGATTTTTCTGATTCCAGATGAATTTCCCTATTAATCCGTTTCCGATCTAATTCTCAATCATTTTTCAACCAAAGAAGCTTCAACGAATATTTCCTCAGGACAACCACACTTCACATTCTAAATCGTCTCCTGATTAAATTTTGACCACAAAGTCAACAAGGTTGACTTTGGTCAAAACCCTAATTTGAAAACCTTGATGGATCTGAGGATTGTATCTCTTAACCGAATCTTTGACTTGGAGAGAATGAAACCCTGATTTTAGGAGTATGTCAATGGAAATGATCATTTTCAATAAGACCTTCGATTTTCTTCTTAACCAAGAATTTCCTCAACCTCAGCCCTTCTTTGTTAATTTTCTTGAACAATAACTATGATATGAATGAATGTATCAAATGAATGACCTATATGAGGTATGCCCATGGACGTGATATGAAGGCCAAATGGGAATAAATAAATGGGCAAATTTTGGGGTGCAACAGCTGCCCCTATTCAATCTTCTTGGACCTGAATGTACGAACGATACAAGATTTGGACATTTGAGGTGTAAGTGGATTGAATACCAAAGAACCCAAAAATTTGCGCTCTAGAGTAACAACTCTGAGGTGACGTTTGTAATTATGATTTTGGAAGAGGACATCAATTACTACTGATTCCAAACAAGGGATACTATTAAATGCTTGATATAATCAAGAAACGCTAGTCAACTACTGGACCTTTGCCGATAACAACCGGACTTTGAAGGAAAGGAACAGTAACAATCAGACCCAACCGGAGAATGCCTGTTATTACAGGACTTTGAAGGAAAGGACCAATAACAATCAGACCCAACCGGAGAATGCCTGTTACTACAGGACTTTTGGGAAAAGGCTAGTAACCACAAGACTCGACCAAGGGATGCCTGTAACAACAGGACTTTTGCTGGTAACAACCAGACTTTGAAGGAAAGGACCAATAACAATCAGACCTAACCAAAGGATGCCTGTAACCACAGGACTTTAAGGAAAAGGCTAGTAACCACTAGACTTTTGCTGGTAACAACCAGACTTTGAAGGAAAGGACCAATAACAATCAGACCTAACCAAAGGATGCCTGTAACAACAGGACTTTGAAGGAACAGACTGGTAACAACTAGAACTGACCAAAGGATGCCTGTAACAACAGGACTTTTGCTGGTAACAACCAGACTTTGAAGGATGTCCATAACCACGGATCTTTAAGGAAAAGGCTAGTAACCACTAGACTCGACCAAAGGATGCCTATAACCATAGGACTTTTGCTGGTAACAACCAGAATTTGAAGAAAAGGACCAATAACAATCAGACCTAACCGAAGGATGCCTGTAACCATAGGACTTTAAGGAAAAGGCTAGTACCCACTAGAATTAACCAAGGGATGCCTGTAACCACAGGACTTTTGCTGGTAACAACCAGACATTGAAGGAAAGGACCAATAACAATCAGACCTAACCGAAGGATGCCTGTAACCACAGGACTTTTGCTGGTAACAACCAGACTTTGAAGGATTCCCATAACCATGGGACTTTAAGGAAAGAGATGTCAATAATCATTGGACTTGACTGAAGGAGACTAGTAACGACTAGACTCTATGGGATGTTAATAACACTGAATTTGAAGGCGATACCAATAAACATTGGACTTTGAAGGCGATGCCAGTAAACACTGGGCTTTCAAGAAGATATTGATGCTTGCGAAGCATAAGAATTACATGGATCCCTCGGGCCAAAGGCGGGGTGTACTCTTCAAGAGTGGCATTCATTCGAGTTGCCACACACCAAGTATGATTACCCAAATGATTGAAAAATGAGATGGGTTGAATGCCCACCCTCATTCGCACTCTATTATGCATGCGACATGCGGGAAAATAACCAAAACAAGACTAGTAACGACTAGACTCGACACGCGGATGACAGTAACCAATGAACATTCACGGAGATGTTGATGCTTGCGAAGCATAAAAGTTACTTGGATCCCTCAGGCCAAAAGGCGGGGTGTACTCTTCAAGAGTGGCATTCATTCGAGTTGCCACACACCAAGTTTGATTACCCAAATGATTGAAAAATGAGATGGGTTGAATACCCACCCTCATTCGCACTCTAATCTGCACGCAGCATACGGGAAAATAACCAATGCAAACTTGCAAGAAGCAAGAGACGTCCCTTATGCAAAAGGCAGTAAGGGGACTCACGAAAAGTGAATACAAAGAGAGGACTGGTGACGACCAGACTCTATTAGATGATGCCAGTAAACGCTGGTCTTTGAAAGAGGTATGGTTACTTGGGGCTTAAGAACTACATGGTTCCCTCAGGCCAAAAGGCGGGGTGTAATTCTACAAGAGTGACATTCGTTCGAATTGCCACACACAAAGTATAGGTTATCCAAACGATTAGGCTCAGCAAACGGGAAATAACCATAGAGAGAATGATTTTGACGAAGAATGACTCTGTATCCAATCCACATTGGAGAGAGAAAGTGAGACTTCTTCTGGGGATATATTACCTTGTGCCTTTGAAACACATTCAAACTTGACTTATGCTTCGATGCATGTTTGGATTTTTCAATGGCGTAATGCTCCATATTCATGGGAATGCTATGCATTTTTATAGATGCAATATGAATGCAATGATTACTATATGCAGAGATAACGAGGGCCCTTTAGAGAATATTCCGCTGACTTATTGATTGAGCTTCGTCTCTGACCTCAGGAGAGGTAAACACTAGGGAGAATCCCCTTAGTGTTAAGAACTCTGTGAGGGTGGCAATAGACATTGGAATTCAACTTGCAGGATATACTTTTGATTGTTGACTTGAAGAATAATTTCTGACTTCTCACCATGTGCCATTGCTTGGAGATTTTTTACACGAGGAGATTCCCTCAATTCACCATAGCGGGGATGAGAAACCCTGATGAAGAACCCTTGTTGGGAGGATTGGAAAACTCCCAGGAGAAATAAACTCCTATACTTAGGAGGAGAACAAATTTCCAGGAGAAATAAACTCCTATGCTCGAGGAGAGACTTTCAAGGAGAAATAAACTCCTATGCTTGAGGAATGACTTTTCTAGGAGAAATAAACTCCTATGCTTGGGGAGAGAGTAACTTGTTGGGGAAAAGCATTATGATACCTATCAACTTTAGAATGGTCAACTGCACTTTACAAGTGAATGACGGTTCCTTCAATACAAATCAAAAGATTATGCCCCAGGCTGCCTGACTTAAGAAGGTATCTGATTTACGAAGACATTTGCCTCGAAAGGATCCTTAGACCACAATCACTTGAGATAATTCTGCCTCAGCATATTCAAGCATTTGAAATGGTCCCTCCTGATCAACATGTCCTTGAAGAGATTTGTCGAATCTCGACGTAACTGCCATAAATTGACTAAACTTTGAGAGATGTGTCTCGACATCTCTTCCCCTGATTGAATGAATTTGAGAGGTCAAACTTCGACTTGATTGCCCCAGATTAATTGGATTTGAGACGTAAAACCTAGATTTGATTGCCCCAGGTTGGCTGAACTCACGAGAGAGATTCCTCGTCGTGACCGCCCCTGATATGTACATCTTATTAGTATCCTCAAGTTTACTTCCCTTGAAGTCAACCAAACTATGGAAGCAACTTTATCACACTCAATAGAGTTTTCATACTCTTCCCCTCAAGGTACTTAATCAAAATGCATCTACTCAACAAAGTATTCAGACTTCTCCCCTCAGGGTAGTCAACCAAAGAAGGTATCAACTAATTTGCTCAATTGTTCATTCAACTCTTTTCCCTCAAGGTAACCAATCAAGAACAGTATCAAACTGATCAGGCTCAACGGAGTGTTCAGGCACTTGTCCCTTAATAATCAAACAACGAGGGCATCAATCTGCATATGCTTAGTGGAGTATTCAGGAAACTTGCTTTGATAATGATTTCATTTTACTCTACGGAGTTGTCAAGTCTTTTTTACTTTGACATGATCAAGCTCTTCAAGGATTCACCTCATGTAAACTTCCTTGATGTTTAAGCAAATGTTTTATATGCAAAAGAATGTCAATTCTAAGAATGATAATTATAATGCAAAGCCTATGCTAGTCTTGAAGTTAAAAAAAATTTTATGCGATGAGGTGGCCACCTCTTGTGAATGAAATGTAAAGCGGGCATACAATACCAACATAGATATATGTTACACTTCATTGGGAGTCAGTTAAACGCTATCTCATTCGAGTGCACTTTCGAAATAAACCCTACTTCAATTAGGACTTTTAAGGGTTGTAACTTGGTCGGGTTCACGGTTTTCAGAAGCAAAGGATTCTTAGGCTCAAAATTAATTGGTGCCCACCCCCTTCGTGGTGTTCTCCACTCCTAAGTTCAATTAACTCAACATGAGTGTTCATCCCTCACAAGGAATTTTTGAAATGGTTGAGGAATCATTGAGGTTTTTCGGACATGGCAGTCGCTCACCTTTTATTCTTTTGATTCATTATCACACGACTTTGTTCTTGCTTTATTTTCGCCATCATTTTTCTTTTTATTGCTATTTCTTTTCTTTCATCATTTTTCTTTTCATTTTTTTTGCCATATTTTTTGCTCTTTTTTTTTGAACAAGTCGTGTGACCTCTCATTGTCTTTGATTCGTTGGAAGTGATAACCATTGTTGTATCCTTAGATGCATATCATTTGTGAGTTTTGAACACTTGATCAAGTTAAATGAACACTACCCTACCCCAGGGTTAAAAATGAGGGTTTTTTTTTAAAAGAAACTCCTGCTTCAAGGCTCAAAGGGGTTAACGAGGGTCTATCTCCCATATATCTCCAGTGTTTGGGGATTTGAAACAATGCCTGTACATCCTCAGCAGGGTTTTATTCAAAAACACAATTAGGGATTTTGCATTTTTATATCTTCATCATTCTCCCTCCGCTCTTTGCCTAAGCAAGTGATTAGTAAAAATTGGTATCTTAATGCCAAAACATTTTATGAGAGAAAACAAATGGTTTACTTCAAGACAAACATAAACAATGTATTATGGTTTTCATTCATAAATTAACAAATTTTTACATGCTAGCAATGTTTAAACAAACAACAAAATGTTACAAATGAAAATGCAACAAAGAACCTAATGAATGCCATTATTGAGGAGACTTGACTCCGTATGGACTTATTGCTCTTGAACGCTTTTCTGCAGTTATGATACCACATTGAGACTTCAATTTGTGCATAAAACCTCTTGGAGTGGATGTGGTTGTTCTGAAATCGACGAGGACTTGAATTCTGCCTTTGAATGTCCTACCCCCTTCAGTTGAATGGCTAGGTGCCCCAACATGGTAACCACTTAGCATTATCATATGTTCCTTCCACACACTTTAGATTACTTCCTAGAAGAATATTCCAACAAAAGCGTACAAGAGTGTTGCATTTTGGCCTTACTTTAGGGATTCGAGCAATGCAAATGATGCAATACTCAAGATAGACAATGTCTTTCTTATCCCTCAGTCGGGAGCCCCAAATATAGATGCTAGAACAGTAGTCACCATTATAAATGGATGAAGCTGGTATGATCATCAAACTCAGGTGAACTATATGTGGTAAGGAAGACCCACAACACAAATCTTAACCAACTGAGATTCCAACAGGCAGGGAAGCAACTTGGACACAAGGCGCTGGAATTATATCGATTCATTTCCCATATTATTTATGTCTTTGTTGACAAGCCAAGGCTTTTGAGAAGAACATTCTGGGAAGAGATGACCCATGATATGAAGCGACAGCTTGAGAATGAGAAATGTCTTCGTAGAACACTCTTGATTACCAAATGGCAAAGGATTCTGACGATGTCACCCAAGAATTTGTAATGCTTTAGGGATTCGAGCAATGCAAATGGTGCAATGCTCAAGATAAGAATACGTCTTGCTAATCCCTCGGTCGGGAGCCCCAAGCAACTTCCACATATGTACAAGAGATGATTATTATTTTTACTTGCGCGTCCAAACCATTCGGAGTGAGAGTAAATGACCCTTGCAGCTCTTGATATCAAGCATTAGGCAGAAACCAACAATGTCAAAACAAGCGGAGTCACGACCTTTTTATGGATTTCAACCTTTTCTCCAAGAGGTGAAACCTTTTTCAGATTCAATAATCAGGAACCTGAAGGCTTTCATGATGTGAATTCTCCTTACCAAGAATAGTAATCTCAACAATAATTCAAACATTCTGATTCATAAGAACTTTCCTGGGTGAAATTAAAATTTGCATTTGGCCTTTGACCAACTTGTCTCAACTTTTCCTTGTCCAAGAGAAAAGGCTTGAATAACCTCCATACACTGATTCATGGCAATCCCCATTTATGTCCTCATCTCATTCAAGTCCTCACAGAGTTGTTCCATCATTAACTTTCGAGCACGTAGCGGTGAGAAGTCAATTTGTTGTTGAATTAAGAATTTGAATGGAAAGGGCCCTCATAAGCTTCTAGGAGAACTATGAAATGCATGATAGTATGAATGCATGTTTCATTTCTAAGGAATCCTAAAGTCTTTTCATCAACTTTTGTTTCTCTTATATTCTTTTTTTTTTTGCATATAGTATCTTTTTTTATTTTTTTTTTCCATCTTTTCAATTTTTCTACTTTTTTTTTGTTTCCTCTTTTTTGGAAATAGACTTTAGAATCCCCCACAAATGAAGTGGATAAAGTAATGATGTTATGCAATGCAAAAGCATGGTATCAAGGTCCATATAATCTTAGTAACCACCGTACACTCCTCGGAATAACTGATACAGGTCAAATGTCATGAGATCAAAGGTCTGGCATCGGTACCACAACACCATAAGAACCATGGTAACCATCAGAACAGAATAGTCACCAACGGTACCTGTCATGTATATCCCACCCCACTCACAGGTGAATCTAGCTCAAGGTAGGTCAAAAGGTCTCCAGCGTTAACAATTCTCCTGAAACACCATCATTGTTGCAAATACATGCCAACAATGGTATCTCATTTGAATCTCAACTGGTCGTGGGTCTCATGATCGCAATCAACAGAACCTGACATTCTGATGGCGTCATGACTATCCACTCTATCCTAGGTATCCTATGTGTTAACTCTGGCCTGGGTATTGGGCCTTTTATCTCATAGAACATCCCACCCAACCTGCAAACAGAGAAAATATGTGGTCCCCATGGGGACCCATAATATAGTCCAGAATATGGAAAGTAGACATGATATGCAAGCAAGAAACTAAACATGATATGCAAGCAGGAAACTAAACATGATATGCAAGCATATATATACAATATGTAAACAAATAAACAAACAAAAAAAACACCCAATAAACAAAACAAACAAAGGCTAGGATCAACTGGCTAAGAATGGACCAGCACAAGTCTATCACGTCCCCAGCAGAGTCGCCAGCTGTCGCTACCGCGAAAAATGGATCAGAGTCGCCACCAATATATTCATCCCATCGAGGGAAAGGAATATCAGATAACCTAACTCGGATAAGAACAAGGTCTTTCGACCAGAGAACAGGGTACGGGAGTCGGTTACGCAAGGGGAAGGTGCTAGCACCCCTCACGCCCATCGTACTCGATGGTATCCACCTATGTTTGTTTCTATCTAAAGGGTGTATCTATGTCTAAACCTAAATGCGAATGAATGCAAAAGAAATGCGGGGAAAAGAAGGAATTATTTACAAGTGTGCTCGCTTAGGCCCCGTGACCCAATGCCTACATATCCCTTTCCAGGAATCAGAGCGACCGTAGTTCGGCTCCATAGTTTCTATTTGTTTTGTGTTTTTTAGTTGAACAGGGGTTAAGGTCACAATCCACGATGCTCGACCTTTGGAGACTTATACGCCTAGTTCTGGAAAGGACTTAACTTGTTCTTAAGCGCCTAACAAGGCAAAAGAAAAGCAAGGACTTGGTTTGTGTTTTTTATGTAACTACATGATGAACAAAACCCAATACAAGGTTTCACACCACTTCATCACTTTGTTTTAATTCGAGCCTTTATTAAGTGTTTTGAATGTTTTTGGTTGGGTATTTTTTAAGGGGATTTACTTTGCGATTAGAATCACATAAAAATGTATAATGATCGAGAAGCAGATTAGGGAATGAATCCCACTCACTTCTATCCCGTTATATAATGTTCAAGAAACAGATCAGGGAATGAATCCCACTCATTTCTATCCCATTAATTAATGTTCGAGAAACAGATTAGGGAATGAATCCCACTCATTTCTCTCCCATTAAGTAGTGACCGAGAAACAGATTAGGGAATGAATCCCACTCATTTCTATGCCACTATGTGATTGATAAACAGATTAGGGAATGAATCCCACTCATTTCTCTATCACTTTCTTAATGTGATTCGCATCTCTATTTGTTAATGTTTTAATGTTGAAAAGAAAAAAGAATGAAAGAGGGGAGACTAACCTATTTTCTAGCCTAATTGTTATTCTAATATACAAGTTTAATTCCTAATTAAGGACTAACCTAACATCTAAAGGGAATTAACTAGGAAGAAAGTTGTTTAAGTTGACTAAAGTCAACTTTTAACAACTAGGGGTATTTTAGACATTTCACAAAGTATTGAAAATATTCACAAAAATGAAGAATTAAAATCTAAAATAACCATGAAAATATTCACAAGCAATTTTTGTATTTTTTATCATGTTGAAACTATTTTCAAGAATTAAAACTAAAAAACTATGTATTTTTACTATTATGTACCAATCACAATTTGAAGAAAAACAACAATTAAATTCTAAAAATAAGAAACAACACTCCTAAAATTCTAATTGGTTAGAAAATATATTTTATCACATTTTTATTTCAAAGAAAAATGAATCATGAATGAAAAATTAGAAGAGAAACGATTTTTTTACAAAAAGAAGAAATTATGTACATACAGGGGGTGTGAAAGCATTTTTATTGAACTGAAATCTATGTGCTACACGCTTTGGGCCTCTGGATCAAGGGTGTGAAAATGAAAAGCGCTGAACCCAATTAGCTGCAAGGCCCAGCGGTATCCACATTGCCCCAACTTTATTTCATTTTGATTTATCAACAGGCATTTATTTCAAAGCCTATGTTATTTTTGTGACATGAAAACGTGACAACTCATGGTATAACTCTGCATCAAACGGTCAAGACACATTAAGTCATATAAGACAAAATAAAACGCTAGCCAATCACATCATGCCAGCGCACCATCCAATGATTGCATTAAGTAAACACAGAGAAACACAAAAAGCATGTAAGCCAATAAGGATCAAACACGTAAGGGAATCTATTCAAACACATGCAGATGCCGGAGACTAGCTCCGGTCGTCTTCTCTGGGAGCATCCCTAGCCGGAAAACAAAACAAACTCTGAAATAAAAAAACTACCACCGGTCCACTCAAATTTTCGAGATAAATCCAAATCCGGCATTAGTTTCATCTAACTATCATTCTAACATTACGAACAGAAGCCACGAACTTATGCCCTAACTCATCGGCTTTCACGAAATGATCTTAATCTATCCTAAACAATTAGTACAACTCACAGAATCAAGATACAATGAATATGTACAAGAAAACATGCGCATATGCTGTAAATAATGGTAATCGGAGTCTGAACAAACAAATGCACTTAGCGAACATTATGTAAACCTTGACATGGCCGTTCTAGGTATGCTGAGAAAGATTCAAGAACTTACTTTTTGACGAACCTCGAGCGTGTCTTCGGAAAACTTCTACAAAACTTCAGAACTTGTTAATGGAGCGAGACCGAATCGAATCGACAGAAAACTCTAGTGTATCACGAGCTCTTGACATGGCTCTCTGCAGATTGAATGCACTCTACTTCTACTAAGAAAATAGACTCAGATTCTTACTTCAAGCTTTAGACGTAATGTCGCATCAAGATTGTGAGTTGAACGTCGCGAAAAGCCATGATGGAGGTAGAAGGTGTAGTGAGAGTTTGTTACGGTGGTGGTTAGGGAGATGAGAGAGTTTGTTACGGTGGTGATTAGGGTGGTTAGAAAAACGGTTATGGTGGAGGGAGATGAGAGAGCACGAGGGAGAGCGTGAAAAGAGTGATGAGAGTTGTGTGAAACTGAAAAAGAAAAGTGGGAGAATGAAAGCGTGTTTGAAACTGGAAAAAGAAATATGAATCCTCTCCCCAGAAAATGGGGTAGAGTTTGCTTATATAAGGCGGGTGCATGAAGTGTATGGTATGGCTCATGTAGTTCAGCACTTGTTCATAAAACTTAGCATGCAAGTGTTATATTGTATATTTGTAGTGAACTCTTCTTCTTTTTTCATGTGTAGAGAAAACTGCATGGCTGTATGGGGAAATGATGGTGAGGCTGTAACTGATTATTTCTTTTTTTGTAAATTTAATACACAAGTTTATGTATATAGAGCAAAGTCTTCTATTGCTTTATGGGTGCATGGATTTTGTAGTAACCTTTTTTCCACTTTATGTATGCAGTCTTTGGTTTTGACAAAATGAGGTAAGGTGAGTGGTGCTGATGAATTTCACATGCATGCTACAACATTTTCTGGCTCGATGCTTTGTTGTTGTGGGTCACCTATGATGCTCACTTTATGCCCATATATCTCTCTTCCTGAACACTTTCTTAGCATAAACTCGGGTTCAAATTCAAAAGGACATGGAAGGGAGTAACAATGATGTTAAGGAGTAGTTGAAACAATGGTTGCAAGTATGGGAAAGATGGTTGTGAACCTGTTGTGTCATGCCCTCAACATCTGCGCGCGTGCCTTAAGCCCTTGGCCTAGCAAGATGCCTGACCTCAAACTTATGGACACATGACTTTGAATTCTCTTATTTTACTCAATGCTGGCCTAACAATTGTGACCCTGGGCTTGTTTGAAAGAGAACATGACAAGGAATGGTTTAGTAACAAGTTTGATCCATATGGAGACTTGTAGGGCCTTAAAATTAATGTTAAAAATGGCACGCCAAAAGTTTGACAAAATGAAGGTGCGTGACTTGGACTTCTGCCCAGCCAGTGCTCAATTATGATCAGTGTGAGTGTGCTACTTTGGAGCCTCATAGATGATTCAAAACTCATCCAATTACCTTGATTTTGGTCTTGTTTGGTAGAGGTCATGTCAAAGAAAAGATTGACACTAAGTTTGAATTTATAAAATTTTTGTAATGCTCTCAAATTAGCTTCAAATATGACCCACCATGTGTTTGATCTATTGCTTGCGTATGCCCAAAAATTTGCCTTGCCATTTAACTTGCATCCAGTGATAATTTCCCAACTTTGCGCTTTCATAACTTTTTATCCATGCTTCCAATTAGAAAACTTCCAACAACACTTTTGTTCCATGCCATGAGAGGAGCAATTTCGGTGTTGAACTTGTCTTGAAATTATGCCTTGATCCATGTATAAATTGGACAAGAAGTAAGCTTCTCAGCCATCTATCAACTTTTCCAAAAATATTCTAAGTGTAGAACTTTCCATTTATAGCAATTTCCCATTTCAACTAACTTGCCATTTTTGGTAATTTTGACATTTTCTTGATTTTATTTATTTCTCTGATTTTCTTTGACCGATTTTCCCCCAAAAGTCAATATTCGACAATTGACCCTGATTCTGACCCAAAAGTCAACTTTTCCTGATTTTTCTGATTCCAGATGAATTTCCCAATTAATCTGTTTCCGATCTAATTCTCAATCAATTTTCAACCAAAGAAGCTTCAACGAATATTTCCTCAGGACAACCACACTTCACATTCAAAATCGTTTCCTGATTAAATTTTGACCACAAAGTCAACAAGGTTGACTTTGGGCAAAACCCTAATTTAAAAACCTTGATGGATCTGAGGATTGTATCTCTTAACCGAATCTTTGACTTGGAGAGAATGAAACCCTGATTTTAGGAGTATGTCAATGGAAATGATCCTTTTCAATAAGACCTCAGATTTTCTTCTTAACCAAGAATTTCCTCAACCTCAGCCCTTCTTTGTTAATTTTCTTGAACAATAACTATGATATGAATGAATGTATCAAATGAATGACCTATATGAGGTATGCCCATGGACGTGATATGAAGGCCAAATGGGAATAAATAAATGGGCAAATTTTGGGGTGCAACAGGATGTCTCTGAGCTATTGTACCTTGATCTGAGTTTGAGCAAGAGGAATGAGATGGGCAAATTTTGGGGTATGACAATTTCTATTTACATAATCAAAGTGTCTTTAAGTTTCTTTTACTTTCCGCCCAGTTTTTCCTTCAATTCCAGTTTTCTTTTCGATGTCTTTACATTATCGCACTTTACATTTCTGTACTTTACGTTTCTGAAAGTTACATTCCTTTATCTTTTTGTTAAAGTCTTTTTGTAAAAATGGAAGTTGGTGTTAGGGTGGTTACGGCTTCAATGGAGTGTATGGAGAGTGTTTGAAGGTTTTTTTACTCTTAGAACCACTGCAATTCAAAATGGCTCTAAAACTGCAAAGACACAAAAAATGGAGTTTTGGATCATATGGTGACTAGGAGATTTCTTGTGTGTTTGATCAAGGGAATGACACCCTCTATTTATAGGCACAATTTAGGGTTTGTGGAGGGAAAAAACTCAGAGTTTGGAGTTCACATGTGATACTTGTACCACATTTCTTATTCATGAAGTTATGTGAAAATTGGAGTTCCAAGAGCAAGGTACAACTTCAAGCATGCTTCCATGATTCTAAGTGAAAACACTTAAAATTTCTCTATGTTTTTTTTTGAACATAATCTTCAAAATTCCATATCTCTCATAATAATCATTTTTAATGAAACCATGAGGAGATACAAAGTTGTTAATTTGATGAAGATCTACAACTTTTATATTGGGAGATTTTTTAGGGTGTAGGTGAAATTTGAAGTTCCCAAAATTAGGTCAAAATCACTTAAAAACCCTAATTTTGACTTTTATTGAATTTTTTATTCTTAATGAATTTTCTTGATTTCTCTTGGTCAAATGTCTTCAATAGCCATATGATGATGATTTGAATCCTTAAAAGTTCATGGTTAACCATTTTTCTCAAAAGTCAAAGGTTGACCCACACAGTTGACTTTTCCAAATGAGTTGTCGTTTTGTGGATTCCACATGAACCTAGGTCTCCTCTTCAAATGAATGATGTAAATGGATTATAATAATGATTTGGATGCCTTTGAATCATGGTTTGAGTCTTGGAGCCATGTCCTAATTAAAAGTCAACCCTCCAGTGGAATTAGGTCAAGACGCTAATTTGGGGTTTCAAGTGAATTTGAAAGTGATTGATCTTGAATTGGGCCATCTTTGGACGTGGATATTGATGAGAGAACCCTGTGAATCATAGGAGAACGTTGAACTTCCTTGTGGGCCTCAAAACCGTAATTTGCTTAGTCTCCTCTTTGATCAGTATCCTGTCTTAGGACACAAGCAACAACCAACAATTTTTTTTGTATTTTTGGTTAGCAAATGACATATGCATGATGATGATGATGATGATGATCCTACTATTTGGAATATGGTGGGATCTCAGTGGTCAAAAATTGGGAAACAACAGCTGCCCCTATTTAAGTTCCTGATACCTGATGAGAAGAAGATGGAATCTTTGTCTCAGCACGGTATGGAGAGACTAACCATTCATAATAACGTCAATATGAATTGTCCCGACGCTAGAGAGACTAACCATTCATAAAGAGATAATAACCATGTTCTTCAACAAACCGTCTTCATCATCTTGAGAAGGCTCACCATCCATTGCAATTCTCATTATGACCTGTCTTCTGTCACTGAGAGACTAACCATTCACGAGTTTCTTCGATTGCTCCGTAGAGACTGTCATCTTCTTTCAAGAAGGATATTGGGGACATACAAGTTGCTCAAATAAAGAGACCATTACTTGTCCTCAAGTAGATTACAATAACAAATGCCAGGGATATATATCAAACTTTTTAGGGAACCATTTGAGGGTACCAAGTCTTCAATTGTGCAAAATAAATGCACCTTTTAGGATCCGGGATTTGCTGATCCAAATAATTGTATCTACTAGCGACAAAGTTCAATCCAAGGCGGAGTTGGAAAGAGACACAAAAAAACACTTTTCAATGAGGAATAAGCTCAAAATGGGGGTTCATCCTATCTACAGATAAATGAATAAGCTGAAACAAGATCTTCCCATGAGGAATAAACTCTCTGGGGAAACACAAGGATCAAGGGTCTTTCTGCCTAAAGCTGACGCTTAAGTGGAAGGAGTAAAGACATTGCTTGGGGAATAATAATTTTATCACATTAACAAGATGCATATGATGTGCATAAATATGAATGTATAAATGAGTGTTATGTGTATACTAACAAAACAAACATGTAATATAGATGACCACGCTGGGGATGACAACACCGGAGTATATACTCGACCAATTGTCAATAACATCTTCTGTTGGGGATGCAAATCTTGCCGGGGAAGAGAGCACTCTTCTATTCAACCTTATTTTTTCATTTCGAGAAGAAAACCCGTTCTTGGCTAGAGACAACTTGTGTCAAGACCTAGCTGCTCTGTAGGGAAAATTTGGTGTCTTCGTTTCTCGTTTCGAGGAGAAACTCTTTTGGGGATTCAGGGTCAACATTTACCTATGTGTCCACGATTCTTTAAGAAAATATCTATCATTTTATTTTGGAAAATAACTTTGACTTTGTTTCAAATCCTTTTAATTTTAAAAGTAAAATTTTGCAAGATAGAATAAATATAAGAGTTCCAAGAAATGAGATAAGGCTCAAATTTTATTAATGGAATGGTAATCTGCGAACGACATGACTCCATGGATTTTGAAAATGGTAACTTTTAATGGAAAAGGTACATTGGAATACAATGATTACTAGTCTCCCTAATATCTTTTGAATATCAAGCGTACGCTGACTGACCGGTCACCATTTTCATGTAATTTGTATCATGCATTCGGTCCATATCTATCAATCTGGTAACACTTTGGTGTGAGTTTCGTAGAAAAATGTTTAAGTTCTTGCTTTTTGTTTGTTTATTCTTTTCATTGTTGGTTTTATCTATTTATTTAAGTTCTAGATGTTTTTATGCCGTTTGGTTAGTTGTGTACAAGTTGCAGGTTTGAACAAAGCATCTTGAGTGCCAAAGCATCAAGGAAGAAGGAAGAGCAAGAGAAAGATGAAAAATCACAAGTCCGGGGTCAAACACGGCCGGCCGTGCTTCAGCACACGGCCCGTGTCAGAACACAGAGCAAAGCCAATAGAAATTCCAGGGGGCCAACACGGCCGCCCGTGTGCCTGAGCACGGCCCGTGTTGGTGGCCAGCATCTGCCAATGGAAATTCCAGGGGGCCAACACGGCCGCCCGTGTGCCTGAGCACGGCCCGTGTTGGCAGGCGCGTGAATGACCATTATTTGGGTCTTGTGACACTCAAACTTATTCCAGGGGCACTTTTGACTTTGTACTACTAAAGGCTTGTATGGAGACTATTTAGGTTTAAGTTTTAAGTTATTTTAGAGGGACTTTTTGGGATCGTACAAAAGAATTCCAGAAGAGAGCAAGATAGCGTTATCAAGGTTGTGGAAGACGAAGAGATTCAACGGTGGACACCATTGAAGATCAGAGTTCTCCTAGTCTTTTGTAAATGTCTAAACTTTCTGATTTTGGTTTCTTGAATATTATGAGAGGCTAAACCCCCCAATGCCAGGGGGTGTCCATGATTTTTATTGTAATGACTATGATCTACGTATTTCTTTAATCAAGTATTCATGTTTTGCAATTTAATTGTTTAATGTTTTTATGCTTTCTTTGTCGGCCAAACAAGGATTGATCTACGGTTAACGATCTGTAGGACTACGGTTGTTAAGGTTTTTAAACAATTAAATCTTAGGGTTATCACCTAGGACTAGGGATACCGTAAGGTTATTTGAATATTCTTGATCATTTATATCTTTGGTTCACAAACCTTTGTTTCTAAGGACTTAGGCAATAGGATTGCAAACCAAAAGGTTTTCACTAAGGACTTAGGAAAACATCCTTAAGAACAAATAGTTGCACTTCATGAACTTGTTAAAGAGATCTGTTTTTACAAAGTCATTATAAGGCAAATCATACACCTACCCTGGCATTACTCTACATTTATACTCAAAAGCTCAACTCTACTTTCAGTTTATTTATTTTAACTCTATTATTTCAATATAAGAAAAATACCCCTATGATATTTTGTTTAATTGACTCCTTATAATAATTTGTATTTCCCACGCAATCCTCGTGATTGATACTTGGGGTAAAACCCATTTATTACTACATCGGTGAAAATAGTACACTTGCTATTTTTCCGATCACTGACGTCGGTTGAAAGTCTTCAAAAAGCATCTTCAGGATGGCCAGGTTATACCGGATATGGTTACTTGTCATGTTCCCTAACTTTTTCATGGATTAACTTCGCAGGTTCTCAATCCATCAGGATAATTATTTCCTTTTAACTTGTCTCTAATTTTTGCCTGGACCGCCTTTTCAGGTTTTTAGTCCACCGAGACGCTCTTTTTTCGCCTAAGTCGCCTTTTCAGGTTTTCAACTTAGCGAGCTTCCTTTTCTTTCTTTAGGCGAAGTATTTATGAACCATATCGACATTCACATGTCGTGGGAATGCTTTACCATCCATAGTCATAAGAGTCAAAGCACCGCCAGAGAAGCCTCTCTTAATAACATATGGGCCTTCATAATTGGGGATCCACTTGCCCCTGGGATCTGGTTGGAGAGGTAATATCTTCTAGAGCACGACATCACCTTCCTTGAATCTTCGAGGTTTGACTTTCTTGTCAAAAGCTCTCTTCATTCTTTCTTGGTAAAGCTGACCGTGACACAAAGCGGTCATTCTTTTCTCTTCAGTAAGATTCAACTGGTCGTATCTTGCTTGACACCATTCAACTTCTGTTAACTTGGCTTCCATTAGGATCCTTATGGAGGGAATCTTAACCTCTGTTTGGATTACAACTTCCATGCCATATACCAAGGAGAAAGGCGTTGCCCTAGTTGAAGTGCGAACTCTAGTTCGATACTCATGCAGAGAAAGAGGGAGCATTTCATGCCAGTATTTGTAAGTCACAACCATTTTCTGGACAATCTTTTTAATATTCTTGTTAGCCGCTTCCACCGCTCCATTAATCTTTGGTCGGTAGGGAGCACTTCATGCCAGTATTTGTAAGTCACAACCATTTTATGGACAATCTTTTTAATATTCTTGTTAGCCGCTTCCACCGCTCCATTAATCTTTGGTCGGTAGGGAGAAGAATTGTGATGCCCAATCTTGAATTCATCACACAACTCTTTCATCATCTTATTGTTTAAGTTGGAACCATTGTCAGTAATGATTCTGTTGGGTACGCCATAGCGATAGATGAGATTGTTCTTGATAAATCTTACTACCACTTGTCGAGTAACATTGGCGTAAGAGGCGGCTTCGACCCATTTGGTGAAGTAATCAATGGGGACCAGGATGAAACGATGTCCATTTGATGAAAGAACCCTTTGAATTATAGGAGAATGTTGAACTTCCTTGTGGGCCTCAAAACCCTAATTTGCTGAGTCTCTTCTTTGATCAGTCTCCTATCGGGACACAAGCAACAATTTTTTTGTATTTTTGGTTAGCAAATGACATATACATGATGATTATGATGATGATGATCCTAATATTTGGAATATGGTGGGATATCATGTTGTCATCAATTTTCAAAAATCTCTTTTGAATCATTTCTCAGTCGGTCATGATAGATATATTCAATTTACCATCCTTTATGACACAATTTTCATCAAACTAGAGCCACTTTTAATGGATGTTGTTAATTCTCTGGTTTTTTGTTGGCATTATGTTTGGTAAAACTAACTTATGTGAAGATGTTGAAGAAGATGTTCTATCTATAAATAAGAAGACATGTCGAACAAAGATGTCCTATTTTGGATCATTCGACATCGTGTCTAGGACAATTGGGCTGGGCGTTTTGGATATGTGCATTATAGGTGCATTCGATTCAAGGAATATTATGCAATCCTATGTGGTGTTGAATTTGAGGATAAAAGGTTTTATCTGTTGTCAACATATTTGATTGGTTTCTAAATTTGGAGAAGATTTAGGAAACTAATATTTGAAGCCCTTTTTTCATGGAGAAGATTATGGACGATTTTCTGGAGTACCCTGCAGCGATTTGAAGCCCAAATACAGTCAAGAAGATTGTTATATATAGCAAGCATCAAACCTATTACTTTGTGTGAACTTATATTGTAGTTTGTGTTAGGGTTTGTGCAGTATTGTCTATTATAAACTACTCCTATATCATATTGATAGTAGAGTTTGGTATTTTCATTGAGTTGTAAGTTCTGTGTTCACTCATAAGCTTGTAAGCATTGAGTTACTGTGGTTTAGAAGTGTGTCTTCTATTATTTATAATTGTGTTAAGCGGGATTTGAGGTGGGCCTCATATCTAGGTGATTCTTAGGTAGAAGTTAGCACGGGTAGTGATTAAGTGAGAAGTTGTAAACGGGGGAGTTTAGCTTCAAATTGATACTATCATAGTGAACTTATCCTTGGCTTTGTAGCCCCCAGAGTAGGTATTTTTGATAATGAACTAGGTGAACAATTACTTGTGTTCTCTATTGTTTCTGCACTGCGCTTTTATACCTTGTAATTCTATGTGTTTAGAAACTGTTGTCTCGACATCCTTTAAGACATTTGTGATCTGAACGCCAGAATTTCAATTGGTATCAGAGCAGGAATCATGCTCGAACTTTGGGTGAGATTCGAGGAAGATACGTTATGATACTTTATGGTACATTGGAAAGCTTGCATGGTGGCTTTCATTAAGTCTATAGACGACAAGGCTTGGAGAGCAATTTTCAGGGGTTGGAGTTCTCCTGAGGTTAAAGACAGGGACGACAATGTTACCGTCAAGGATGAGGCAGGCTAGGATGAAAAAGATGATGTTGACGCCCTGGGAAACTCAAAAGCATTTAATGCCCTATTTGAAGGATATAAAAACACTTAGAAAGGGGGGTTTGAATAATTGTATATTTAAAACTCTTAAGATAAAAACAATTTGCACAATGATTTTTATCCTGGTTCGTTGTTAACTAAACTACTCCAGTCCACCCCCTTGGAGTGATTTACCTCACTTGAGGATTTAATCCACTAATCAACCTTGATTACAATGGTTTTCCGCTTAGATGCCTTATAAGTCTTCTAGAGTATTCTGATCACACCTTGATCACTCTAGGAATCTTTTACAAATGAATGTAAAATAAATTCTTACAAGAGTATTACAATGCTTCTTAATAAGCTATAATCACAACTGTGATATTTCTCTTAAGTTCTAAGCTTAAATCTCACTAAGATATTACAATAAAGTGAGGTTGAAGATGAAATTTGATAGCTTTTGATTTCAGCATAGTTTCAGCAAGATTGAAAAGTTGTTCATGAATTGGTAACCTTGCTTTTGATCAGAACTTCACTATTTATAGGCGTTTTGAGAAGATGGCCGTTGGGAGCATTTAATGCGTTGCGTGATCCGTACAACATTGCATCTAATGTTTCACTCTTTTGTCAACTACCTCGAGCCTTGCTTTTGCTGCTTTTACTGACTTTGCCGTTAATAGCTTATAACGTTCCTTTTGTCAGTCAGCGTAGCCTGCTATCTTGTACTTGCTTATGATATGATGTTTGTAGATACAACGTTTGAATTTCATCAGAGTCAAACACCTTGGTGCAGAGCATCTTCTTGTCTTCTGACCTTGAAGTGCTTCTAGCGTGATACCATGAGAACTTCAGTGCTTCTGCTTCTGATCTCAAGTTCTTCTGATGCTTCAATAGACCATGTTCTGATTTTGCTTGACCGTCTTCTGATGTCTTGCCAGAGCATGTTCTGATGTTGCAGGCTGAACCTTCTAAGTCGGTGCTTCTTGCGCTGTTTTTGTGCATACTCTTTATATGTTTCCTGAAATGGAAATTGCATAGGATTAGAGTACCACATTATCTTATACAAAATTCATATACATTGTTATCATCAAAACTAAGAATATTGATCAGAACAATTCTTGTTCTAACAATCTCCCCCTTTTTTATGATGACAAAAACATATATAATTGATACACAGTTATAGCATAAGCATATAAACATAGTGTGTGAATATGTCTCCCCTGAGATTAACAATCTCCCCCTGAGATGAATAATCTCCCCCTGAAATAAATACTGGAAGAAGTTTACAGATAAAGGACTTCCCTGAGTATTTTCCATTTCAGTTGAGACATTCACAAATGCCTAGAACTTCAGAACTTTCAGAGCTTTTGCTTCTTGCTTCCATAGGACAGCTTCAGAGCTTTGAATTTCTTCTAGAATCATTGCAAGCTTGATTGTATTAGAACATTCTTGAATGTACCAGAGCGTCATCAGAGCATCTCTACATCCTGAAATATTTTAGAACAAACTAGATAGCAAGAGTCAAAGCATGAATGAATCAGAACATAAAATATGTATTAGAGCACATAAAAATGTATCAGAACATATAAGGAATAAGAATGTGTTAGAGCATATTCTATCACAAGAATATCTGAACATTCTTCCTTCTTGCTTCTTATCTTGAAGCTTCACAACACTCAGCTTGCTTCAATTTCCATGAGCATGTTTCTATACAGAATTGCTTTTCCCCATGTCTTTTCATGTTGAGCTTTTTCAGAATGTCTTCAATCCTGCAAAAAATCTCAAAGACATAGAACTTGCAAATTTTGTTAGAAATGTTGAGACTTACTCCCAGCAACTGATATAATAAATCAAATCAATTATCACATTTTCTCCTCCTTTTTGTCATAACATCAAAAAACATAAAAGATTCAGATGAAAAACGAAACAATATCAGAGAAAAGAGAATTTCATTGATTCATCAGAAGATATAAGAAGATACAAAAACCAATGCAAGAAACAGATGCAAGAAAAACAAGAGACAACTAAGACACAAAAGACTACGACTAGCCTAGCCTAGAGACTATCTTGGCCAGAAGGTCATGAATCTCAGAAGTGCTTTCAGTTTGCTTCTTGAAAGACCTAAACTCATCATGAGTGTCTTCATGCCTATCCAAGCGAGAAGCTAGATCAGCTTGATTCTGTTGAAGAGCCTACAAAGTCTTCTCCAGACGAGAGGGTTCACCAGAAGAAGCTTCACTACCAGCATTCGGTGGGATAACATGCCTAATAGAAGCATCTAAAGTGAGAACATCATCTTGATTTTCCTCAACAGGAACATTCTCAGCAGGATGATTCTCTTCAGCTTGTTTCTCAGCATCTGCTTCTTCCATAGAAGCATCTTCAACATACACAGGAGCAGGAAGATCAGAATCTCCATTTTCAAAAGCTTGAAGAATGGCAGCCAGATTCCTTGGAGGAGTGGGAGCAGCAACTTCTGGAGGGTAGACAACCTCAGGAATGACCATGTTTGGTGCCTTCTCAGAAGGATTCTCCCTTAGCAAGTTGAACAACCACTAGAAATCTCTAGTCAGAACAGGATATCTTGGCTTCCAAACAACAATCTCCCATGAATGTGCTTCTTGATCAGCTTCTTCCAGTTCATCTACGAACTTCTTCTCCTCAAGAATTCTCTAGTTTCTGATGGGATGATAGTACCTACCATCATCATCTTCCAGAAGATAACCAGAGGAACCACATGCTTCAGCCACGCATCTTCTCTGGATGTTCATAGCATCCAACTGAAAGTCCCTTCTAAAGAGTCTCCATAATCTCCTAGTAGCAGCTTGATCCATCTTGGAGTCATAAGCAGCTCTCAAGGTTTCCATCCTCTTTCTGAAACTAAGCTTAAACAGCTCGAAGTCTATATCAATAGGTGGTTCAGGAGGATTGAAGGTGAATCTGTAGTCAGGGTATAGAAGGCAATAAGGTTTGGATTTTCTGGAGGGTAAGGGATGGGATAGAGAAGGTGTAGAATCAGTGGTGAAGGTTGAGGAAGATGGAATATCAGAAGTTGTTGGGGGAATGATATTTAGCGGTTCAGGGTTCGGAACTTGTGTAGAAGGAGGTGGTTGGGAACTGTTTGGGATGGAGAAGGTATTATGGGGTTCAGAAGATTGAGACTTATTCTGAGAGGAATGAGCAGCTCTTAATGCACGGAAAGAATCCCTAATGCGCTTCTCTTGAAATTCTTTGGAATTTACCTTATAAGGATCATAGGGCAGCTTTGGTTTCTTTGCTGGCTTTGATTCTACTTCTGAAGCTTTTATTTTTAATTTATTTTCTTTCTTCTTCTGTTCATTCTTCTTCAACTCAGCCAAAGATGGAAGAGTTCGTCCTCTGATCCATGCAGGGTCAACAGAAGATTGAGCAATGAAACATGTCTTCAAGTAACGCTTAACAAACTTGTGTAGCTCTTCTTTTAACAGTTGTGAGAAGTTCTCAACCGGAGATCTTCTGGTCAGAATATCTGGAATTATTGTTGGATCAGAAGTTACCTTTTCAATCAGTAGCATCCTTTGTAGATCAAAGGCATTCAGAACATGTCCTTGAATGACAATGAAGAACTTGGGCGTGCCAACAGCTCTCAGAGCATCCATCAAATCACTCTCTACCAGAATATCTGAGATCATTCTAGCAAGAGGAATAGTGTTCTTCTTGAACTCAAGAAACTTCTTGCGTTCCTCATCTCTTGATTCTTCAATATTCGTTTTCAAATGTTAAAATAGAATAGTTGAGAGAGAGACCTTAGTACCTTTCCCAATGCAGAAGAGAACATACTTGTGATCCTGATTCACATACTTAGCAGTAATAGATCTCTTTCTATGATATAGAGTTCCCAGAAGAATTTCAGCCCATACTCTGTAGAACGGCTTCAACAATGTAGTTTGATTTGGTGAAGCTTTGAAGGCAGACAATTCCCCATCAATTTTCTCCCAAGCAACTCTACCAGGGATAGCACATGTGATTCCGTCTAAATCATCAAGATCATATAGCTTCCTAATCAACTTCTCTGTTACAACAATTTCATGCCCTAGAATAAAGGAGATGATAGCAGTTGGAGTAACTGTTGCATGCGTCCAGAAATCTATCACTAAGTGAGGATAAACCGGTCCCACCAATCTCTCAAAGTAGTTTGACCATACTTGAACCATCATTGTATCTTTGACATTGAAACCGTGTTCCAACAAACCTTCAAAGTCCACCATTGTTTCAGCCAAAACTTCCAGTTCTCCGTACGGAATGGAACATGTCTTCAGAGGACTATACCGAAATTTGCGTTGCACAAGATGTGCTGAAATCATTTCAGGTTGTGAACTTGAAGATGAAAGCATGAAGAGATTCTGAGATACGGTTTAGAGCTAGGGTTTAAGCAACAAAGAGAAGGAGAGAGAGATGAACGAAAGAGACGATGAATAAAGAGAGAGAATGTAAAGAGATGAATTGTTGTGAAGATGAGTTTATATAGGGACGGATTTGAAATGAAATGCAATGTGTGTTTGAATGAAAATGATTACAGAAAAACAAAAAATCAATTGCATTTAATGAGAAATGATGTTAGGAGAGATAATGTAACATTTGAAATGATTTACACAGTTACCTAGGGCGGCGTCTCCTCAACTGGACGCGTGCTTGTTCAAATAGAGTGAACAAGTGTTCAGCATCTGGAAAGCTGGTGACAGCTGTTTTGCTTTAAAAGAACTTCTGAATCAACTTAGATAATAAAACGTCAGTGATAACAGAATCAGAACTTCTAATTGATCATCATCAGAACTTCTTATAAGAAGATAAAACAAGATCATTTCAGAACTAATCCATACATCAGAACTTCTCATCTTCTCATTCTGGGCATAAATCCATACTGATATTCTTCAGAATGAACTTAAACCTATCTTCAGCAAGGGGTTTTGTAAAGATATCAGCCCATTGATGGTCTGTATCAATAAAGTTCAAAGATAGAACACCCTTCTGAACATAGTCCCTAATGAAATGATGTTTGATCTTAATATGTTTAGCTTTGGAATGTAAGATAGGATTCTTAGATAAACAAATAGCAGAAGTATTATCACAGAAAATAGGAATGTTACTCTCATATATCTGATAATCTTCTAGCTGGCTCTTCATCCAGAGCATCTGTGTACTACATCTAGCAGCAGCAACATATTCTGCTTCTGTTGTAGAGAGGGCAATGGTAGCTTGCTTCTTGCTATACCAGGAGATCAGATGACTTCCAAGAAATTGACAGCTTCCAGAAGTACTCTTTCTTTCAATTCTATCTCCAGCGTAATCAGCATCACAATATCCTATTAAGTTGTACTCTTTAGATCTTTTGTAGACTAAACCACCATTAATAGTACCTTTCAGATACCTCAGAATTCTCTTAACAGCTGTTAAGTGAGATTCTCTAGGATCTGATTGGAATCTTGCACATAGACAAACACTGAATAAAATATCAGGTCTAGAAGCAGTAAGATATAGAAGAGATCCAATCATACCTCTGTACAACTTCTGATCTACCTTCTTACTTACCTCATCCTTACCTAAGATACACGTTGGATGCATAGGAGTCTTTGCTTCTTTGCTTTCAGAAAGATTAAACTTCTTCAGAAGTTCTTTCACATACTTGGTTTGGTGAACATATGTTCCTTCTGATGTTTGATTGATCTGGATCCCAAGGAAATACTTGAGTTCTTCCATCATGCTCATTTCAAACTTAGCCTGCATAGACTTAGCAAACTCCTTTCCAAGTGTAGCATTAGGTGTTCCAAATATAATATCATCAACATAAATTTGACAAATTAAAAGATCTTTCTTAAATGTTTTACAAAAGAGAGTAGTATCCACTTTTCCTCTAGTGAAATCATTATCCAGAAGGAAAGAACTTAATCTCTCATACCAAGCTCTAGGAGCTTGCTTCAATCCGTATAATGATTTCTTTAGTTTAAAAACATGATTTGGAGACATAGAGTCTTCAAAGCCAGGAGGTTGATGGACATAAACTTCTTCGTCTATATAACCATTTAAGAAAGCACTCTTAACATCCATCTGATATAGAGTGATGTTATGTTGAGTGGCAAAAGAAATCAATAAGCGAATAGATTCTAACCTGGCCACTGGTGCAAAGGTTTCAGTATAGTCAATACCTTCTTGCTGACTATAGCCCTGAGCCACCAGTCTGGCTTTGTTTCTTACAACTTCTCCTTTTTCGTTTAGCTTGTTTCTGAAGACCCACTTTGTACCAATGATGTTATATCCTTTTGGTCTAGGAACAAGATCCCATACATCATTCCTTGTAAACTGATTTAGTTCTTCTTGCATGGCAATTATCCAGTCTGCATCTTCTAGAGCTTAATCAACATAAGTTGGCTCGATCAAAGAGACAAGACCCAATTGACATTCTGCATTGTTCTTGAGGAATGCTCTTGTTCTGATAGGATCATCCTTCTTTCCAAGAATGACATCTTTTGAGTGAGAAGAGGTTAGTCTAGAAGATCTTCTGACTATTGGCTCTTCAGAAATTTTGAGATTCTCTAAAGATGCAGCAACTTGATCTTCTAATCCTTTGCTCCTGAGATCTTCAGCTTCTGAAACTTTGCTTCTTGGTTCTTTAGCTTCTGATATATCAATATCTAAATCTACAAAATTTTCAATCTGCTTTGGCTTTTCAAGACCAAGCTTATCATAAAATCTGATATTGATTGATTCTTCAACAACCAATGTTTCAGTATTGTATACACTGTAGCCTTTAGAGCGTTCAGAATATCCATGAAGGAAACACTTCTGTGCCTTAGAATCAAACTTACCAAGATGATCTTTAGTATTCAGAATAAAACAAACACATCCAAAAGGATGAAAATAAGAAATGTTGGGCTTTCTGTTCTTCCACAATTCATAAGGAGTCTTATTAAGAATAGGTCTTATGGAGATTCTATTATGAATATAGCATGCAGTGTTTATTGCTTCTGCCCAGAAATGCTTAGCCATATTGGTTTCATTTATCATGGTTCTGGCCATTTCTTGTAGAGTCCAATTCTTTCGTTCTACAACTCCATTTTGCTGTGGAGTTCTAGGACAACAGAAATCATGGGTAATACCATTTTTTTTGAAGAACTCCTCAAAGAATTTGTTCTCAAATTCACCACCATGATCACTTCTAACCTTTATGATTTTACACTCCTTCTCAGATTGAATCTGAGTGCAAAATTCAAAGAACACTGAATGAGACTCATCCTTGTGTTTTAAGAACTTTACCCATGTCCAGCGGCTATAATCATCTACGATGACTAATCCATATTTCTTCCCTCTGACAGATGTTGTTTTGACTGGGCCAAACAGATCAATGTGCAGAAGTTCTAGCGGCCTAGAGGAAGAAACAACATTCTTAGACTTGAATGCATGTTTGGAGAACTTGCCCTTCTGACATGCTTCGCAAAGAGCATCTGATTTATATTTCACATTAGGGAGTCCTCTGACCAGATTTAGTTTGTTAATCTGAGAAATCTTTCTCAAACTAGCATGGCCTATTCTTCTGTGCCAGACCCATTGCTCTTCACTAACAGACATAAGACAAGTTACCTTATGATTCTTAAGATCTTGAAGATTAATCTTGTAAATGTTGTTCTTTCTCTTGCCTGTAAATAGGATTGAGCCATCCTTCTGACTTACAGCCTTGCAAGACTTTTGATTGAATATTATGTCATAACCATTGTCACTTAATTGACTTATGGACAACAAGTTATGAGCTAATCCATCTACCAGAAGAACATTAGTTATAGAAGGAGAGTTACCAGTACTTATGGTTCCTGAGCCAATGATTTTGCCCTTCTGATCTCCTCCAAACTTAACTTCTCCAGCAAATTTAAGCACCAGGTCTTGGAACATAGACCTTCTTCCCGTCATGTGTCGAGAGCACCCAGAGTCCAGGTACCATGACATGCTTTTCTTTGTCTTCTTTGCAACCAAGGATATCTGCAACAGGAATAATCTTTTCCTTAGGTACCCACATTTTCTTGGGTCCTTTCTTGTTAGTTCTCCTCAAGTTCTGATTAAACTTGGGTTTAGCATTATAAAAAACAGGAGGTACAGCATGAGTTACATGATATTTTCTAGGTTGTGTCACATGCTTCTTAGTGTGTGTAATGTGAAAGCTTTTGGCATGTGATGTGAGCCTAATATCATGGGAGTGGACGTACTTGAACTGATCATACAATGGCTTGTATGTGATTTTCATATCATCTATAGGTTCAAGTTTGTATAGGGTATTACCCTCATAGCCAATGCCAAATCTCTTGTTTCCAGAAACAGCATATATCACAGAAGCAAGTTGACTTCTTCCAATGCTTCTAGATAGGAACTTCCTAAAGCTCATGTCATATTCTTTCAGAATATGGTTCAGGCTAGGAATGGACTTTTCTGATTCAGAAGGAGATCCAACATCTTTGGATAATTTTAAAACTTTTTCCTTCAGTTCAGAATTTTCCACTTCCAGCTTCTTAGTTTCATATTCAAATAGCTTTTTCAGCTTTTTCTATTTGATACTAAGATGAGCCTTGAGTTCCAGAAGTTCTGTTATATTGGAAACTAGCTCTTCTCTAGATAGTTCAGAAAATACCTCTTTAGAATCTGATTCTGATGTAGATTCTAATCCATCATCAACTGTGGCCATCAGTGCAATGTTTGCCTGCTCGCCTTTAGAGTCTGATTCTGATTCTGATGAATCTGAATCATCCTAAGTTGCCATAAGACCTTTCTTCTTATGAAACTTCTTCTTGGGCTTCTCCTTCTGAAGCTTTGGACACTCACTCTTGTAGTGACCTGGCTCATTGCACTCGAAGCAAGTGACCTTCTTCTTGTCATATCTTTTGCTTCCAGAAGATTCTCCTTTTTCAAGGTTCTTAGAACTTTTGAAGTTCTTGAACTTCCTATGCTTGC
This sequence comes from Vicia villosa, assembly GCF_029867415.1. Classification (NCBI taxonomy): domain Eukaryota; kingdom Viridiplantae; phylum Streptophyta; class Magnoliopsida; order Fabales; family Fabaceae; genus Vicia; species Vicia villosa. The sequence goes on along the minus strand of NW_026705289.1, from coordinate 172,536 downwards.
TCTTCCAGAGTTGGTTTACCCTTCTGGAGATCATGGACAGTTCATCTTCTTCTTCTGATTCCGATTCTTCAGAATCTTCTTCTTCAGCCTAAAAAGCGTTAGTGCATTTTTTATAATTGGATTTTAATGCAATAGACTTACCTTTCTTCTGAGGTTCATTAGCATCCAGCTCAATTTCATGACTCCTCAGGGGGCTGATCAGCTCTTCCAAAGAGACTTCATTCAGATCCTTTGCTATCTTGAATGCAGTCACCATTGGGCCCCATCTTCTGGGCAAGCTTCTGATGATCTTCTTGACATGATCAGCTTTAGTATATCCCTTGTCAAGAACTCTTAATCCAGCAGTTAGCGTTTGAAATCTTGAGAACATTTTCTCAATGTTTTTATCATCCTCCATCTTGAAGGCTTCATATTTCTGGATCAAGGCAAGAGCTTTAGTCTCCTTGACTTGGGCATTTCCCTCATGAGTCATTTTCAATGATTCATATATATCATGGGCAGTTTCCCTTTTAGATATCTTTCTCATATTCTGCGTGAGAGATAGCATTTAGCAAAACCGTCCTTGACTTGTGATGATTTTTGAATTGCTTCTTTTGATCATCACTCATTTCTTGTCTTGTCAGCTTTACACCATTAGCTTTCACTGGATGTTTGTAACCATCCACCAGAAGATCCCATAAGTCACCATCTAAACCAAGAAAGTAACTTTCAAGTTTATCTTTCCAATATTCAAAGTTTTCACCATCGAATACTAGTGGTCTAGTGTAGCCATTGTTACCATTTCCATTGTATTGCTCAGCAGAGCCAGATGTATATGTAGTTGTTGGAATTTCACCAGCAATCTAAATTTTGTGTTTTTCCCTTCTTGAATCATTTCTAACATGGTAAAGTTCTTGCACCTTAGAACCGGCGCCCTGATGCCAATTGAAGGATATAAAAACACTTAGAAAGGGGGGTTTGAATAAGTGTAGATTTAAAACTCTTAAGATAAAAACAATTTGCACAATGATTTTTATCCTGGTTCGTTGTTAACTAAACTACTCCAGTCTACCCCCTTGGAGTGATTTACCTCACCTGAGGATTTAATCCACTAATCAACCTTGATTACAATGGTTTTCCACTTAGATGCCTTCTAAGTCTTCTAGAGTATTCTGATCACACCTTGATCACTATAGGAATATTTTACAAATGAATGTAAAATAAATTCTTACTAGAGTATTACAATGCTTCTTAATAAGCTATAATCACAACTGTGATATTTCTCTTAATTTCTAATCTTAAATCTCACTAAGATATTACAATGAAGTGAGGTTGAAGATGAAATTTGATAGCTTTTGATTTCAGCAGAGTTTCAACAAGATTGAAAAGTTGTTCGTGAATTGGTAACCTTGCTTCTGATCAGAACTTCACTATTTATAGGCGTTTTGAGAAGATGACCGTTGGGAGCATTTAATGCGTTACGTGATCCGTACAACATTGCATTTAATGTTTCACTCTTTTGTCAACTACCTCGAGCATTGCTTTTGCTGCTTTTACTGACTTTGCCGTTAATAGCATCTAACGTTCCTTTTGTCAGTCAGCGTAGCCTGCTATCTTGTACTTGCTTCTGATCTGATGTTTGTAGATACAACGTTTGAATTTCATCAGAGTCAAACACCTTGGTGCAGAGCATCTTCTTGTCTTCTGACCTTGAAGTGCTTCTAGCGTGATACCATGAGAACTTCAGTGCTTCTGCTTCTGATCTCAAGTTCTTCTGATGCTTCAATAGACCATGTTCTGATTTTGCTTGACCATCTTCTGATGTCTTGCTAGAGCATGTTCTGATGTTGCATGCTGAACCTTCTGAGTCAGTGCTGAAGGATAGAAAAACACTTAGAAAGGGGGGGTTTGAATAAGTGTAGTCTAAAAACTTGAACGATAACAACAATTTGCACAGTTATTTTTATCCTGGTTCGTTGTTAACTAAACTACTCCAGTCCACCCCCACGGAGTGATTTACCTCACCCGAGGATTTAATCCACTAATCACAACAGATTACAATGGTTTTCCACTTAGCCCACGACTAAGTCTTCTAGAGTATCCTGATCACAACCTGATCACTCTAGGAACAAATGCTTTGACACAAGCTAAGACTTTCTTAGAGTATCCTGACCACCACGTGATCACTCTAATTACAACTGCTTAGACACAAGCTATGACTTCCTAGAGTATCCTGATCAACACTTGATCACTCTAGTTACTTACAAATTAATGTAATCAATTCTAAGAGTATTACAAATGCTTCTGAAAAGCTATAATCACAACAGTGATATTTCTCTTAACGTTTAAGCTTAATCTCACTAATATATTACAACAGCAATGTAGTGAGCTTTGATGAAGATGAAGTTTATGAGCTTTGAGTTGAACAACGATTCAGCAAGTTTTTCAGAATAAGTTCGTTCAGGATTGGTAACCTTGCTTCTCATCAGAACTTCATATTTATAGGCACTTGAGAAGATGACCGTTGGGAGCATTTAATGCTTTGCGTATTCCGTACAGCATTGCATTTAATGTTTCACGCTTTTGTCAACTACCTCGAGCCTTGTTCACGCTGTGTCTACTGACGTTGCCTTTAATAGCTTCCAACGTTCCTTTTGCCAGTCAGCGTAGCCTGCCACCTGTACTTTCTTCTGATCTGATGTTTGTGTATACAACGTTTGAATATCATTAGAGTCAAACAGCTTGGTGCATAGCATCTTCTTGTCTTCTGACCTTGAAGTGCTTCTGAGCGTGATACCATGAGAACTTCAGTGCTTCTGCTTCTGATCTCAAGTTCTTCTGATGCTTCCATAGACCCATGTTCTAATTCAGCCTTGACCATCTTCTGATGTCTTGCCAGACCATGTTCTGATGTTGCATGCTGAACCTTCTGAGACAAAGCTTCTGAGCGCTGATTTGTGCATACTCTTTATATATTTCCTGAAAGGGAAATTGCAATGTATTAGAGTACCACATTATCTCACACAAAATTCATATCCTTGTTATCATCAAAACTAAGAATATTGATCAGAACAAATCTTGTTCTAACAAGTGCTTCTTGCGCTGATTTTGTGCATACTCTTTATATGTTTCCTGAAATGGAAATTGCATAGTATTAGAGTACCACATTATCTTATACAAAATTCATATACATTGTTATCATCAAAACTAAGACTATTGATCAGAACAATTGTTGTTCTAACAATATTCAATGGTGTGGATAAGAACATCTTTAGACTAATCAGTGGTTGTACAATTTCCAAAGAAGCTTAGAAAATTCTGAAGACTACACATGAAGGAACTTATAAGGTAACGATATCAAGACTTCAACTTCTAACCACTAAGTTTGAGAACTTAAGAATGAAAGAAGATGAGGGTATTCATGATTTTCACAAGAATTTTATGGATATTGCCAATGCCTCTGGTGCACTTGGAGAGAAGATTTTCTGATGCCAAGTTGGTTAGAAAAATTATCAGATCTCTACCTAAGAGGTTTGACATGAAGGTCACTGCTATGGAGGAAGCCCAAGATATAAACACCATGAAGGTTGATTGTCTTATGGGATCCCTTTAAACCTTTGAGATGGGACTTGGAGAAAAGTCTAAAAAGAAGAAGAGCCTAGAATTTATGTCAAATGGTGAGAGTTTAAATGACAAAGGTGAAGATATTTTAGAGTACCTTGTGTTACTCGGTAAACAATTAAACAAGGTGCTTAAGTAGATTGATTAGAAGTCAAGACCCAATGTCAAGAACAAGTATCTCGACATCAGTAATACTCAAGATGCTGATAAGAAGTTCAAAACTGAAGAGCAGCCCTATCAAGGGAGCGGAGTTCAGTGTTATGAGTGTGAAGGATATGGACACATAAGAGCTGAATGTCCTACATATCTCAAGAGGCAGAGAAAGGGGTTGGTTGTGTCATGGTCAGAAGATGAGTCTGATAGTGACACTAAAACTGCCAAGCATGTTGTTGCCCTATCTGGAGTCTGTAATGGAGAATCAGATAGTGAAGATCATACTTTTGAGGATCTTTCCATAGCATACAAGGAATTATGCCTCAAAATTATTAAAGTTGATCACCATGTTGAAGATCAGAAGAGAATTATTGCTCACCTCTAGAATGAGAAAGTAAAGCAGTTGTCTATAATCTCTGAGCTAGAAGGAGAGGTCATATTGCTCAACTCTTAATTGGAAAATATGACTAAGTTTGTTAGAATGCTCAAGAGTAGCTCAAATGTGCTAGATAAGATTCTTCAAATAGGGAAGAATGCTGACAACAACACAGGGATTGGTTATACTCATCAAGGAAAGGCCAACAACAAAGTAACAGAAGTAAAGTTTATTCCTGCTAAAGGAAAATAGAAGATGTCGGATCAAAGGCCTTAACATCCTCAGAAACATTAGAAGAAGAATCAAAGATGTCACTACTATGGAAGGTTAGGTCACATAAAAGTCGTCTGCTTCATGTTGCATGGATATCCTAAGGTAGTTTCGCCGCACAAAAAGGGACAAACTGGTGGTAAACCAAAGAAGAAGTGGACTCCCAAAAAGGTTGTGATTGCTCTCATAGCTTACACTTCTTTCAGAGCATCTACTAGAGAAGACTGGTAGTTTGATAATGGGTGTTCTAAACACATGACCATTATGCAGAAGTTCTTGGTAGATATCAAGCCTCGTTCTACCAGTTGTAGCGGGGAAAATCTGAGATCGAAGCCATTAAATTGACTCGACTCAATATTTTAATGAAAGTCGCAACCACGCTTTATTGTTTCCAAAGGCAAAGGGAAAAGAACAAAAAAAAACCAAAGTTTGTTTTTAAAACAAAAAGAGATCTTAGGTACGGATGTTGATTATACAAGGGGAAGGTTTTAAGCACCACTCATATCCGTGGTATTCCACAGGTACCTTTTTGAAAATCTATGTCGTGTGTGCTAAAAAAGGGTTTGTTTTATTTTTAAAATAAGCTCGGCAAGGCATTAAGCCTTGTGCCTACATACCTCCTCTGTGCAATGGAGAAGTCAGAGCTAATGTAGTTCCTTTTAAAAGGGAAAAAGGTTTTTAAAAAGAATAAACACTTTATCATCGTCGGAGAGAATACTCAGCCATTGATCTTGATCATGAGAACAGATGGATTCTCTGCATCACAAATGAAAGAAGGGCTCCAACTCGGATAAAAATCAATGAGTATGCCACTAGCTCTCTCACGTGGAAAAGATCCCATCATATCAATCAATCTCAAAATCGTGGGGTATCTCAACTCACTACAAAAATTAATCGTGTCTAAACTTTTGAAGAAAAGCCACTAAGGGCAAAAAGATATTTTTTAAAGAAAAGGTTTTAAAAAGGTTGCAAACATAAGAAGATTTTGAAAAAGGGAGAAGATTTTGAAAATATAAGAAGGGGAGGAGATGAAGAGGCTATCCTAATGCGTAAAATAAAAGTTAAGGAAAGAAACGGTCTAACTGAAGAAGAAGCCAACACTTGACATTAAGAGTCAAGGTATATTTCCCATCCTTTGGACTATCGATACTTAACCAACACATCACCACTTGGGGATCCAGATGAACTTATTATCTTTAGCACCACTTTGCATTAAGCACATTAAAATTCTGACGAAAATCGGGCAGAGTAACGGCTGTTTTTGGGTAAAATCCTTATCACAACGCCTTGGAATTAACCATCAAGGGCTTTCAAGGAAATACATGCACATACAAACAGACAAGAATCATATGCCAGACATACAGAATAACAACATAATAATAGGGTCCGGAGGTACTAAGTCCGAAATTCCAAGTCTCCAAAATGCTCGGGATAGTAACCAATAGTCCATAGGGAGCCATATGTGTTTTTTATATTTTAAGTTATTTATTAGTGTTTTAGCACAAAATTAGAGTATGGTCCAAATGGACAAAGAGAAAATGGCGGAAACATAAACATGATGAAATGATAGAACAGAGCAATAAAGCGAGAAATATAAAGTGCAATATAATGAAGTGCGGGAATTAAAGTTAATTGTTAGATGTTAAAGATAACCATCTTGAAACTTGTCAAGTATGTTATCAAAGTTAGTAATGAAGATCGATGGTGAGTGAAGGATGTTCTCGGATTTAAAGTTAACTGAAGTTTATCAGAAGCTTGATAAAATCATAGCGACTACACGACAAACTTCCATAAGTCTTAAATCAACCGCATACACTTCTCTTCCATACTTGATCTTTTTATTCGGGACACGAAATATTAAGCTATGTTAGGCAGATTGCCAAGTGATTTATGTAGAAATCACCCTACAACGAGGCCGGTCAAAACTTGATATGCTAATGCATGCGAGAGAAGTGATATATAGATCACTCTCCGAAAGCAATACCGCAGGATAAGAAAATAGGTAGCGATCTAGTCTTTACCAAGAATCCATAAGAATTCTCAAGGTATCAAAGACTTTCATCGATCAAAAGAAAAAGAAATAAAAGATGGAACCACATTCAAAAGCTCCTTTCATCCATACTTTCAATCACTTAATATTGCGGATTTGGATTCTCATCCTATCGACGCCCTAAGTCCATTGATATTAGAGAGAAATTAGGCCTCTAACTTGTGATTCAAAGAAAATATCAAAAGAATGGAGTAGAAAAAGAGTTAGAACCAAAACAAGCTTTAAAAAGGCAAAAAACAGAATTATGTCAGCATGCAATCGATTGCTGTTTTAGTGCAATCGATCGAACCTTCAGCAGTTTTCAAAAACAGCACATTTTACACCTGTGCAATCGATTGTTGTTTTGGTGCAATCGATTGCACCTTCTGCAGTTTTCAAAAAAAAACAGCAAAGCAAAAGGAAAAAACTTGTTTAAACATAAAACCAAACACCTTGTGATCTTAGATCAATTTGTGCACGAAAATGTATCAAGTAAGCAAACAAAACTCAACAATGTAGCACCAAATGTGCATCAAACATAAACAACAATGGATCACATCTTGAATTATGGAAAGGATCTAGAATTTTACCAAATCTTTCACAAAATTTGAATCTTCTTCAAGAACACACAACCACAAGCCTTGATCTCTCACAGTTGATGAAGAAAATAGTGTTTAGGTGAAGGTTTAGCTCAAAGTTAGTGAGGTTCAAGATGTGACTCACTAACTTTTATGGAAGAAGAAAAGAGCTTTGAGTGAGGGGTTTGGGAGAGATGAGGAGAGAAAGAGCAAGAGTTTCTTTGGCTTTCAAAGCTTTGAGAAATGAAGAGGGGAAAGCCTCTTTTTATAGTATTTAGGCTTGGGATTATTGGTGGTTTGGAGTTAGAATTGGAAAATGAAATTAGGTTAGGTATATGAATTTGGAGCAAAAAATATGATCCAATGGTCTTGATGTCATCACATGAGGGCTTATGATAAGATGATGTAGGAAATCGAATATAAGAACTAAGTCATGCTTTCCATACTTGCAAATGATGTCATCACTTTCAAAAGTTGAAAATTGCCTTCATTTTTCCAATTTTCGCATTGGTGCAATTGATTGCTGTTTTGGTGCAATTGACTGCACTGCCTGAATTTAGTGAAAAAACAGTTGGTGCAATCGATTGAACAGAAAGCAGAATGCAAATCTGGTGCAAAACAAGTTGGTGTCGTCGATTTCTCTCTTTGTGCAATCGATTGCTTGCTGAAGAAAGTTGAAAAATGCCTTTTTGATGGATATTTTGACTTGGTACCTACAAAACACAAACACACAAAAGCACAAGGCAATATTTTTGGTATTTTGGTTAGTAAAACATATATAAATTAAATAAACATTGGTGCTTGATTGTTCCCTTGCAGATGAATTGAGCACAACACCACAAATAGAGTTTTAAGTTGAAACTCATGATTGATGATTGATATGCGAATGATGTATGATATTAGGGTCAAAAATTGGGGTATGACAGATGCCCCTATTTAAGTTTCTTCTATCCGGAGACGCGATGATTGGAAATCTTCGTTTCGACGTGATCGAAGAGACTTAAATATAAAACACACAATTTTTGAACCTAAGATGAAATGCAATGTTTAATGAATGCATCTAACATGATTATGAAATATGGGGATACATATCATCACCGGGGAGGGAAAGGAACTCCACTAGGGAAAACAAATGTCTTGCGGGAAGAACTCCACTGGGGAAAACGAGACTTCATTGGAGAAACGAGACTTTGCTGGGAAAAAAAACTTCACCGGGGAAAATATTTCGCATCAGAGAGGTTAAAACATCATCTCTCACTAGAGATAAGAGAATACACCAACTTTTACTGAAGGTGGACTACCAGCTTTTACTGAAGGTAGGAGAATAATTACCGACTTAATGGTTGATCTTAAGCTACCAACTCAATATTTGAAGTTAGAAGTAAATTGAACTACCGCCTCAATAGTTGACGATAAGCTACCAACACAATGGTTGAAGGTAGAAGAAAATTGAATTACTGCCTCAATAGTTGACGGTAAGCTACCAACTCAATAGTTGAAGGTAGAAGAAATGTGTACTACCGCCTCACTAGTTGACGATAAACTACCAACTTCATAGTTGAAGGTAGAAGAAAATTGAATTACAACCTCAATAGTTGACGATAAGCTACCAACTCAATATTTGAAGGTAGAAGAAATCGAATTACCGCCTCAATAGTTGACGATTAGCTACCAACTCAATAGTTGAAGGTAGAAGCAAATTGAATTACCGCCTCAATAATTGACGATAAGTTGCTGAGAATAATAAGTTTCCGCCAAGAATAGGGATTAACTTCTTCTTTAATCAAGGACGTGGCTTGAGAAAAGGAACTAGATGCAAACTGTCACTTCTGATGAAGGGACTTACCATTTGCTGAACTTCTTCCATTTGGATGAAAACTGTCACTTCTGATGAAGAGACTTACCATTTGCTGAGCTTCTTCCATTTGGATGGAAACTGTCACTTATACTGAAGAGACTTGCCATTTGCTGAGCTTCTTCCATCAACTGGATGCAAACTGTCACTTATACTGAAGAGACTTACCATTTGCTGAGCTTCTTCCATTTGGATGCAAACTGTCACATATACTGAAGAGACTTACCATTTGCTGAGCTTCTTCCATTTGGATGCAAACTGTCACTTCTCATGAAGGGACTTACCATTTGCTGAGCTTCTTCCATCTGGAATCAAGAAGTTCATAAAGCCTGAGAGATTATTACTTGATGTGGAGAAAGCAGAATGTAAATCTGGTGCAAAACAAGTTGGTGCAATCAATTGCTCTCTATGTGCAATCGATTGCTTGTTGGAGAAAGTTCAAAAATGCCTTTTTGATGGATATTTTGACTTGGTACCTACAAAACACAAACACACAAAAGCACAAGGAAATATTTTTGGTATTTTGGTTAGTAAAACATATACAAATTAAATAAACATTGGTGCTTGATGGTTCCCTTGCAGATGAATTGAGCACAACACCACAAACAGAGTTTTAAATTGAAACTCTTGATTGATGATTGATATGCAAATGATGTATGATCTTAGGGTCGAAAATTGGGGTATGACACCAGTTATGTAAATTTTGGAGATGGATCAAAAGGTGAAATAAAAGGTGTTGGTGTAATACGGTGAACTGACTTTATTTGAAATGTGCGGATAGCAAGAGTCGCCACCGACTTTTATTTTATCCAAATTAACAGAAAGGCTAAAAGAACAGGAAAAACTATATTCGTGGACTCTTAATTGCTTTGCTCTTTGAAACCAAAAGTTTAGAAATGTAGAAGAAGAAGAAATAAGGACTTTAGCTCGTAAATGAGCGTAGCCTTATGAGTGTTTAGAAAAAAGGGTAGAAAAGGAATTTTAAACCAGAGCAAAGCAATTAGGGGCAATTACCTGGGTAGACGAAAAATGTTCTTTTAGCCTTTCAGGGCTATCCATACCATAGGAGGGCAAGGAAGTCCTTTTATTTGGAGGTTGAAGGGTCGTCGAATTATCGTTCTCCATAAGACTGTCCCTGCCATAGAGGGGCAGGTAGTCTAAGGGAAGGATCAGAATAGCCATTTAATTTTAGGCAACCGAAGGATACCTCAGCACTTCGTAGGCAACTTCGAGGGACGAGATCATATTAGCGAATCGAAGGCAGCATCATTGGGACTTATGATCTTAGAATGAACCGAGGGCAACATTGCTGAGGTATCCTCGTATTCGAGGGACTTGGCTATTCTGCACTGAAAAACACAAGGCAACAGGCAACAAGAGGGGTACCATAAAAGGTGTGTGGGTGCAACAATCACGTGATCAGATTCAAAATAAATTATCTTGTAAAATTAATGATTCTAATTCAATTCGAGGGTTACCACTCCCTGGGATTACTAACCACGAATTTAATATATACAATGTTAAGTGCCTTCAAGGCCACACAATACAACCAGGGAACAGTTACATAATCAACCATGGGGATGGGGAAAAAAGGCAACAATAAAACCCTAGTAAGGCAATAAGGGTTGACACAAGTAATAATAAAAGGAAAAATTAAAATAAATTAGGTTTCAGGGTTACCGACTAATCGAGCTTTGACCGGTTGGTTAACCCTGAAAATTGGAAAAAAGAAAAATAAACCGAAGGGGTGAGTGCATTACCAATTCATTGACAGTTAAGGCTAACACTAATTTGATAAAAAGAGGAAAAATAAAATTTAAAATAAATATAGAATAGGACTTAGCTTTTGATCTGGTATGGCTCGTAGTCGGAGGAAACCTGGTGCTAACCCTAAAAAAATTGCACAAGGAAAACATTTTCAGTGTAGGCACGTTCTTCGTAAACCCTAATATTTATTTTAATCAATTAATAACATAACTATAGTTAATTAAATATTTAAACAATTAAGCCAATTTAAACATTTGATCATTTAAATCAAAATAAAAATTATTATTAATAATTAAAATGAACATTTGTATTTCTTATATTTTTTATGATAGAGAAAATTTAAACCAATTTTATTAAAAAGGAGTATTAGAATAGTTTAAAAATAAATATAAACAAATAAATAAAAAGTAAAAAGAATAAAAAAATTTCTTACCTTTTGATTTGGTGTGGTGTGACTGAGGGTGCACAGCAAGGTCCTTCATCCAGGGGCGTCAGATCATGGAAGTTTGTGATCTAGTGGCTGGGATTGAAGGTGTATCTTGAGCTGGCTTATGCACAAAGTACTGGATCTGCAAATGTCAAAAGAAAGATAGAAAGGAAAATAATGAAGAAAAATTTGTCTGGAACAAGGATCGAACCCCTGTTCCTATACGTAACCACACGTGACACTACCATCTGGGCCAGCTGCATGTGCTGTCAATGAAACAAACGCATAATATAATATAAAAAAACAAAATTATTTGAAATCAAAATTCACGCGCCGCCTTGGCCATCTTCTTCGTTGGAATAATTCTTGAAAAAAGCCACACTTTTGGCTACAGCTCCAAAACGTTGCCATAGACCGGCAAACGTCAACACGTGAAAACACCAACAATAAATTCAATCTCGGGGCATAAACCGATTGGAAATCGATCCCTGAGTCCGACGGTACCCTTAGTTTCATCTAATTTTGGCTAAATCTTGAAGCCCCAAATTGGAGCTTCGAACCCTAACAATGGTGAACGAGTCGTTTCGTCCTTAAACTTCAATTCAACCAACCAGCAAGGATCAAATCATTAATATAAACAAGAATATGGGAGCAAATTCAATTGAAAACACATGAATGTATGGAATCGAAGTTAAAATTAAAGAGGACAAACAGAACTCGTATTTGGTGTTTCTGGGCGTATGGAAGACTTGCAAATATCTGGGATGAATCAAAGAAGTTCAATGAACGTGTTGGGATGCTCTGAATTGCTTGAATTGCGCTAAAACCTTGACTGCAACTTTATTCTTTCTCACGGTTTTCTTGCCATTTGAACAGGGTCTCCTTGCGGCCAATCCTCTCCTTGGGAATGTGAATGAGTCCTCTATTTATGTGTGATTGAACTAGGGCAACAAAAACTCATCAATTCTTGGTGATTTGGTTGATTGAAATTTGATTTTTTGGATGAATATTTTTGAGGTGAATCTTGCTATTTGGACCAATATTGTATCTTCTCTTGCCAATCTTGTATCCCACGAATTTTGAAATAAATATGGAGTGATTTAATGATTAAAATTGATCAACATAATATCTTTAATTAATTCTTTGATTTCCCTTTGATTTATATGCATTATATCACTTTTAAATGAATAAAAAATCCATATAAAATCAAATAAAACTCACTAATTCGTGAGAGTGGGATTGGATGTCTTGGATATCATAAGGAACAAGATTGGGCCAAAAAAGGTTGGGTCCATTTGCAAAAAATCCATTTTTGAAGCCTTTTTGTTTCACATTTTTCTCTTGAAATTGTCCAACTTTGACAAGGCATGGAGGAGTTCTAAGATTTCTTAGGAACCTTGAAGAGTCCTTTAATCAATTTTTTTGGTCCCATGTCAAAATAATTTTCCACGCTCCTTGTGTGCTCTTTTGAAAAAGATGACTTTTGGTGGACTTTTGAAAAGGACCTATAATGTTTTGATCCATATCTCTCAAATGAATCATTTTTAGACTTGGCTTGTGAGACACGAAATTGTAGGAAATTCAATTTCCTCCAAATGAGCTTTGGATGGAAAATTTCTTATGTTCCATGTAGGAGTTATGGCTGGTCAAAGTTCAGTTGACTTTCTCCTATGAAAACCCTAATTTAGAAACTTTTGAAATTGTTGATTTCTGATCTTTCCTTGATGAACCATGATCAATTCATGATCAAATGGTGAATGAAACTTCAAAATAAGGATGTTGACAAAAAATCGGGAATTTTGACAGTACTTTGACCACAGTTGACTTTTAGGTCAAATCAATCGATTGTTGACTTTCTGAGTAATTGAGTGATCAACTCTTTGAGTTGAGACCTGAATTTTGTCATGAGGTAGTTTGGAATATCATAAAACATATGAGATGTCTTGGAGCCTTTGTTTCATTGATTTTCTTCAGAACAACACAAACCCTAGTTTCTTGAGCCTTTGTTTAGGAGGATGTCTTTGAGCTTTGTAATTTGATGTGAGTTTGAATTAAGAGAAATAAGATGGGCAAATTTTGGGGTATGACAGCTGCCCCTGTTCAATTTTCTTAAACCTGAAGATGCAGAGTGGTGTGTGTGCCAGTCGGTATCTGAAGGTGGAAGAGGATTGAACAGTAGAATACCCAGAAATTTGTACCATCGAGGGATGGGCTTAGAGATGCCACCCAGATGAGCATGCATTAGACTATGTCTGAAGTGTTTGAGAAGTAGTTATTTGAATGTTGATCGTGTCATTACTGTTCGTAGTAGATGAATTAGATCTTTGGGAGTTGGTCGTGTCTGCACCGTTCGTAGTAACTGAATTAGACTTAGGAAATAGTTGATCGTGTCCACACCGTTCGTGATGATGGAATTATATCCTTGAAAGTTGACCGTGTCAGTACCGTTCGTAATACCTGAATTAGATCTTGGAAAGATGATCGTGTCTACACCGTTCGTGATGATAGAATTAGATCCTTAAAGGTTGATCGTGTCAGTACCGTTCGTAGCAACTGAATTAGATCCTAGAAAGATGATCGTGTCTACACCGTTCGTGATGATAGAATTAGATCTCTTGTCGTGTCAGCACCGTTCGTAGTAACTGAATTAGACTGAGGAGGTAATTGATCGTGTCCATACCATTCGTGATGATGGAATTAGATCTCTTGGAAGATGATCGTGTCTACACCGTTCGTGATGATAGAATTAGATCTTAGAGAATTAACCGTGTCAGTACCGTTCGTAGTAACTGAATTAGATCTTGGAAGATAATTGTGTCTACACCGTTCGTGATGATAGAATTAGATCGCTGAGAGTTGACCGTGTCAGTACCGTTCGTAGTAACTGAATTAGATCTTTGAAAATTGGAGATTTTGTTCATCTGCTTGTACTTGTATCCTGAAAAAGGTAAAGTCAGTCTTTATGCGATGTCATGATGCATGTATTATGTGACGAGTCTCTCAAAATAAATGAGAAACTTGCGTGTTATGTATGAATTCATTATGAGGTAATGTATGTGATGTATGAATATGTTTATGACATATGATATGTGAATATGATTTATGTTGTCTTGATTGAGAAAATAAATCTCTATATCCTTGTGATTTTGTTGTCTCATCTTGTCTTGAAGATGCTCAGCTGGAGATTTATGATTTTTGCTTGGGGATGAAAGCAATTTGAATGATTGATCTTGATGTACCCTGACCGGGGATAAGAGGTATGAATAACCCTATTTGGAGAAGAGAAAAGAGTCGGGGAATCGGCAGTGTCGAAGATGTAAAACTCCGTTGAGGAACTAAGTCTTTGTTGAGAGCATTTGAAGGTATCTTCTTAATGATTACTCTGTGGGGATATGATCCTGTGTAACCGACATTGTGGGAAAGCATGAATGCTTTGAATATTGCCCCTAGTGATTTATAGCTCTTGCTATTCCTGGACTTATATTGATTAGGACACACCACTGAGTATTGATCAAGATGTCGAACTGGACTTGTGTAGATTTGCCCCTGCTAGTAGGGACTTTGGAAAGATTCGCCTTGCGAGGACTCTGTGAGATGTGCACTATGGGCGACATGCCCTTAGTAATCATGGGCCTAGGACAATGTCCCACGTTGATTGGGAAGTAGCTTCAGATCTACTTGGATGCATGCCCCTGATTGTTTTGGCATTTGAGAGATTCTTGGAATCTTGACTTGATTACCCCAGATTGATTGGGAAAAACGTGCCATGCCCTTGTATACGTAGGAGACATTGCTTCTTGGAGTAATCTTGTTGGTCAGGATAACTTTGAGTCATTAGTCATACCCTGTGCAGATTCTTTCTGTTGCTGACATTTGAAATTATGTAGCAGAATATGTTTAATAATGAATTCATGAGATGCAATGCATACGTTTGTCTTGAGTTTTCTTGAAAAACATTAAAACAGGAGATGTAATAGCGTGATATTTGTAAAAATGTGATGTTTGTAAAACGAAATATCAACTCAGCATTTTTGGTAAACCATAAGGAGTCAGGATACCTTTTGGTGACAGTATGCTTTCGAACTAACCATGCTTCAGTTAGGACTTTCAAGGGTTGTAACGTGGCATGGTTCACGGTTTAAGAAACAAAGGATAATGGCTCAAAATTTTATTTATACCCATCCCATTCTTCGTGATATTCTTCGATCTTATGCTCAGTTAACTTTGTATTTCAGAACTTCTTGAAATCGTAACTTTGGCATTTGATGACGGTTTTAAGTAATGGAAGTTTATTTGGACAGTCAGTCATCCTTTTTTTGTTTGTGTAATTCTTTTCCTTTTGTCGAGTATTTTTTAGTGACCTCTTTTTTTTGACTTTGTTATCCCTAACTTTTGCCTGAACTGTTTATTTTGAGATTACAGCCAGCGGGATGTTTCGATTTTATATAAGTCTCCTTCATAGGTTTTGACTTAATAGCTTTTTTCTTTTGATAGATGTTGACTGCCTGACTTAATGATTACGGGAAACGCTCATTATTTGTGCAAAAGCGTACTGGCACGACTGAGTTAACTGAGTAACTACCCTGCCCTAGGTTATGATCAAAGGTTTTAAATTGTTCAAGAAAGAAAACTCCTACGCCTTAGGCTCAAAGGGGTTGACAAGGGATTAACATCCTTATATCTCCACTGTTTAGGAATTGAAACAATGCCTGTACATCGTCAACATAGTCCGTTCAAAAGCATACTGTATGAGGTTGCGGTATCATTTTTCGTCACCCTCCCTCAAAAGGCATACAGATTTGCAGGAGTTGATTATCACAAAACATAAGTATAATAAAGACACAAATTGAAAAGAGTGATAGTGAAATAATTTATTCAAGAAAAACATATGCAATGCACTAATGATGATTATTAAGACAGATAATGTCTATCATAAGTTGAATGTTTAAACAAACAGAATAGAAATTGCGCATGAAAATAAGTCTACTGATTAAAAAGTTCATCCTTCTAGACATTAATCAGTCTTGTCGTGATTAGGCACGGGATCGGTGATCACTATAGGAGTCTTGGGAGAGTCGAATTCGAATTCCCGAGCATTAATCATATCTTGGATCTTGTTCTTCAATGGCCAACAATCATTAGTGTCATGTCCAATGCTGTCGGAGTGATAATCACATCTTGCATTGGGATTATACTGATGAGACAAAGTGTTAGGATTTCGAGGAGGATCCCTCAAAGTAATTAGCCCTTTCTTCAGCATCAGTTGCAACGCTTCAGCCAAAGTCATGTTGATCTTTGTGAATTGTCTTTTAGACGCGTTATGTTTACGTTGTGGTTTTGATGTTGGTGTGGAGATTAAAACTCCCCCAACCTGCTGGTTGCGTTTATCTCGACCTTTCTGGTTATACATAGCATTAGCCACGTAGGGCTTCTCAGATGAGTTGAAGTCAATGATCTTGTCGTTAATTAAATCTTGGATCTTATGCTTCAACAGTCTACAATCCTCTATATCATGACCGGGACTATTCGAATGATAGGCACATCTCGCGTGATACTTGTACCCAGGAGCAGGATTTGTAGGAATTGAATACGGAGGTAATAGGGTTATCAAGTTCTGATTGAGCAGTTGTTGCAGAACTTGAGACAGCGGCATGTGCAACAGAGCGAATGATCGCTTGGGTTTGGATTTCCATTTATCTTGACCATCTTGCTGCATATGTTGATCCTTCTCTTTCTTGATCAGAAGTGTCTTCAATTCTTCTTGCCCCTTGGCTAAGTTAAGGATCAAAGCTTGGAATTCGGCATTCTGAGCTTGGAGATTCTTGACAGATTGTTCGAGATCCATGTTCTCACTGAAATAAACAGTGGAAAGATGGGACACCTGTTTTATGAAGACCTATGATGCAATGTTTTATGAATGATATGTTTATGCATATGCGATGTTTTCAAGGAGTTAAAGGCTTTTTAACGCATTTAAAGAAAACAAAAATAGAAGCAAGAATAAATTAATAATTCAACTGGAAACCAATATATTATAAGTTTTATAGTTACATCAAAAAAAGAAACTGAAAATAATAAACAAAATAAAATAGAAAAGAAATCAATCTTCAAGTCGACGCTTCCTCTTCAACCCCCGGATCTCTTATTTATGGGCTTTGATCATTTCATTCTTTTCCTGGACAAGTCTATCAATCTCTTGTTCCCATGATTGTATTTGGTCCGGCGAAATGAAATCTTCAATCTTCCACTTGCGGGAGAAATAGTCAAGCATACTATCTCGTTCTTTAGTATTAGCCACTAGTACTGCTTTTTCAGCCTCAACCTCTTGTAAACGCTTTTAAAGATCAGCTTTTTCTTGTCTTAAATGAGCAACTATGGCAGCAAGGTCTTCGTCCGGAGCGGGTATATAAGGTTCCACTTCCACGTGAACCTCTGGAGGAGTGCTCCTTGGAAATATAGGTGTGTCAGATGTATATGATATTCCAAAGTCAACAACTCGATCGTAGATCCATCTAAAATAGAGGTCTGAAGGAGTGTAGTTTCTTAATCCCAAATCTCTTATACCTACCTTTTTACCTCGTACCAAGCTTTAATGAAATGGATCTTTTTTCCGGTTGTATCGGAATCGTAGTCAAAATTTTCCGCACTAAGATATATGGAATGTGGCCTATCTTTCAAAGCAAAACCAAACTGATGTTGAGCGAGGATAGGATTGTAAGTGATTCCCCCTCGGGTACCAAGAAGAGGCACATTAGGGAATTCTCCGCAACGATCAAATAACTGGATACCCTCGAACTCTTTTTGATGCCAGATGATGTCATCATAAGAAAGCTTCATAATTCTCTAAATCCAAGTCAAACCTTCTTCATTCTTTATTGCTGACCGGGGTAAGTGAGAAATAAACCACTTATGCAGGAGGGGGATGCATCCTAAGACACAACCTTGTCTCTTTGTTACTCTGGCATTGATGGAATGCAATAAATCACCAAGTAAAGTAGGAACAAGATTCTTGCTAAGGAAGATCTTAATAGAAGCCCTATCAACAACTTTGTCGCAACGATGAAATAAAACTTGTCTGTAATACGGTGAACTGACTTTTTATCGAAATGTTGCGGATAGCAAGAGTCGCCACCGACTTTTATTTTATCCAATTGGAAAGGCAAAAAGAACAGGAAAGACCTTTGAAAGATTTTGAGTTCGGGGGTAACTCGAAGGGACTATGATCTTTTATTCCGAGGGACTATGATCTTTTATTCCGAGGGACTATGATGATTTGAATTCGTAGGCAGCATATGCTAAGGTATCCCTATATCCGAGGGACTTGACTATTTTGATCGTAATCGAAGGCAACAGGCAACAAGAGGCGTTACCCTAGAGGTGGGTGTGTGTAGCAATCACGTGGTTCGAATTCAATTATGTTATCTTGATTTAGGTGAGCTATCGTTTAATTAATTAGTCTTGTCACTCCCTAATTACTAACCACGCAGTTAAATAATAATTATATTGTGCGAAAATTAAAAGACAGAAAATAAACCTACAACTATTACAAGGCTTCGGGATTAAGGGGTACATAACCAAAAATTGGGGGATGCGGAAAGTAAAGTGCGAGAATAAAAGGTCCTAATTACTATTACATCAAAAATGAATAATTGCGACCTATACACCTTCTAGAATTTAAATGACGGAAATTATGTAAAATAATTAAAATAAATGGCATAAATAAAGACAAAATTAAAAAATAATGAAGACAAATAAATTAAATAAATAAAAAATTAAATAAAGGCGGAAATTAAATGAACAAAATTAAAGGCATGCGACATACACTGGAGTGGAAGATGAGAAGAGAATTCGCGGATGCAGTTTAGAAAAATCATGGTCAAAAAACTTTATGGCTAAAAAACCCTAAGAGTAAAACCTTAGCCTACAGTTTGAATAGACAACTCTTACATTGTTGATACGTTCCTAAGGTCCTTGATTAAAGACTAGCCTAAACCCATTTAAACTAATTGTCTAATTAACCTAAATTAATTAACCTAAAATTAAAACTAGTATAAATTACTAAACCTAAGTTAAAAATTAATTATTATCTAAAAAACTAAATTAAATTAGAATTATATTATTAATCTAAATTAATTATCCTAATTACTAAATAATAAAAAAGTACTAAACCTAATTATTGATTTAAATAACCTAATTCTAATTATTAAATAAAAAACTTTGTGGTTAATTTATTAAAAAGAAAGTAAATAAAAAACAATCAAAACACAAAAGCTGAGAAGAAAAGGAAACATACCAGGGGGCGCTGGATCTGGTGCGTGAGGATCTTGGGAGTCCATGATAGGATTGTAGCTTGGTGGCCTTTAGATCTTGATCTCTGGAGATCCAAGGGTCTACGCGTGATGGTCTATAGTGAGGAGGCACGCGCGCGAGGCATGGGATTTGTGTGTTTCACTTGAGAATAAAATTATTAACTTCTCCCTGGATCGAACCCAGGTTGTGGTGGTTGCAAGCTTCTTTCCGTTGCCAAGTGTGCTGCGATTTTGATTCGTTAACTATCTATTCAACAATAAATAAATAGGAAAATATGTAAGGATTATGGAGAGTCAAACAGAAACATCAGCGTGGGTCCCAGTTGCGCCATGTAAGCCAATCAGGCATGGGGAGAGAATATTGAACCGCTGACTAACCAATGGATGTCACACGCGTATAATGATGAAGTCAACAGTCTTGTTCATCATCTTCCACGCCTCTTTTGCTACAGAATTGCTTCGCATGTTGCTGCAAATTGGCTACGAATCTTGCGTAGCTGATTCTGGAAAATTAAACACTAAAAACGACATTGTTAAACACACAAATAAATGCCCAGATCTATCAATCCGAGCCTTGCGAACACAGTAGGACAGTTATTTTCTTCTGAAACGGGCCGGAACCATGAAAACGAAAAGAAAGGTCCTTCTTGCCCTAACAATGGTGGATTGCTCTTCTCGCCTCAAAACTCAGCACCAGCGGCTCCAATCATCTCCCAACAACATTGTGTACTCAAATATAACATTAGTTTGTATTAAAATTCACTACAACATGAGATTCGATAAATATAAAAAAAATGAAGAAGATGAGTTTATGTATGCATGGTTCATACGGTTACATCTATGGAATCTATTCCATACCCACCTGAACTTACCTCAAAAGTACGATGGAGGCCTGGGAATTGCTTGAGGCAAACTCTAAAATAAAATTCGATGGTGCAAGTTTGTAAGGAATTTTTGGATGAGAAACCCTAATGCCTTGGCTGCAAGAACGTGTTTCTTTTTCTTTCCCCTTATTCTTGTGGTCTTGCTGAATATATAAAGGAGTGTAACTAGGGCAGTTGGTGGGCTTGGATACCAAGTGTTTGGAAAGAAAAAAGATTTGAATGGAAATTATCTTATTCTTTCTATATTTGCATAATATCTCTCTCATGGCATGCTCCACGAATTTGGACTCTCTTCTATGATTATTTGGGCCTTTGGATGTTTAAAAATAGAGCTTTAGGGTTTACTTCATTATTTTATGATTTTACTCAATTTATTTATCATTTAAATGGAACAAAATCCAAATAAATCAAATAAATGTCATAAAACAATGGGGATAAATTTATGGGCTCTTATTTAGGTCACCAACATGTTTAAAGTCCAAAACCTAGGCCTAATAACTCAAAAATACAAAATTGTCCAATTGTGGTTTCATGCTTTTCTTGAAAATCGATCAACTTGTACCACGCATATCTCCCTCATTTTTAATCATATGAAGGTGTTCTCATACTTTTTAGAAAGATCAAAGAGTACTTTAAACACCCCTTTTGGTTTCATCTCAATTGAGTCTACCATGTCCAAGTTATGAGTTTTGAGGAAAAATGGCTTTTTCGCGATCCTTTAGAGGGACCTGTAATGTGTTGGCTTATATCTTCCAAATGAAGAAATTTTGGACCTAGCATGTGAG
Source organism: Vicia villosa (assembly GCF_029867415.1). NCBI lineage: Eukaryota > Viridiplantae > Streptophyta > Magnoliopsida > Fabales > Fabaceae > Vicia > Vicia villosa. Next base: position 151,503 of record NW_026705289.1, on the reverse strand, counting down.
AGACAAAGTTTTAGAGAATTCAATTTCCTTCAAGATGAGCTTTGGATGGGCAATTTTTGATGTTCCATGTGAAAGTTATGGCCGGTCAAAGTTCAGTTGACTTTCTTCTAGAAAACCCTAATTTAGGAACTTTCCTTTTGATGATTTCTGAACTTTCCTTGATGAATCATGATCAATCCTTGATCGAATGATGAATGACACTTCATAATGAGGATTTTGACCAAAAATCAGAAGTTTTGACTGTATTTGTCCATAGTTTGACTTTTAGGCCAATCAGTCGATTATTGATCGTTTGAGCAGTTGACTGAGTAATCTTTTGAATCAGGGCTTGAAACTTGGCATGAGGATCCTTTGAGGCATATGAGAGACCATGGAGTCCATTAGAGGTATCAGAAGTTCAAAATCCTTTATTAAATTCGAAACCCTAATTTTGGAGGCTATTGTTTAGGAGAGATGTCTTTGAGTCCTTGTACTTTGATCTAAATTTGAATAGTATGGGCAAATTTTGGGGTATGACAGCTGCCCCGGTTCATTTTTCTTATATCTGAAGATGTAGACTGGCATGCGTGCCTGTCGAAATTTGAAGATAGAAGAGGATTGAACACTAGAATACCCAGGAATTTGCCCTAGCTGAAGTAGGGACTTTTGTCGGAGATGGGCTTGAAGATGCCATCCAGGTGTTGAGAAACTTGATTGAGATGGGCTTAAAGATGCCATCTAGCTTGGTAGACTTTAGAGTTAGAATACGTCGTACGTTAGACCGTATCTGAAGAATAGATTGAGTCATGCGTTAGACTGAATTTAGTTTGCATCAGCAGATGATGTCTGGAAAACCATGCGTTAGGCTCGAGGATATGTCGTACATTAGATCAGATCCAATCTGCATCCTTAGATGTCTGGAAGACTGTGCGTTAGGTCGAAGAATGAGTCTTGCGTTAGACTAATTCAAATTGCATCCGTAGATGTCTGGAAAACCGTGCGTTAGGTTGAAGGATGAGTCGTGCGTTAGACCCCATTTGCATTCGTAGATGTCTGGAAAGCCGTGTGTTAGGCTGAATCTTAGCTTAGTGTTTGTTGGAGATTGATCGTGTCAGCACCGTTCGTAGTAACTGAATTAGATCTTTGAGTGTTGACCGTTACGGAACCGTCCGAGGTTGCCTTTTTTAGACTTTGAAAGTTGATTATTTAAGGAACCGTCTGAGGTATCAACTTAATTTGAAGGTAGATTGTTTAAAGAACCGTCTGAGGTATCGACTTAAATCTGAGGTAGATCATTAAGGAACCGTCCAAGGTATCAACTTAAATCTGATGTAGATCATTAAGGAACCGTCCAAGGTATCGACTTAAATCCAAAGATAGATCATTAAGGAACCGTCAAAGGTATCGACTTAGATCCAAAGGTAGATCATTAAGGAACCGTCAAAGGTATCGACTTAGATCCGAAGGTAGATCATTAAGGAACCGTCCAAGGTATCGACTTAGATCCGAAAGGTTATGAAGTTGTTTATTTGACTACAGCAGTAACCTGAAAAAGGCAAAGTTAGTTTTTTATGCCATGTCATGATGCATGTAATGCGTTTATGTGACGGGTTTCTCAAAATAAATGAGAACCTTGCATGTTATGTACGCATTTGTCGCGATGCATTATGTATTATGTATGAACATGTATGCAATTGTATGAATATGTTTATGATTTATGACGTATGACTATGATTTATGCTATTTGACACATCTTGATTGAGAAGGTGGATCTCCATGTCATTGTAATTTTGATGTTTGATCTTATCTTGAAGATGCTCAGCTGGGGATTTATGATTTCTGCTTGGGGATGATCAGTAACTTGGGTTCCCTGATTGGGGATTAGAGATATTAATAAACCATGTTGGAGAAGAGCAAAGTGTTGGAGAACCGGTAGTGTTGAAGATGTAAACTCTGTTGGGGAGCCATGTCTTTGTCGGGACGAGAGCATTTGAAGATATCTTCTTGAGGATTGCTCTGTGGGTATATGATCTTGTGAACCCGGCTGTGGGAAGGCATGGATGCCTTGAACATTGCCCCCAGTATTATAGTAACTACCATTCCTGGATTTGATTAGGACACACCGCTGAGTATTGATTAGGATGTCAAACTGGATTTGCATAGATTTGCCCCCGATAGTAGAGACTTTGACAAGATTTGCCTCGCGAGGACTTTATGAGACGTGCACTATGGGTGACATGCCCCTAGTACTTAGTATGATGCCCCTGACTGATCGGGCAGTTGCTTCGGCCCCACTTGGGCGCATGCCCCTGATTGTAGATGCTTCTGAGGGATTTTTGTATTTTGACCTGATTATCCTAAATTGATCGGGAAATAGTTTGAAACTCACTCGATATAGGCATTTGAGAGTTTCTTGGAATTTTGACTTGATTGCCCCAGATTGATTGAGCAAAACGTGTCATGCCCCTTGTATACGTAGGAGACATTGCTTCTCGGAGTAATCTTGTCTGTCGGGGTAACTTTCAGTCATTAGTTGTACCCTGTGCAAGTTCTTTCTGATGCTAACATTTGAAATTATGTAGCAGAATATGCTTAATAAAGAATTCATAAGATGCAATGCATACGTTTGTCTTGAGTTTTTGAAAAACGTTAAAGCAGGAGATGTAAAAGTGGGATATTCGTAAAACATGATATTTGTAACAATGTGATGTTTGTAAAAACGTGATATCAACTCGGTATTTTTGGTAAACCTTAAGGAGTCAGGATACCTTTTTGGTGTCAGTATGCTTTCGAACTAACCATGCTTCAATTAGGACTTTCAAGGGTTGTAACGTGGCTTGGTTCACGGTTTAAGAAACAAAAGATAATGGCTCAAAATTTGATTGTACCCACCCCTCTTCGTGATGATCTTTAATCCTAAGCTCAGTTAATTCAACTCATGCATTCAGTTTCCAGGAGACTTTTGGATTTTCACCTTTGATAATGATGATGGTTCACAAGCAAAGAGAACTTTTGAGATGGCAGTCACTTCTTCCTTTTGGTAGTCACAACATTGTGTTGTTCAGGAATTTATTGACTTCTCTTTTTTCGTCTTTTTGATATCCCTAAATTTTGCCTGAACTGTCTATTTTGAGCTTACAGTCAGCGGGATGCCTTGATTTTTGCCTAAGTCTTCTTTTTGATTTTTGACTTAGCAGGCTTTTCTTTGCATATATGTTTTTCATTTTTTTAGAAAGATATTGACTGCCTTGCTTAATGATTTATGAACCATTATTGGATTTTGATTGACATCTCCGACACTTCTTTGATGTGTGCGGACGAACGCTCGTGATTGGAACCTTTGTTGAAAGGTGTACTGAATGATTCTCTTAAAATAGAATGCACAGCCAAATTAACTGAGAACTACCCTGCCCCAGGTTATGATCAAGGTTTTTAATTAGTACAAGAAAGAAACTTCTACTTCTTAGGCTCAAAGGGGTTGACGAGGGATTAACATCCTTATATCTCCACTGTTTAGGAATTGAAACAATGTCTGTACATCGTCAGCATAGTCCGCTCAAAATCATACTGTATGAGGTTGTGGTATCGTTTTCGTCATCCTCCCTCAAAAGGCATACAGCTTTAGCAGGAGTTGAATATCACGAAACATATGCAAAGTAAAGACATAATTTAAAGTGAGTGATAGCGAAATAATTTATTCAAGACAAGCATATGCAATGCACTGATGATGATTATTAAGACAGATAATGTCTATCATGAGTCAAATGTTTAAACAAACAGAAAGGAGACTTGCAAATGAAAGTAGATCTAATGATCCAAAAGTTTGTCCGTCTAGACGTCAGTCTGTCTTGTCATGACTAGGCATAGTAGCGGTGATCACCATAGAAGTTTTCAGGAGGGTTGAATTTGATTTCCCCGTCATCAATCAGATCTTGAATCTTATTCTCCAATGTCCAGCAATTATTTGTGTAATGTCCCGGAATGTTGGAATGATACGCGCACCTCGCATTGAGTTTATAGCCAGGAGTGGAGGTGTTAAAATTCTTAGGAGGGTCCCTCAGAATAATCAATTCGATCTTCAACATATGTTGTAATGCTTGAGCCAATGACATATTGAACTTGGTGAATTGACGCTTAGGTACGTCTGGCTTTCGTCATTATTCTAAAACTGGTGTAGAGATCAGAATTGTCCCCACGAATTGGTTGCGTTCATTTCGACTCTTCAGATTGTACCCAGCATTAGCCATATGAGGTTCCTTAGGTGAGTTGAAGTCAATGATCTTGTCATCAATGAGGTCTTGAATATTGTGCTTTAATTGCCAACAATCCTCTGTATCATGACCAGGACTATTCGAATGATAAGCACATCTCGCATGGTGCTTATACCCAGGAGTGGGATTGGTAGGAAATGAATATGGAGGTAAAAGAGTTGTCAAGTTATGATTGAGCAGTTGTTGGAGAACTTGAGACAGCGGTATATGAAATGGAGTAAATGACCGCTTAGGCTTGGATCTCTGATTATCTTGACCACCTTGATGCTTATGTTGATTCTTCTCCTTCTAGATCAGAAGTGCCTTCGATTCTTCTTGCCCCTTGGCCAAGTGAAAGATTATTTTTCGGAACTGGTTGTTCGAGATCCATTTTCTTGCTGAAATAAACAGCAAGGTCGGATGAGAGATCTATTGTAAGAAACCTGTTATGCGATGTTATGAATGCAAATGCAATATTTTCAAGGATCTTTAGGAATTTAGTTAGCAACATTAGAAAATGATTTGGTCGCGGCTTCGTCTAAAGAATCTTGGTCTTTGTCTTTGAATGTCCTTCTTTGAGAATCAAGCTCACCATATCGGGTGGGTCATCGCCTCTAATTCGGGATACTTCTGAATTTGAAGACACATGGCTAGAGGAAAATAAATCCTCTTGCCCCTTGGCAGGTGCTAAGCCTTTGGATTGGAAGGTATGTGGCTAGAGGAAGATAAATCCTCTTGCCCCTCGATAGGTACGGTGTCTCTGAACTGGAAGGCATACGACAAGAGTAAAATAAATCCTCTTGCCCCCTGATTGGGTACTCAGTCTTTGATTTGGAAGACAAATGGACAGAGGAAAGTAAATCCTCTTGCCCCTAGATAAGAATTCCGTCCTTGATAAGAGCACCTGAAATTGTGCGCCCTAAATCCCTAAGATCCTTGAAAGGGTTAGTTAATGTGCAATGTTATGATGTCATGCAGATGCAATGCCTTAAGTAAAGCATAGGGTAATAAGGACGAAATGTCCTACAAGCAAATCCTGCAAGGAAATAGAAGGGTAAAGCATGAGGTAATAAGGACGAAATGTCCTACAAGCAGATCCTGCAAGGAAATAGAAAGGTTAGATAGCAAACAAGTCACACAAGAGTCCTTAAGTTTAAAGGCTTGCATGAAGTATGACCAGGTAACTACCCTCCCCCAAAGGTACTTCTAAGGATAAGGATGATATCAGCAACAGGTTCTACCAAGTGACCCAGAATTGTCAGCCCTTCTAAAGCACCCTCGAACATGGTACATGCATACCACGCAATGATACTTTAGGAAGAAACCTATCTGAGCTGTAGTATCGGGTCGCGACCATAACTTGGCATGCACCAAGAATAGCCCTCCCACTACGTTCCTAAAAGTCAGGATGGGTTAAAGGTGACTAAAGGTCCTTGAGCTCCGACGCACCCAAAGATACATGCGTAAACCTCTCTCATGCAAAAGAGGTACACAATAACCACTGGAGGCCTAACTCAAGCGCGAACTTCATTTTGACCAATCCCAAGCATGCACAAGGGAGGTCTCCATGACTATGCCGCTCCTATCTTAAGGTGCACTCGAATCCGGGTGTAGGATTCATCTTCCATTCAATACCCAAAATGACCTTGAAAAATAAAGCAAGCAAACAAACAATTATGTGATCCTAAACTTTAAGGTAACCCCTCTTTTAATTCGAAAGCATCCCCAGCAGAGTCGCCAGTTCTGTAATACGGTGAACTGACTTTTTTATCGAAATGTTGCGGATAGCAAGAGTCGCCACCGACTTTTATTTTATCCAATTGGAAAGGCAACAGGAAAGACCTTTGAAAGATTTTGAGTTCGGGGGTAAGTTATACAAAGGGAAGGTGTAAGGCACCCTTTTGCATCCATGGCTATCCATGGGCTCTTAATTGCTTAGCTCACTTGTTTGTTTGAATTGTTTGAAAAGTGTCGTGTGTGGATAGTAAAAAGATTTTGTTAAGGACTTTAGCTTTTAAATAAGCGTAGCCTTGTTTGAAAGTATTTGAAAATGAGTTGGAAAAGATTTTGAAGTTTGATTTGAATGGAGCAAGCAATTAAGAGCTACCTACCATAAGTTTGTCTTTCTTGTTCTTTAAGTCTTTCGGGCGAAAGGATCTATCCATACCATAAGAGGGCAGGAAGTCTTTCAATTGGATGTGCGGGTCATCGAAGGGTCATCGAGTGATCGTTCGCCATGAGACTGTCCCTACCATAAAAAGGGCAGGTAGTCTCGGGGAAAGATATAATAGTCATTTAGGCAACAGTAAGGATACCTTAGCATTCGAAGGGACTATCATCATTCATCGAGGCAATATCGAGGGACGTGGTCATTTTGTTCGTAGGCAACTCGAAGGGACTATGATCTTTTATTCCGAGGGACTATGATCTTTTATTCCGAGGGACTATGATGATTTGAATTCGTAGGCAGCATATGCTAAGGTATCCCTATATCCGAGGGACTTGACTATTTTGATCGTAATCGAAGGCAACAGGCAACATGAGGCGTTACCCTAGAGGTGGGTGTGTGTAGCAATCACGTGGTTCGAATTCAATTATGTTATCTTGATTTAGGTGAGCTATCGTTTAATTAATTAGTCTTGTCACTCCCTAATTACTAACCACGCAGTTAAATAATAATTATATTGTGCGAAAATTAAAAGACAGAAAATAAACTTACAACTATTACAAGGCTTCGGGATTAAGGGGTACATAACCAAAAATTGGGGGATGCGGAAAGTAAAGTGCGAGAATAAAAGGTCCTAATTACTATTACAACAAAAATGAATAATTGCGACCTATACACCTTCTAGAATTTAAATGACGGAAATTATGTAAAATAATTAAAATAAATGGCATAAATAAAGACAAAATTAAAAAATAATGAAGACAAATAAATAAAATAAATAAAAAATTAAATAAAGGCGGAAATTAAATAAACAAAATTAAAGGCATGCGACATACACTGGAGTGGAAGATGAGAAGAGAATTCGCGGATGCAGTTTAGAAAAATCATGGTTAAAAAACTTTATGGCTAAAAAACCCTAAGAGTAAAACCTTAGCCTACAGTTTGAATAGACAACTCTTACATTGTTGATACGTTCCTAAGGTCCTTGATTAAAGACTAGCCTAAACCCATTTAAACTAATTGTCTAATTAACCTAAATTAATTTGTTAGACGCTGGCCTAAAGATCTAGAGGGGGGGGGGGGTGAATAGATCTCACTAAGTTTTTACGGATTTTTCTACTGACTCGAGCGAAAGCGGTTCTGAATCGACTTGCGTCTATTCCGGACCGCTATTGCAAAGGTCGTATGTGTTTCAAAACCAAAAAGTAAGTGGAATTGATGGTGAAGTAATATGATGGCTAACCAATACGTTTAACAACTGAAAACCAATTAACTCCTAGATTGACAACTTTGATTTGCAATGCAGTAAGATTGGATTAAGCAAAAACACAAACACTTGGTGATACGTTCAAATTGATAGTGATTCAAGTTGTGGTGAATTGTGATGTTTATGCAGAACTTTAATTCACAATTTTAACACTTGAATCGTTGATCAATTTTGCACTTATAACCAATTATGAACAGAAAGTAAAAGAGAAAGTAAAAGCGACAAGAACACGATATTTGTTTAGGCAGTTCGTCGATCGTCCTCGCTACGACTACGTCTGCCCCCAATTCCAAATTGAAATTGGGTAATCTTTCATTAATGTTGAAAGTAGTATATACAAAGAAGATAACAAAGCGATAAACGATAAACCAATTATGTCGATCCTTTGAATCTTCTTCCCCCTTAATCTTGAGCCAGATCAAGGTTATCCAAGAGCTTCACTTTGATTCCCTTCTGCAGTGTCTTGATTCCTTGAACTCCCCGTTCCTCAATCGTTACACTCAGCCGAATCCTCAATGAACGCCTCTTGATAAAAACCCCCAAGAACCACCCGTCGTGGAGGACAAAACCCGCAGATTTTATTCACCAACAAACCCCACAAACCTTCACCCACTAGGAATCTTCAATTCCGTTCCATGGACGTTATCGAACTCATCACTAACCCGCAACGCAAGAATGATTATGTGTAATTGTGTTGGAGATGATGAAGAACGAAGATGAGAAGCGTTTGTGTATCTTTCAGTCGTTGGTGTTGCTTGAATAATTACCCTTGCACAATATATATGATTGCATAACAGTTAGAACCAAGAAAAACTGATTTTTGAACTTTCTTGATCAGTTAGGTCGACCACTTGTAGTGCTTAGGTCGACCTAACAGAGCTTGCAGAATTTTGCTCCCAGTTAGGTCGACCTGTTGAAGGAGTAGGTCGACCAGAATCCTCTTCTGATGCATTCTGGGGACATTTTCACAGATTAGGTCGACCTAGTTGATGTGTAGGTCGACCTAACAGGCTGGTATGTAGAATTCATCAATTTAGGTCGACCTAAATGATGTGTGAGTCGACCTAGCAGGGATATATGAATTTTTCTCCATTTTAGGTCGACCTGGGTTGATGGTAATTAACCTAAAATTAAAACTAATTTAAATTACTAAACCTAAGTTAAAAATTAATTATTATCTAAAAAACTAAATTAAATTAGAATTATATTATTAATCTAAATTAATTATCCTAATTACTAAATAATAAAAAAGGACTAAACCTAATTATTGATTTAAATAACCTAATTCTAATTATTAAATAAAAAACTTTGTGGTTAATTTATTAAAAAGAAAGTAAATAAAAAACAATCAAAACACAAAAGCTGAGAAGAAAAGGAAACATACCAGGGGGCGCTGGATCTGGTGCGTGAGGATCTTGGGAGTCCATGATGGGATTGTAGCTTGGTGGCCTTTAGATCTTGATCGCTGGAGATCCAAGGGTCTACGCGTGATGGTCTATAGTGAGGAGGCACGCGCGCGAAGCATGGGATTTGTGTGTTTCACTTGAGAATAAAAATATTAACTTCTCCCTAGATCGAACCCAGGTTGTGGTGGTTGCAAGCTTCTTTCCGTTGCCAAGTGTGCTGCGATTTTGATTCGTTAACTATTTATTCAACAATAAATAAATAGGAAAATATGTAAGGATTATGGAGAGTCAAATAGAAACATCAGCGTGGGTCCCAGTTGCGCCATGTAAGCCAATCAGGCATGGGGAGAGAATATTGAACCGCTGACTGACCAATGGATGTCACACGCGTATAATGATGAAGTCAACAGTCTTGTTCATCATCTTCCACGCCTCTTTTGCTACAGAATTGCTTCGCATGTTGCTGCAAATTGGCTACGAATCTTGCGTAGCTGATTCTGGAAAATTAAACACTAAAAACGACATTGTTAAACACACAAATAAATGCCCAGATCTATCAATCCGAGCCTTGCGAACACAGTAGGACAGTTATTTTCTTCTGAAACGGGCCGGAACCATGAAAACGAAAAGAAAGGTCCTTCTTGCCCTAACAATGGTGGATTGCTCTTCTCGCCTCAAAACTCAGCACCAGCGGCTCCAATCATCTCCCAACAACATTGTGTACTCAAATATAACATTAGTTTGTATTAAAATTCACTACAACATGAGATTCGATAAATATAAAAAAAATGAAGAAGATGAGTTTATGTATGCATGGTTCATACGGTTACATCTATGGAATCTATTCCATACCCACCTGAACTTACCTCAAAAGTACGATGGAGGCCTGGGAATTGCTTGAGGCAAACTCTAAAATAAAATTCGATGGTGCAAGTTTGTAAGGAATTTTTGGATGAGAAACCCTAATGCCTTGGCTGCAAGAACGTGTTTCTTTTTCTTTCCCCTTATTCTTGTGGTCTTGCTGAATATATAAAGGAGTGTAACTAGGGCAGTTGGTGGGCTTGGATACCAAGTGTTTGGAAAGAAAAAAGATTTGAATGGAAATTATCTTATTCTTTCTATATTTGCATAATATCTCTCTCATGGCATGATCCACGAATTTGGACTCTCTTCTATGATTATTTGGGCCTTTGGATGTTTAAAAATAGAGCTTTAGGGTTTACTTCATTATTTTATGATTTTACTCAATTTATTTATCATTTAAATGGAACAAAATCCAAATAAATCAAATAAATGTCATAAAACAATGGGGATAAATTTATGGGCTCTTATTTAGGTCACCAACATGTTTAAAGTCCAAAACCTAGGCCCAATAACTCAAAAATACAAAATTGTCCAATTGTGGTTTCATGCTTTTCTTGAAAATCGATCAACTTGTACCACGCATATCTCCCTCATTTTTAATCATATGAAGGTGTTCTCATACTTTTTAGAAAGATCAAAGAGTACTTTAAACACCCCTTTTGGTTTCATCTCAATTGAGTCTACCATGTCCAAGTTATGAGTTTTGAGGAAAAATGGCTTTTTCGCGATCCTTTAGAGGGACCTGTAATGTATTGGCTTATATCTTCCGAATTAAGAAATTTTGGACCTAGCATGTGAGAGAAAAAGTTGTAGAGAATTCAATTTCCTTCAAGATGAGCTTTGGATGGGCAATTTTTGATGTTCCATGTGAAAGTTATGGCCGCTCAAATTTCAGTTGACTTTCTTCTAGAAAACCCTAATTTAGGAACTTTCCTTTTGATGATTTCTGAACTTTCCTTGATTAATCATGATCAATCCTTGATCTAATGATGAATGACACTTCATAATGAGGATGTTGACCAAAAATCAGAAGTTTTGACTGTATTTGTCCATAGTTTGACTTTTAGGCCAATCAGTCGATTATTGATCGTTTGAGCAGTTGACTGAGTAATCTTTTGAATCAGGGCTTGAAACTTGGCATGAAGATCCTTTGAGGCATATGAGAGACCATGGAGTCCATTAGAGGTATCAGAAGTTCAAATTCCTTTATTAAATTTGAAACCCTAATTTTGGAGGCTATTGTTTAGGAGAGATGTCTTTGAGTCCTTGTACTTTGATCTAAATTAGTATGGGCAAATTTTGGGGTATGACATTGTCCATATATCAACAAAGTTAGCACACTTTCCAAGGCATCCATGCTTAGAGCTTTAGCAAAGATCTTGGTCTTCTCGTATAAGAAATCCATAGGTATTCCAGAATAGCCTCTTCTATTGATCCAAACCTTGTTAATTTCTGCCCTTGGTAAGTGTAAGGCAGCAGCAATGTCTTCCAACTTAGGACCTCCTTCCTCACCAGTGTAAGGAATTTGATCAGGTATAGGGATTTCCATTATATGAGAAAATTCTTCCAATGTAGGTACCAATTGAAAATCTCTATAAGTAAAACAGTGAAGAAGAGGATCATAAAACTGCATCATAGAATTGAGGAGAGCTTCATCCACTTTGATTCGCACTAAATTTATCAGCTTATTGAGAGGCTCGGTGAGGACGAGAGAACCAGTAATATCATCACATAAGAGTTTTAATGTAGTAGGTACTTTCTTGAAGTTGAGAAAGAAAGGCTTACGGACTAGGATTCCCATATTCAAATAACCTACAAAACAAATTATGGTTAAAAAAACTTTTTTCTCCTTGAAATGGGTTAGCCATGTCATGAATGCATGTATGCATGATGCATCACAGAAAAACAAATCCACACAAATCACACAATTTTTTGCTTAAGGCTTGCATGGAGTATGATCAGGTGTCCTTCCCAAAGATACTTCTATGGATAAGATGAAATCAGCAACGGGTTCTATGAGTTATCCAGAATTGTCGGCCCTTCTAAAGCACCCTCGGACATGATGCATTTGCACCATGCAATGATACTTTGAGAGAGAACCTATCTGAATTGTAGCATCGGGTAGCGACTAGTTCTCAACATTTGTCAAGAGTAGTCCCCCACCACGTTCCTAAAGGCCAGGTTGGGTTAAAGGTGACTAAAGGTCCTTGAGCTCTGGCGCACCCACAGGCACATACATAGACCTCCCTCATTTGAGAAAGGTGTGCATATGGCTATGGAGTCCTAACTCAAGAGTGAACTTCATATTGACCAATCTCCCACATATGTGAAAGAGGTCGCCATGACTATGCCACTCCTAATCTTAAGTGTTCTTGAATCCGGGAATAGGATTCGTCCTTCATTTAATTCCCATAGTGCCCCTGAAAAATAAAACAAACAAAGCAAACAATAGAAAACATTTAAGTGAATCCTAAGCTTTTAAGGTAACCCCTCTTTTATAAGAAAATTCTCCCCAGCAGAGTCGCCAGTTCTGTAATACGGTGAACTGACTTTATTTGAAATGTGCGGATAGCAAGAGTCGCCATCAACTTTTATTTTATCCAAATTAACCGAAAGGCTAAAAGAATGGGAAAAAGCTTTTTTAAAAGAAACTGAGTACGGGGGGTAATTTATACAAAGGGAAGGTGTAAGGCACCCTTTGTATCCATGGTTATCCATGTGCTTTTAATTGCTTTGCTCTTTGAAACCAAAAGTTTAAGAATGTAGAAGAAGAAGAAATAAGAACTTTAGCTCGTAAATGAGCGTAGCCTTATGAGTGTTTAGAAAAAAGGGTAGAAAAGGAATTTTAAACCAGAACAAAACAATTAGGGGCAATTACCTGGTTAGATGAAAAATGTTCTTTTAGCCTTTCAGGGCTATCCATACCATAGGAGGGCAAGGAAGTCCTTTTATTTGAAGGTTGAAGGGTCGTCGAATTACCCTTCGCCATAAGACTGTCCCTGCAATAGAGGGGCAGGTAGTCTAGGGGAAGGATTAGAATAGCCATTTACTTTTAGGCAACCGGAGGATACCTCAGCACTTCGTAGGCAACTTCGAGGGACGAGATCATATTAGCGAATCGAAGGCAGCTTCATTGGGACTTATGATCTTAGAATGAACCGAGGGCAACATTGCTGAGGTATCCTCGTATTCGAGGGACTTGGTTATTCTGCACTGAAAAACACAAGGCAACAGGCAATAGGCAACAAGAGGGGTACCATAAAAGGTGTGTGGGTGCAACAATCACGTGATCAGATTCAAAATAAATTATCTTGTAAAATTAATGATTCTAATTCAATTCGAGGTTACCACTCCCTATGATTACTAACCACGAATTTAATACATACAATGTTAAGTGCCTTCAAGGCCACACAATACAACCAGGGAACAGTTACATAATCAGCCATGGGGATGGGGAAAAAAGGCAATAATAAAACCCCAGTAAGGCAATAAGGGTTGACACAAGTAGTAATAAAAGGAAAAATTAAAATAAATTAGGTTTCAGGGTTACCGACTAATCGAGCTTTGACCGGTTGGTTAACCCTGAAAATTGGAAAAAAGAAAAATAAATAGAAGGGGTGAGTGCATTACCAATTCATTGACAGTTAAGGCTAACCCTAATTTGATAAAAAGAGGCAAAATAAAATTTAAAATAAATATAGAATAGGACGTAGCTTTTGATCTAGTATGGCTCGTAGTCGGAGGAAACCTGGTGCTAACCCTGAAAAAATTGCACAAGGAAAACGTTTTCAGTGTAGGCACGCTCTTCGTAAACCCTGATTAGGGTACGAATTAATGTGTTTTAATAGAATAAATAAAATTAATTTAATTAATTATTGGTTTGTCAACCTAATTAATTAAATCGGTGAAAATCAATTTTCGATTAAAAATCTAACCCTAATATTTATTTTAATCAATTAATAACATAATTATAGTTAATTAAATATTTAAACAATTAAGCCAATTTAAACATTTGATCATTTAAATCAAAATAAAAATTATTATTAGTAATTAAAATGAACATTCGTATTTCTTATATTTTTTATGATAGAGAAAATTTAAACCAATTTTATTAAAAAGGAGTATTAGAATAGTTTTAAAAATAAATATAAACAAATAAATAAAAACTAAAAAGAATAAAAAAATTTCTTAGCTTTTGATTTGGTGTGGAGTGACTGAGGGCGCACAGCAAGGTCCTTCATCCAGGGGCGTAAGATCATGGAAGTTTGTGATTTGGTGGCTGGGATTGAAGGTGTATCTTGAACTGGCGTATGCGCAAAGTACTGGATCTACAAATGTCAAAAGAAAGATAGAAAGGAAAATAATGAAGAAAAATTTGTCTGGAACAAGGATCGAACCCCTGTTCCTATACGTAACCACACGTGACACTACAATCTGGGCCAGCTGCATCTGCTGTCAATGAAACAAACGCATAATATGATATTAAGAAAACAAAATTATTTGAAATCAAAATTTGTGTTCCGCATGGGCCATCTTCTTCGTTGGAATAATTCTGGAAAAAAGCCACACTTTTGGCTACAGCTCCAAAACGTTGCCATAGACCGGCAAACGTCAACACGTGAAAACACCAACAATAAATTCAATCTCGGGGCATAAACCGATTGGAAATCGATCCCTGAGTTCGACGGTACCCTTAGTTTCATCTAATTTTGGCTAAATCTCGAAGCCCCAAATCGGAGCTTCGAACCCTAACAATGGTGAACGAGTAGTTTCGTCCTTAAATTTCAATTCAACCAACCAGCAAGCATCGAATCATTAATACAAACAAGAATATGGGAGCAAATTCAATTGAAAACACATGAATGTATGGAATCGAAGTTAAAATTAAAAAGGACAAACCGAACTCGTATTTGGTGTTTCTGGGCGTATGGAAGACTTGCAAATATCTGGGATGAATCAGATAAGATTAATGAACGTGTTGGGATGCTATGAATTGCTTTAATTGCGCTAAAACCTTGACTGCAACTTTATTCTTTCTCACGGTTTTCTTGCCATTGGAACAGGGTCTCCTTGCGGCCAATCCTCTCCTTGGGCATGTGAATGAGTTCTCAATTTATGTGTGACTGAACTAGGGCAACAAAAACTCATCAATTCTTGGTGATTTGGTTGATTGAAATTTGATTTTTTGGATGAATATTTTTTATGTGAATCTTGCTATTTGGACCAATATTGTATCTTCTCTTGCCAATCTTGTATCCCACGAATTTTGAAACAAATATGGAGTGATTTCAAGATTAAAATTGATCAACATAATATCTTTAATTAATTCTTTGATTTCCCTTTGATTTATATGCATTATATCACTTTTAAATGAATAAAAAATCCATATAAAATCAAATAAAACTCACTAATTCGTGAGAGTGGGATTGTATGTCTTGGATATCATAAGGAACAAGATTGGGCCAAAAAAGGTTGGGTCCATTTGCAAAAATATCATTTTTGAAGCCTTTTTGTTTCACATTTTTCTCTTGAAATTGTGCAACTTTGACAAGGCATATCTCCCTCAATTTTTAAGGTATGGAGGAGTTCTAAGATTTATTAGGAACCTTGAAGAGTCCTTTAATCAATGTTTTTGGTCCCATGTCAAGATAATTTTCCACGCTCCTTGTGTGCTCTTTTGAAAAAGATGACTTTTTATGGACTTTTGAAAAGGACCTATAATGTTTTGATCCATATCTCTCAAATGAAGCATTTTTAGACTTGTCTTGTGAGACACAAAATTGTAGGGAATTAAATTTCCTTCAAAATGAGATTTGGATGGAAAATTTCGGATATTCCATGTGGGATTTATGGCTGGTCAAAGTTCAGTTGACTTTCTCCTATGAAAACCCTAATTTAGAAACTTCTGAAATTGTTGATTTCTAATCTTTCCTTGATGAACCATGATCAATTCTTGATCAAATGGTGAATGATACTTCAAAATAAGGATGTTGACAAAAGATCAGGAATTTTGACTGTACTTTGACCACAGTTGACTTTTAGGTCAAATCAGTCGACTGTTGACTTTCTGAGTAATTGAGTGATCAACTCTTTGAATTGAGACCTGAATTTTGTCATGGAGGTAGTTTGGAATATCATAAACCATATGAGATGCCTTGGAGCCTTTGTTTCATTGATTTTCTTCAGAACAACACAAACCCTAGTTTCTTGAGCCTTTGTTTAGGAGGATGTCTTTGAGCTTTGTAATTTGATGTGAGTTTGAATTAAGAGAAATAAGATGGGCAAATTTTGGGGTATGACAGTTGGTAAGCTATACCATGGAGGACAACCCAGTCTTGACAATGTTTTGCTTGTTAAAGGGCTAACTGCAAACCTGATTAGCATTAGTAAACTATGTGACCAAGGTCTCAAAGTTAACTTGTGACCAACGAGTTAGGTGAAGTTGTCATGAAGGAAACCAAATCCAAAGATAACTGCTACCTATGGAATCCTCAAGAAATAGAATTCTTTTCAACTTGTTTGATGTCAAATGGGGATGAAGCTAAGGTATGGCATCAAAAGCTTGGACATCTCCACCTTAAAGGTATGAAGAAGGTTATATCCAATGAAGCTGTCAGAGGCATTCCCAAATTAAAGATTGATGAAGAAAATATTTGTGGTGAATGTCAAATTGGGAAACAAACAAGGATATGTCCCATAATAAGCTTCAACATCTGACTACCACTTCTAAGGTTCTTGAGTTACTTCACATGGACTTAATGAGACCTATGCAGGTTGAAAGTATTGGAGGAAAGAAATATGTATGTGTTGTTGTGGATGATTTCTCTAGATTCACCTGGGTGAGCTTCATCAGAGAAAAGTCTGATGTCTTTGAAGTCTTAAAAGAACTGTGTCAAAAACTTCAAAGAGAGAAAGGGTGCAATGTGGTCAGAATCAGAAGTGACCATGGGAAAAAAATTTGAGAATAGCAAAATAGAAGATTTTTGTTCTGCTGAAGGGATAAGTCGTGAGTTTTCATCACCTATCACTCCTTAACAAAATAGGGGTTATGGAACGCAAAAATAGGACTATCCAAGAGTGTGCAAGGTTCATACTTCATGCTAAGAACTCCCATACTATTTATAGGCTGAAGCTATGAACACTGCATGCTATATCCTTAACAGATTGACTATCAGATCAGGAACATCAATAACTCTCTATGAATTATGGAAAGGATAGAAGCCAACACTTAAATACTTCCATGTGTTTGGAAGCAAATGCTACATATTGGCTGACGGGGATCATAGGAGGAAAATGGATCCTAAAAGTGATGAGGGATTATTTCTGGGATACTCTATCAACAGTAGAGCATACAGAGTATTCAACACAAGAACAAAAGTGATGATGGAGTCAAAAAGTGTGGTGGTTGATGACTCACCAAAAGAAGATGTTGTCACAAGTTCTTCCCTATATATGACTATGAAAAATATGCCCCTACTGAGAATGATGAAACGTCCCCTCCTCTAAAAGGTATTGTTGTTGACTCAAACGATAATGTAGAATCCACGGACACTGAGAAGGTTGATAAAGGATCCTTTATCAGGATCTAAAAAGATCATCCTAAGAAGCAAATCATAGGAGATCTGAGTAAAGGGGTAACCACCATGTCAAGAGTGTCATACCCTAATTTTTGACCCCCCTGAGATGTCATATCTTCAGGATTTTTCATCAGGTCAAGACAAGTTTCCAGAGCAGTTACTTCTCCACCTGGTATCTAATCGAGGATGCTCAAAGACAAGAAAGCTCAGGCAAAGGATCAATCAATACAAGGATGAGTCCCTAATACAATCATGGGGGCTCAAGGACTTCATTATTACACCTTTGATTGATTAAACATCCAGTCATCTGAGTACAGGTTTACTCAGGTCACCAAACTAGGGTTTTAAGCCTAATCAAGGACTGAAATCAGGGATCACATTTGGGAAACCCTAAAAAGCCCCAGGAAACCATTCAAAGACATCAATCATCTTCAAATAACTCATATGACAAGATCCACTGGACATTACACCTCAGTTCAAAGTCTACACTCATCATTGTCCTCTGGTCGACAATTAGGGTTTTTGACCTAATTCACCAAGATAGTTGACTTTTAATCAGGGCATGGATCAAAAACTCAATACATGATTCAAGAATCTCTACTACCTCAATATAATCCATTTACATCATTCATTTGAGGATAAGATCTTGTTTCTACACAAAAGTCCAAAAATTCACTTTGTCAGGAAAAGTCAACTGTGTGGGATCATCATTGACTTTTAAGGTTTTTGGTCAAAAAATGACTTTCAAAGATCAATATCATCAATATATGGATATTAAAGTCATTTGACCAAAGAAATTCAAAGAAATTCATCAAGGAGCAAAAAGTCGGGAATTAGGGTTTTTGAGGGCATTGTGAGAACTCAAAATTTCACCTACACAACTCAAAAAAACTTCCAACATGAAAGTTGTAGATCTTGCAAAATAAAACAACATCTTACAAAGGAACTTTTTTCAAAAGATCAATCATTTATGAAGTTTTGGAAATTTTGAAGTTTAGGTCATAAACACTTAGAAATTTTTCTAAGTGTTTTAACTTAGTTTTCATCCAACTTTAGGCTCATTTTTCACAAATTTCCCAAAGGATTCTGAAGAAACTCCAAACTAATGATTTGAAGTAGATGTTTAGGGCTTTCCAAATTGTGTTCAACCTTCTTCAAATTCAATTTGAGCTAGGAGTTATGCTTGTTCAAAGTTGGCCTCATGAAGTAAAATTATAGGTCATGTACAATTTGGAACTTTGCAATTTTGTGCATTTTGCTTCACTAAGTGATGCTACACGACCTCTAATGCATCTGAAACCATACCATACATCAATTTCCATCATTGCATAAGGATTAGAGAAGATTCCCAAAAACAAAGGCATGTGATTATGTAATGATTGCATTTTTGAATTTATGGCAAATTGGTGATTCATCAAAGGAATCTTCTCCCAACCAATTGGAGCTCATTTCTGCAGCCATTTGGTCCCCTAAGATCAAGAAAAACCGATGGCTAGGGAGTGGTATCAAAGAGCTCATCATTGCACTTGGAATATTCTTTGAATTCCTTCATGGCTAAGAAACCAAACTTGCTTCACTAAGCAAGCTCACTCTCCCAATCAGTACTGAGACATTTGCCTATAAATAGAGGCCTCATTCTCATTCAGAAAACACACCAAAGCAACCATATTCCTTGCTTTCTCTTTCTCTTCTCATGTTCATTGTTTTTCAAAGTTCTTTGGCAAGAAGAATCGATTTCTTCAAACCAGAGCTTATCTTTGGAAAGTGAGCATTCTAACATCTCAAGGGAGGTCATTTGAGGTGATCCAAGCACCTGGATCACTTCTGTAAGTGGAGGAACACCATTGTTGCTCTCACTTTGGAGCATTTGCAGTTGGAGGTCCATGGAGTAATTCAGGAGGTTCTGAGGCAAGCCAATCATCCAGGCATAATCCTCAGGTCAAAGTAAAGCTAACCAGATGGCTGCAGCTCATCTGTAACTCCAAATTCAACAACCTCCATGTTCACTTGAAGCTGAAATCGAGGGAGGTCCATAGAGCAATTCAGGAG
This sequence comes from Vicia villosa, assembly GCF_029867415.1. NCBI lineage: Eukaryota > Viridiplantae > Streptophyta > Magnoliopsida > Fabales > Fabaceae > Vicia > Vicia villosa. Next base: position 131,944 of record NW_026705289.1, on the reverse strand, counting down.
GATTCAAGCTCCAATAAGCATTCAGTTAGCATCATTGAGTCTCAGGGAAGCTATTGAGATCATTCATTCAAGCTAAGGTGCTCTCAATCATCCTCACGGCCTCCATTTTCAGAGGTAAGTTTCTGAACTTCACCTCTTTAATTTAAGCACTCACTGAGTTAAAGCTCGATTCTATCTTGTTTAGCATCATCAGAGGATTGAAAACCCTCTATCATCTTGCATTTATTCATCTTGTTTGTCATTTAATTTCAAACTTAGGGTTTATATGTTCTTAGAGTTTTCTGAGAAATTAGGTAGCTATAGTTCATATAAATAAATGTTAGTTACATATCTGGATTCGTGAGGAAATTTAGAACAAGATTGATGTTTACATCATGTCATTTAGTTGAGAAACCAGAGAGTTAGGATTTTGAAAATCTTTGAGCTCGAGGAAGAAGATGACTATGGCCATGGCGCGCAAAATTTGAATCTGGGGCCAAAGTTTATTTTATTTTGAATGGTATGCGTTCCTTAAACGACTGAACGAACTTGCCCTAGTGGCCTCCCATACGCCCTTAGTCTCATCATGCCTCAAGTCTGGGGTTCGAATCCCCCTCGCCCCAGACTTTTTGATTCTTTTATTTTTCAATGATTTACTAGTTGTTTTGAAACATAACCAAATAAATGCAAGTTACTATCACCACACGCGCGTTGGCTCAGTGGTGTTTGTTTTGAGTGTGTGACCTAGAGGGCGTGGGTTCAAACCCTCCAAGGGCCAAAACTTTTTTTTAACACACAATTTCTTTCATTTTCTCACAAACTTCACATATTTATTTAACCTATCAAATTAATTTATTTTCACTTCATTTTTCACACACTTATCATTTAATATACCTATTTTGTGAATAATCAAAAAAATCATAAAAATATTATTTATTTCTTGAATTTTAATTAGGTTTAAAATAGTATGTTTTTAAGTGTTTTCTTAAATACTTTAAATATATATTATCACTTTATTTTAACCTAATCACTTTGTAAATAATTTTATGATAAAACCCTAATTGTTTAGGTCTTAATTAGTTAAAAAGTCTTTATTTTTACCCTAATTAAGTTGACTTTTGTCAATTTTCAAAACTGTTTTCAATCTCCGAATAAATCAAATGATTAGGGTTTTCAAACAACAAGACCTTGTATCAGTCAAAATCATTTTCAAATTGCTCTCATAACCAGTACTGTAAGTCCCAAAAACCTTCTCTTCTTAGCTTGTTTTCAAAACTGTATTTTCAAAATCTTCTTTCTGTTTTCAAAACATTCTTCTGGTATTTGAAGGGCATTATTCCCGGTGAAACTCTTCAGATACCTATGTGACCTTTGTCCATCTTCACTTCTTCTGTTTTCAAAAAACATTAACTGTTTATCATATATATATTCAACTGTTATCAACAAAACAACAAAATTACTGTTGAGGCTCTGTACATACTTCTTCAATGGCCTCCACTCCATCCAGGTTAGGCTTTACAAGCTTTCAATTTACAGTCTTTATTTAAATTACTGTCAAATATAAACTGTACATATATATATTAGTTTAGAACTACGTTTGAGTATAAACCTTAGGACAGTTAAACTATATATATATTATAGGAATATGACCTAGGATTGAGAATGTCTTCCCGGTGAAGGCTCTTTCCTAATTAGAGATCTGTAGTTCAAACCCCCAAGATGAATTATTCCCGGTGAAACATCTTGGCAAAAACCTTAGAATCCAAATAAATAGGACACATCCACCCAAAGAGGAATTATTCCCGGTGAAACCTCTTACCCATTTGCTTAGAGCCAAAATAAGTTCAAAACTACATAGCTTTCTCTTGTGCTATAACAAGGACCCTCGATTAGCCTCCTCTTGGGCTTTGTACAAGGACCCACAGGCTTCTTAAAAGCATTTCCAGCTTCCTCTTGAGCTTGTATACAAGGACCCATCAGGTTTCTTATAAACATAGGAACAGGTCTTTAGCCACCTTTTAGCCTACCCTGGTGAGTTTTCTTCCAATTTAAACCAGACTTTAAACAAGCTAAGTTTGTCTCAATTTTGCATTGAGTACACCTTTTGGAATGAGAGACATGGACAGTCTCTGTCACCCTTATCTTCATCAATCTTCCTTAGCAGAGTCTAGGATCCATGCTTTGGGTCATCCTCAGCATTGAGTCAGCCTTCATCTTGGGCTTTAAACAAGAAGTCTCCATTAGATAATCTTTCTGCCATTCATTTCCAACAAAACCCCTGGAAAGGGTTAGCCTCCAAAGTCAATTAAAATCAACCTCCATTTCAATAAATCCCTGGAAAGGGTTAGCTTCCACACATTCCTTCATGTCAATAAAAACCCCTGGAAAGGGTTAGCCTCCAAAGTTAATTAATAAATAATTTCATTCTCTTAGGAGATAATTTCCCCAAAAGAGTCAAAACCCCTGGAAAGGGTCAGCCTCCAAAAAAACATGATAAAGTCAGTCTTTTACCAAACAATTTCACCAGCTGAGTCAAAATCCCTGGAAAGGGTTAGCTTCCAAAGAAAAACAGTCTTTTAATAAATAAAATCTCCTCAGTAGAGTCAAAACCAACAAAAACAGTTAGCCTCAACCTTGGGCTTCATACAAGGCACCAAACAATAAAACTCCCCTGTTAAGAGTCAGCCTCAATCTTGGGCATTGTACAAGGCAGATAATAGAGTCTCCCCAGTGAGTCCTTCATCACTCAGTAGCCACAACCTTGGGCTTTGAACAAGGCAGATAAACCATATTTTTCATGTGTCAAAGATTCCTAACACTTAGGATCTTTCCCCATATAGTCATCCATACTTAATTCATTTAAGAGTCCGCCACAACCTTGGGCTTTGTACAAGGCAGAAAATAATGTTTTCCCTAGCAACAGTCAGCCACAACCTTGGGCTTTGTACAAGGCACATAAATAGAGTCTCCCTAAGTAGAGTCAGCCTCAATTCTGGGCTTTGTACAGAACACAAAAATACCCTGTAATTAATCCCCAGTGGAGTCATCTCCCAGAGTCAATAACAATTAATTAATCAATCAAAAAGCCTCAAGCTTGGGCCTCATTCAAGCCAGCTAAAGTCAAATCTTTTATACAGTAGATAGACATAGCTTATCTCTATAGAGAGATATTTTTACTTCTCTACCACATTCAAACAAACAAACATTTCAATTTCAATTTCAATCAAAGTCTCCCATTTAGGACTCTGAAAGACATGCTCTGGCACATCCCCAGACTTGTACACTTTCCCTAATTTGGACGAGCATCTTTCTTTCATTTTAGAGGCACGACGGCTGTCATACTTGATCAACCAAGTAGACTCCCCTCTTGAATGCAATGAATCCAGTTATTCTGTCACTCCTTTAAATGTTTGTGGTAGAATAGTACAAATACCTCTCTGTAGAGATGATTTCATGTCTCTTTACTGTAAACAGAGATTTAATTCCAAGCTTCAACCTTGAGCTTCAAGAAGGGCACCAAAAACAATTAATTTCCCTAGTTAGTTCCCCGAACTATGTAACACCCTTCTAATACCCCGCATAAATAATAAATAATAATCAGAGTAAACATGAATAAAGGGCATTACAACTTCCAAATAATTAAACAATAATACTCATGTCATGCCATAAGAGAGAACGTCAACCAAATTTATTCAGATCATCATGTTTAACACAGCGGAATTATCTTTAACATCTGAATAACAAAACAGCCAAGTCACAGACTTAAGGCGTTAACATAAAATCCATCCAAAACAAAAGTTTAACAAGTAACTCTAAACGACGCCCCCAGTGTTACACGACCAGAGCATGACACGGACCCAACTGACTCTAACGAACTACTTGACGAGCTAATCCTCACCAAGTACGAGAGCTACTCCTTAATCTGAAAAATAACAACAGTAAGGGTGAGTCTCATTCACATTTAACTAATGTTATAAGATATAGATAATAAAACATCATTTCACATGCCATTCACCCAATTACAGTTATGATCAGATTCAAACCATACCATCAGCAAGTAAACAATCAAATTAACACATATTATAACATTGGACAATCTTCCATTCATGTTATAATATCAAAACAGCCTAATGCAATGCAACTACATGCATGTGGTACCAAATTCTGGGATAACCCAACTCACCGACCCACCATCGTCAAGGATACGGTAACACCCACTCACTAATTCCACACAATGGGAATTAGCTACCACTGATCCACCATCGTCAAGGACCAGCCACCAATGATTATGAATGCATGCATCAACCATAACATGCTCATCACCCACATACATCGATCAATGTCATAATCATCAATAAAACACATATTTCATACCAACAATACATGTATAATAAAACACCAGTTATAACCACATCATCATACAGGTAAGACATTCGTTAGTGTACCTATGAGCATATCCCACCACAACAAATAAGATCGAGTGTTTTAAAAATAATTCAAGCCACAGCTCAAAACACCATTTGATTGTATAAATTATTTGATTAGCTTCACTGTGCTCGAAACGGCACCAAAATCCGGCTTACGGTTTAAAAGTTACACATTTTTAAACTTTTCAAAACGGTCTATCGCAACAACTAACAGCACGCGGCGCCACACACATTCGCGGCGCGGAACAAATCGAAACAACGCCTTCACGGCGCAAACAAGGTTTCGCGGCGCGGAACGAATAAAACTACGCCTTCGCGGCGCAGCCATACCCTCGCGGCGCGTACTGAGCACAACAAAACTTCCTGGCCTTCTGCCACGCAGTTCGCGGCGCCAACTCCTGGACGCGGCGCGAACTGGCGAATCCCAGCGCTCCGAATAGCAGAAAACAGCCTGCGATTTCGTCCCTCTTTCACCGAATCACTACCAAGCAAATCTCATTCCAACCAGATTTCGCATACAGTGAAATAACACATATTATAACACATTTATAATACATTCAACCATCCAATTACCACCAATACATGAATCAATATAATCATTATGCATCAATCCTCCCAAAACCTAACATTTCCACAACCTAAGCACAACCCAATTGATACGGATAACACGATCAATTCTATCATACTATCTATAACCCCATAATAGAAGATAAACGGAAGAGTCCCCCCTTACCTGAAGGTTGATTCTTCGTTCTTCCTCGGTCGCACTTCTCGTTCCTCTTCTCTTTTCACGTTCAGACTTCTTTTCCCAAAATGCTGTAACCTTCTCTATTCTACCACTCCTTCTATTTTATTGAAATAGAAATAAAATTGTTTTAATTAGTAATAGGGCCTACCAATGCACCCCCCTTTCTTACTAACCACAACTCAAGCCCAATTGTTTAATTCCTCATAATCTTCCATAATTCCAAATAATTCCCATAATTCAATTAAATTAATTAAATTAAATTATGAAAATAAATGGAGTGTTACAACTCTCCCCCACTAAATAGTTTTCGTCCTCGAAAACATACCTTAGGCAAATAACTCTGGATAGGAATCCTTCATCTGACTCTCCAATTCCCAAGTCACATTCCCACCTGCTGGTCCTCCCCAAGCTACTTTGACCAGTGCTATCTCCTTGCCACGCAATTGTTTCAGCCTTCGGTCTTCAATCCTCATAGGCAAAGTTTCAACTGTCAAATTGTCCTTTACCTGTACATCATCGACTTGGATCACATGAGATGGATCGGCAATGTATTTCCTCAACTGTGATACGTGGAATACATCATGCAGATTCGCAAGCGTCGGTGGCAACGCAATACGATACGCCACTTCTCCCACCCTCTCCGTAATCTGGAACGGACCAATGAATCGCGGAGTCAACTTCCTTGATTTCAGTGCTCTACCAACACCAGTTGTGGGGGTCACCCTCAAGAACACATGTTCTCCTGCTTGAAATTCAAGTGTCCTCCTTCTTTTATCATGATAACTCTTCTGACGACTCTGAGAAGTCTTCATCTTCTCCTGAATCATCTTGATCCTTTCTGTTGTCTCCTGAACAATTTCCGGTCCAATCACGGCACTTTCGCCAGATTCATACCAACATAAAGGCGTTCTACACCTCCGACCATACAAAGCTTCAAACGGAGCCATACCAATACTCGAGTGAAAACTATTATTGTAAGTAAATTCGATCAAGGGTAGATAACTATCCCAAGCACCGCCTCTTTCCAACACACAAGCACGCAACACATCTTCTAGTGATTGAATAGTTCTTTCCGTCTGTCCATCCGTCTGCGGATGATAAGCAGAACTCAATCTCAGCTTAGTACCCAAAGCACTCTGCAAACCTTCCCAGAATCTGGATGTAAACCTTGGATCTCTATCCGACACGATACTCGAAGGAATACCATGTAAACTCACTATCCTGTCAATATACAATTGAGCCAGCTTCTCCATTGGGTAATCCATTCTCATTGGTATAAAGTGAGCAGACTTTGTCAACCTGTCTACAATAACCCAAATAGCTTCACAATTCTTCACCGTCCTCGGCAAACCTGACACAAAATCCATAGATATATTATCCCACTTCCATTCTGGAATAAATAACGGTTGCATAGTTCCATACGGTTTCTGATGCTCAATCTTCGACTTCTGGCAAGTCAGACAAGCATAGACAAATTCGGCTATTTCCTTTTTCATTCCAGGCCACCAAAACAGCTTCTTTAAGTCATGATACATCTTGGTAGCACCAGGATGAATACTCAATCCGCTACGATGTCCTTCTTCAAGAATACTCTTCCTCAATTCGGCAACATCAGGAACACAAACACGATTACCAAACCTCATTATACCATTCTCGTCGATTCTGAATTCACCTCCTTTATCTCGATTAATCAGAGCCAACTTATCAACCAACTCTACATCAGTCTTCTGACCTTCTCGGATTTCCTCAAGAATACTACTAGTCAGCTTCAGCATACCCAATTTAACACTGGTAGGAGTGTCTTCACATACTAAACTCAAATCTCGGAATTGCTCAATTAAATCCAATTCTCTCACCATAAGCATAGACATATGCAAGGACTTCCTACTCAATGCATCGGCAACAACATTTGCTTTACCCGGATGATAATTTAGTTCAAAATCATAATCCTTGAGAAATTCTAACCATCTTCTTTGTCTCATATTCAACTCTTTTTGGTCAAAGAGGTACTTCAAACTCTTGTGATCACTAAATACTTCAAACCTTGAACCATATAGATAATGCCTCCACAACTTCAACACAAATACCACTGCTGCCAACTCTAAGTCATGAGTCGGATAGTTTCTCTCATGCACCTTGAGTTGTCTCGACGCATAAGCGACTACCTGTTGATTCTGCATCAGTACACCTCCTAATCCTGACAACGAAGCATCACAATAAACAACAAAAGATTCCGCCGGATTCGGCAAAATCAAGATCGGCGCACTAGTCAACCTCTTCTTCAACTCTTGGAATCCTTCTTCACATTTCGAATCCCAAACAAACGCTTGACCCTTCCTAGTCAACTTAGTTAACGGTAATGCTAACTTTGAAAAACCCTCAATGAACTTTCTATAGTAACCCGCCAGACCAAGGAAACTACGGATTTCGGAAACTGACCTCGGAGCTTCCCACTGAGACACTGCTTCTACTTTCGTTGGGTCAACGGCAATACCATCCTTAGAAATTACATGCCCAAGAAAGCTCACTTCGTTTAACCAGAACTCACACTTTGACAGTTTTGCATAAAGTTTCTTTTCCTTCAATAGTTCCAATACCACTCTAAGATGATCCGCATGCTCTTTTTCATTCTTAGAATATATTAATATATCATCAATAAATACTACTACGAACTGATCCAGAAAAGGATGGAAGATCCTATTCATATACTCCATGAAAACCCCCGGCGCATTGGTTACTCCAAATGGCATCACTGTATATTCATAATGACCATACCTCGTTCTAAATGCCGTTTTCTGAATATCGTCCGTCTTCACCCGAATCTGATGATATCCCGACCTCAAGTCAATTTTGCTGAACACACATGCTCCAACTAGTTGATCCATCAAGTCATCAATCCTCGGCAAGGGATACCGATTCTTGATAGTAACCTTGTTGAGTTGTCTGTAATCCACACACAACCTCATTGAACCTTCTTTCTTCTTCACTAGTAACACCGGTGCACCCCACGGTGAGACACTAGGACGAATAAATTTCTTCTCAACTAAATCTTCCAATTGATTCTTCAACTCATTCAATTCCGATGCCGACATACGATAAGGTGCCATCGACACAGGATTAGTCCCAGGAATTAGTTCAATAGCAAATTCTACTTCCCTCTCTGGCGGCAATTCTCTTACATCTTCTGGAAAGACTTCTGGAAATTCACATACTACCGGTAAGTCACTACTTACCGCTTTCTTTTTCACTTCCATGGATGCAATCAACATAAACACGGCAGCTTCGTCCTTCATTGCTTTATCCACTTGTCTAGCCGTCAACTCTAAGTCCTCAACACTGACATCTTCAGGAAAAATAACCGTCTTCGTGAAACAATTGATATGAACCCGATTAAATTGCAACCAATTCATACCCAAGATAACATCAAGTTGTTCCAACGGAAGGCACACTAAGTCCATTCCGAATTCTCTACCAAAAATATCAATTGGACAGTTCAAACAAGCGAACGAAGTAGTCACTGAACCCGACGCAGGAGTGTCAATGACCATACTTCCATTAATCTCAGATATTTCCAAATTCAGTCGTTTAGCACAATCCAATGAAATAAACGAGTGAGTTGCCCCAGTATCTATTATTGCAATTAAAGGAGTGCCATGGATAAAACACGTACCTTTAATCAACCGATCATCTGGAGTAGTCTCTGAACCAAATAAGGCGAACACCTTACCACCAGCTTGATTCTTCCTCGGCTTAGGACACTTAGGACTGATATGACCTTCTTCCCCGCAGTTGAAACATGAATAAAGGGCATTACAACTTCCAAATAATTAAACAATAATACTCATGTCATGCCATTAGAGAGAACGTCAACCAAATTTATTTAGATCATCATGTTTAACACAGCGGAATTATCTTTAACATCTGAATAACAAAACAGCCAAGTCACAGACTTAAGGCGTTAACATAAAATCCATCCAAAACAAAAGTTTAACAAGTAACTCTAAACGACGCCCCCAGTGTTACACGACCAGAGCATGACACGGACCCAACTGACTCTAACGAACTACTTGACGAGCTAATCCTCACCAAGTACGAGAGCTACTCCTTAATCTGAAAAATAACAACAGTAAGGGTGAGTCTCATTCACATTTAACTAATGTTATAAGATATAGATAATAAAACATCATTTCACATGCCATTCACCCAATTACAGTTATGATCAGATTCAAACCATACCATCAGCAAGTAAACAATCAAATTAACACATATTATAACATTGGACAATCTTCCATTCATGTTATAATATCAAAACAGCCTAATGCAATGCAACTACATGCATGTGGTACCAAATTCTGGGATAACCCAACTCACCGACCCACCATCGTCAAGGATACGGTAACACCCACTCACTAATTCCACACAATGGGAATTAGCTACCACTGATCCACCATCGTCAAGGACCAGCCACCAATGATTATGAATGCATGCATCAACCATAACATGCTCATCACCCACATACATCGATCAATGTCATAATCATCAATAAAACACATATTTCATACCAACAATACATGTATAATAAAACACCAGTTATAACCACATCATCATACAGGTAAGACATTCGTTAGTGTACCTATGAGCATATCCCACCACAACAAATAAGATCGAGTGTTTTAAAAATAATTCAAGCCACAGCTCAAAACACCATTTGATTGTATAAATTATTTGATTAGCTTCACTGTGCTCGAAACGGCACCAAAATCCGGCTTACGGTTTAAAAGTTACACATTTTTAAACTTTTCAAAACGGTCTATCGCAACAACTAACAGCACGCGGCGCCACACACATTCGCGGCGCGGAACAAATCGGAACAACGCCTGCGCGGCGCAAACAAGGTTTCGCGGCGCGGAACGAATAAAACTACGCCTTCGCGGCGCGGCCATACCCTCGCGGCGCGTACTGAGCACAACAAAACTTCCTGGCCTTCTGCCACGCAGTTCGCGGCGCCAACTCCTGGACGCGGCGCGAACTGGCGAATCCCAGCGCTCCGAATAGCAGAAAACAGCCTGCGATTTTGTCCCTCTTTCACCGAATCACTACCAAGCAAATCTCATTCCAACCAGATTTCGCATACAGTGAAATAACACATATTATAACACATTTATAATACATTCAACCATCCAATTACCACCAATACATGAATCAATATAATCATTATGCATCAATCCTCCCAAAACCTAACATTTCCACAACCTAAGCACAACCCAATTGATACGGATAACACGATCAATTCTATCATACTATCTATAACCCCATAATAGAAGATAAACGGAAGAGTCCCCCCTTACCTGAAGGTTGATTCTTCGTTCTTCCTCGGTCGCACTTCTCGTTCCTCTTCTCTTTTCACGTTCAGACTTCTTTTCCCAAAATGCTGTAACCTTCTCTATTCTACCACTCCTTCTATTTTATTGAAATTGAAATAAAATTGTTTTAATTAGTAATAGGGCCTACCAATGCACCCCCCTTTCTTACTAACCACAACTCAAGCCCAATTGTTTAATTCCTCATAATCTTCCATAATTCCAAATAATTCCCATAATTCAATTAAATTAATTAAATTAAATTATGAAAATAAATGGAGTGTTACAAACTACATTAAGCTCTGACTTCCACTAGGGATATGTAGGCATGAGGTTCACAAGGAATCTCAGCGAGCTAATAAAATACCAAAAATAGTCAGTCTGTCTGTCTGTCTGTCTTTTCAAATCAAATCAATTCCTTCTCCTAACACAAAGGAGAAACTTTCCCAATCATTAGCAGCAAACACAATCACAAATGACACAGAGAAGGTTCCTGTAGAGTACTACAGATATGTAGGGTGTTTAAACACTTCCCTATGTATAACCGACCCCCCGGACTCCAGAATTTCTAGTCTAGGTGAAATCCCCACACTTAGCAAACTCCTAGGGTTTAGTTGAGATCTTTTTTCCCCTTTCCTACTCGTAGGACAAATAAGAAAGTTCGCGTGATATCGTAGGAAGAACTGAAATAAAATTCATCCCACCACGGGCGCATTCTCCTTCCAAATTTCGCGTGAAGGGTCTAGCGTGCCGTCCTCCCAAGTGAAACGGGGAGGTAAAAAAAACGACACCACAGAAAAATGGCGACTCTGCTGGGGATATAAGTGTTAAAAACCTTGGTTTTTCATCCAAACCAATGGTTGACCTGTTGCTGGTCCAGCCCCAATGAGGAATTAGGGATGCCAAATTCCCCCTCAAACAAGAGAGGTCCTGCCTAACCTCTGTGTCATTTCATGTGTTTGTTGCATATATATTTGTTTATTTTGTTTATTCTGTATCGGGAAAGGGCTTGATTCCCCCTTGTGGTGAGAAATCCTATACCCGGATTTGAGTGCAACATAAGATAGGATGGAGGATGTCTTCCCGGTGAAGGCCCTCTAATCTTGGTTTCCAAGTCTACTCTTGGGATTTGCTTGGCTGGTTGTGATTAACTGCGCCACTGCATTCCGAGACTGATTTGTACCAGGAGGACCTAGAAACACATTAACCCCACTTAAAGCCTTTTTTTTAGGACGTAGAGCGGTGATTACGGAAGTAATTGTCACGCAGATACTACACTCAGAGAAAACTCTCTTATAGATACCAATCAACGTATCTTTAAGGTTGAGCAAAAACTCTGAGACCCCTAGAACCCGTTCTACAGGTACAAAAATCCTTAACCTTAGTTTACCATTGGGGCGGGATTTGCGTTTTGACTTCATGACCACTATACCCTTCAACGCCATGTTTGTTTAAAACTCTTGTGTGTGCATTCATGCATTCATGCATCATTCATTAATAAACAACTAAAAACAAAAAGAGTCTTTTTCGAGTCGTTTTTCAAGGAAACTAAATAACGAACGTTTTGAACTTCATAGAAAGAGAGAAACGGAGAAAGGACTTAAGGATCTATATTATGGATTACGGAAGAAAGAAAGCTAGGAAATACACCTTCAAGATTCCCCAGGTCGAGGAACTGGGAAAGCTCGGAAAACTGGTGGTCAACCCCCAGGCTTTCAAGGAGAAGTATGGAAAACTTCTGCCTTTGCTCAATACCAACATGGTGGATGGGATCCTTCCCACCTTGGTACAGTTTTACGATCCAACGTATCACTGCTTCACCTTTCCAGATTATCAGCTCATGCCTACGTTAGAGGAGTACTCTCGTCTGATTGGAATACCCGTGTACGCGCAAGATCCGTACTCCGGTTTGGAAAAGAATCCTGACGACATTATCATTGCTGCAACTACTCCTTTGAACGTAGTCGACATCAGAACTCATATGGTGAGTAGAGGAGGAATTCAAGGATTGCCCTCCAAATTCCTGTTTGATCAAGCTCGGTACTTCGTCAGCATCCAAGATATGAGCGCATTTGAGGAAATCTTGGCTTTGCTTATCTACGGATTGTTTTTGTTCCCTAACATTAACGATTTCGTCGACATCAACGCAATTAAGATCTTCTTAATTGGAAATCCAGTTCCAACCTTGCTTGCGGATGCTTATCACTCTGTGCATTCAAGAAACCTGCAGCAAGGAGGATTAATCACATGCTGCGTACCGTTGTTATACGAATGGTTCGTTTCGCACCTGCCAAAGTCTAGCACTTTCTGGAATATGAGGGATGGCCTTTACTGGTCACAGAAAATCATGTCTCTCACTCATACAGACATTGATTGGTGTAGTCCTGACAACGACGAAACCAAGATCATCTTCAGTTGCGGAAGTCTTCCCAACATACCCCTTATTGGAACTAAGGGAGGAATTAGTTACAATCCAGCTTTAGCCCGTCGTCAATACGGATATCCCATGAAAAATATACCAAGTAACATTCAATTGGAGGGTCTGTTCTTCAAGAACATCGACGATCATGGCAACATGCTGAAGAAGGAAATTGTCCAAGCCTGGCGTCTTGTTCACAGCAAAGGGAGAAGATTGTTAGGAAAACATCTTTGCATCTCCCTGGATCCTTACCTTCAATGGGTACGCGTCAGAGCATTCAAGCTCAGGATGCCATATCAACATCAAGAACCTATTCCCCTAAGGGAACCAATTTACCTTTTCTCCACCGATGTTGAAAAACTGCAAGCAGCATTAAACAAGGTATGCCAAGAAAGGAATGCTTGGAGGAACAAGTATCGAATTGTCAACATGGAAAATGTTGAGATTCAAAACATCCTAAGAAGGAAGGATGAGTTACTTGAAGTGCTCGATCGACAAGTGACACAATCATCACTTTCTCATCATATCCCTCCTGCTTCCTGGATCATCGATCAGCTCACGTCAGAGAACGCTCAGCTCAAGAAACAGAAGAAGATGTTAGAACGTGAAGTCGGCTCATCATCAAAGTTTTAGAGTCCTTTCTCTCAGTTTCTCTGTATTTCCATTTTCAAAGTGTGTAAAAACGGCGTTTTCGCTTAATTAATAAAAGTTTGATGTTTCATAACGTAATTATGGTGTTTCCTTGAAAAATAATAACTTAATTGCATATCATGCATCGCTTTAGTTGTACGCACTGACACGAGAATTGTCGCGGATCTAATAGTCACTTTCCTTTCTCCAGAAAGAGAGGAGGAGAAGGAGGTGAACCAAGACTTTCAAGCTGTCTCATCCATACAACACTCGTTCAAGTCGCAAGAAAAGAATGGAAGACTTTGAGCAAGAGAATGAAGAACTCAGAGAAGAGATTAATACTCTCAAAGGTACTGTTGAATGACTCAATAGTATGGTAGAAGCCCTGGTAGTTGCGCAGAATCGACCAACGCCAGAAGAACCACAAAGGACTGTGGTTTCCGAGATTGTTTCTACTCCTATTCCTCAGTATACCATGCCGCGTGATCGACCTTGGGGCATGCCGTATAACTTTACTCCAGAAGGGTACATACCTCCAGCTTCTGAAGCTCCAAAAGTCACCATGGATATGCGTCCACCGGAGGGTTACAAACCTCTGGAAATTGAAGTTCCAAGAGCAACGACAATGGGTTTCGCACAACAGAATGCTGAGATACCAAGATCTGCTGTCATGGCTTCTCCACAGCCCATTATGCATACTTTTCCCCCGCAGGGCGGACAAGTATATCATCACGCTCCAAGTGAGGATGCTGGCGTGTATGAAAGATTGGACGAGTTCCAAGAACAGTTTCTGCAAATGCAGAAGGAACTCAAGACTCTCCGAGGACAAGATCTATTTGGAAAGAATGCTGCAGACCTCTGTCTGGTTCCAAATGTTAAGATTCCTCACAAATTCAAAGTAACAGAATTCGAGAAGTATAAAGGGAATTCATGCCCACAAAGTCATCTTGTGATGTACGCTCGAAGAATGTCAACTCAGACTGATAATCAACAATTGCTCATTCATTATTTTCAAGACAGCCTGACTGGTGCTGCACTCAAATGGTACATGAACTTGGACAGTTCAGAGATTCGTACTTTTCGAGACCTCGGAGAGGCCTTCGTCAAACAGTATAAGTACAATCTGGATATGGCTCCCGACAGAGATCAACTCCGGGCCATGACTCAAAAGGATAGAGAAAGCTTCAAGGAATACGCTCAGAGATGGCGTGAAGTTGCTGCTCAAATTTGTCCACCACTTGAAGAGAAAGAAATGACAAAAATCTATCTCAAAACTTTAAGTCCATTTTACTACGGACGAATGGTTGCAAGTGCACCAAGTGACTTTATCGAGATGGTAAACATGGGTGTGCGTTTAGAAGAAGCAGTTCGAGAAGGACGCTTGAACAAAGAACCAGAATCTTCTGTTGGTCCAAGGAAGTATGGAAGTTCTTTCCAGAACAAAAAGGATCAAGATGTCAGCAATGTCTTGCACAAAATCAAGAAGAAATTCCAACCTCAAGTTGCAACAATAACTCCGGTTGTTAACTCAGCGCCAGCTTATCAACCTCAGGTCTCGCAACAACAAATTCAACAAAGGTCGCAGCAACCTCAGCAGCAGGTTCGACCTCCAAATTACAACAATCGGGCTCCAAGGTATCCTGCCTTTGACCCCGTACCAATGCCGTATGCAGAATTGTTTCCAACATTACTGGCAAAAGGACTCATTCAGACAAGGAGTCCTCCAAATCCTACAAACAGTTCCTCACCATGGTATAAGGCTGACCAATCTTGTCCCTATCATCAGGGGGCACCAGGTCACAATATTGAGAACTGTTTATCTTTCAAGATTGACGTCCAACGATTAGTGAAAAGCGGAATGCTATCCTTCAAAGATACTAATCCAAACGTCCAAGCAAATCCTTTGCCACAGCATAAAGAAGCTTCAGTAAATCTCATAGATCAACACCCCAATGTCATTCAAATCTACGACATTCGTCAGATAGGGGAAAATCTTGTCAAGATGCCCGCTAGACAAGCTGGGTACGGTCATGTACCACCTCACAACTACTTCACATGTGAAATTTGTCCAAAGAATAATCAAGGATGTGCCATAGTTCAAGCTGCATTACAAGAACAAATGGACTTGGGATGGATTCAACATATCCGAGTCAGAACTGAACATGACATCAACATGGTTCAAGGATGTCCAGGAGAATACAAAATCTACAAAGTTGAGGACCTTGAAGGATCGGTAGTCAGGTTCCACAAAACTTTAAATGGACTTGCCTACTTTGGAACAGAATTCCACGCTTACAGTAGATGCGAAATCTGTCAAAGAATTTCACGAGGATGTTTGCGTGTTCGCAACGACATTCAAAAGCTGATGGATGACAATACCATTACTGTTCTTGCCAACAGAGAAGATGATGAAGTCTTTACCGTATCTCCTCAAATTAATCAAGTTGAACCTATGCAAGTCAAGTATGATAGCAGGAAGACAGCAGTTGCACCACTAGTCATCTACTTACCAGGTCCTGTACCGTATGAGTCTGACAAGGCTATACCATACAAGTACAACGCTACATTCATTGAAAATGGTAAGGAAATACCATTACCGTCTGTTGTCAACATTGCTGACGTTAGTCGAGTCACCAGAAGTGGACGAGTCTTCAACAGAACAACAGAAAATGTGGAGAAACCTTCGGAGGAAGTACCACATAAGCAAGACAATCATCCGACCAATGCTGTTCAAGCGAAAGAAAATGATGAGATCTTGAAGTTAATCCAGAGGAGTGAATACAACATTGTAGATCAGATGCTACATACTCCGTCTAGGATATCTGTTCTCTCCCTACTATTGAGTTCTGAGGCTCATAGGGAAGCTCTACAGAAAGTTTTGGAACAAGCTTTCGTAGAACCAAGTGTTACTATAAGCCAATTCAACAACATCGTTGCCAACATCTCCGCCGGAACTAACCTAAGTTTCTGTGACGAAGATCTTCCTGAAGAAGGAGTGGACCACAATCTTCCACTTCACATCTCAGTTGGCTGCATGGGTGATACACTCACAGGAGTCCTAATAGACAATGGATCCTCTCTCAACGTCATGCCTAAATCAACATTATCAAGATTATCTTTCGAAGATTACCCTCTAAGAAAAAGTCATGTCATCGTCAAAGCATTTGATGGATCGAGAAAGTCAGTTTTCGGAGAAGTAGATCTTCCCATAACTATTGGACCTCAGACGTTCAAAATCACTTTCCAGGTTATGGACATTCCAGCACAATACAGTTGTTTGCTAGGTCGCCCATGGATTCATGAGGCTGGGGCAATTACTTCAACACTTCATCAGAAACTGAAGTTCATAAGAAATGACAAATTGGTAACCGTATGTGGAGAACGAGCTCTGATCGTCAGCAACCTGTCATCATTCTCCGACATAGAACCAAAAGAAGTTGTTGGAACTAAATTCCAAGCACTTTCCTTGGACAAAGGAAAGGAGAAAGCAGCGTCTATCTCTTCATACAAAGATGCAATCCAAGTTGTAAAGGATGGCACTACCAGTGGTTGGGGGCACATTAATATTCCTACCAACAACAAGAACAGAACAGGAATTGGATTCTTTCCGACATCATCGAAAGCTATCCCAGGGATTGAGGTAGTTCTCCCCATTCAAGAAACTTTCTGCAGTGGAGGTTTTCTTCAACCTGTTCAACAAACAGTCAATACCATCGGTACGGAAAACACCGATGAAGAGGAATGGTTATCCTATCTTAACAAAGCAGGATACATCTCCCTACCAGAGTCTGATTCACCTTGCTGTTATCCAACTAGAGGATCTGAAAGTAAGACTCAACCAAGCAGTGATGAAGTTACTGACAGCTTCACCACCAGAAATCATGGTTCATCAGAAGAAGTTCCTCCTATCCCCGAAGAGACTTGGGATACATTAGGAGAACCAAGCGGAAAATTCGACTACATGGTGAAATACTCCGCTCCTGAAAGTTCAAGAATCTCTCTTGAAGATATTGTTCCAACTGGATGGAACATTGATTATGAGTACCTCTCTCAGCCAAAAGAGATGTATAACCCTTGCTATTCATCATCATCTACTGGTGAAATCATCATTGAGGATTATATCCCCAAGTCACCTTCCGAGGCTACGGATATAGAGTTCACATATCTAGTCAATGCCATCTTGGGAGAAGAGCAAGACCAAAATACAGAAGAGGACGATCTCGAAAGTGTCTCCGACAACGAGTCTCTCCATTCAGAAGATTGGAAGTTTCCTCAAAAGAAAGTTCGACATACTCCACTTGGAAATGGGTATGCTCACACCGCTCAGTCTGCTGAAGTAGAAGAAGATCGTCTGAGTGTTGCAAAGACAGTGGTTGGTAAATCAAGACCTACCACAGGCCAGCTTAAGCCTAAGGTTCCAGATTACTTAGTGCACAATGGGGTTCGCCACTACTGGACAGCTGTTGAAATTTCAACTGTTGTTCGCACTCCTAAGTAGGAACTTTCACCGTTATTTTGTCCTCTCACCATAGCCCAGGGTGAAGAGATGTTTCATAGGGCTTTGCATTTTACTATTTCTTAGGAAAATGTCCCTCTCTGCTTCGCCCAAAGCAATAGAGTTTTGTTTTATAGGGTCTTTGTTTCAAGAAATGACTGTCAATAAATAAAAATGTCATTCTGTTCCTTCGTTTAGTTTTCCCTTTTCTTTTTTCGGAAATTGGTAATCCTAAAAAACACCCTTAAAAAACATCAAATATTCCATTAACTGCATACACCGAGTCTTCCCTCGTTGTCTAAATAAAACTTATCACACATATGCAGATTAATCATAAAATACCCCGTTGAAACGTGCGACCGTATGACTTCTCCAAGCTTTGAGTTTCCTGTATTCGAGGCAGAGGAAGAAGAAGACGAAGAAATATCAAAGGAAATTTCACGGTTACTTCAACAAAAGGAAGAGGCCATTCAGCCATACAATGAGCCTCTAGAGATCATTAACCTTGGTTCCGATGGAAACAGAAAAGAGGTTAAGATTGGAGCTTCGCTCAGTTCAGAGATCAGAGAGAGTTTGATACAGCTGCTCAAAGAATTCTCAGATGTCTTCGCTTGGTCTTATCAAGATATGCCAGGGTTGGATACCAGTATAGTGGAGCATCACTTGCCATTAAAAGCAGAATGCCCTCCGGTCAAGCAAAAATTGAGAAGAACTCATCCGGAGATGGCCATGAAAATCAAAGAGGAAGTTCAAAAGCAAATCAACGCAGGTTTCCTCGTCACTTCAGAATACCCTCAGTGGTTAGCTAACATTGTTCCCGTTCCTAAGAAAGACGGAAAAGTCCGCATGTGCATCGACTACAGAGATTTGAACAAAGCTAGCCCTAAGGATGATTTTCCTTTACCACATATTGATATGTTGGTAGACAGTACAGCAAAATCCAAAGTTTTCTCATTCATGGACGGATTTTCAGGATACAACCAAATCAAAATGGCACCTGAAGACATGGAAAAAACAGCTTTCATCACCCCCTGGGGCACGTTCTGCTATCGAGTTATGCCTTTTGGACTAAAGAACACAGGGGCAACTTATCAAAGGGCCATGACTACACTTTTCCATGATATGATGCATAAGGAAGTGGAAGTCTATGTGGACGACATGATTGCCAAATCAGAAAATGAAGAAGATCACATACAGAATCTGACAAAGTTGTTTCAACGCTTACGGAAGTTTCAGCTTCGACTGAACCCCAACAAGTGTACCTTTGGTGTCTACTCAGGAAAACTCCTTGGTTTCATTGTCAGCAAACGAGGAATTGAAGTAGATCCAGACAAAGTCAAGGCAATTCAAGAAATGCCTTCACCCAGAACCGAGAAACAAGTTAGAGGATTTCTTGGACGTCTGAATTACATCTCGAGATTCATATATCTCATGACTGCAACTTGCGCTCCTATTTTCAAACTTCTACGGAAAAATCAAAGTTGCGTCTGGACAGACGATTGTCAGAAAGCGTTCGACAGCATTAAGGAATATCTGCTCGAACCACCCATCTTGTCTCCTCCAGTGGAAGGAAGACCTTTGATAATGTACTTAATCGTCTTAGAAGACTCCATGGGTTGTGTCCTTAGACAGCAAGACGAGACGAGAAGAAAAGAGCATGCCATCTACTACCTGAGCAAGAAATTCACTGACTGTGAATCCCGCTACTCCATGCTCGAAAAGACGTGTTGTGCTTTGGCCTGGGCTGCCAAGCGTCTCCGCCAGTACATGATTCGACATACTACTTGTTTGATCTCTCATATGGATCCAATCAAGTACATCTTTGAGAAGCCTGCTTTAACTGGGAGAATTGCCCGTTGGCAGATGTTGTTATCAGAATATGACATTGAGTATCACGCACAGAAAGCCGTGAAAGGAAGCATTCTAGCTGAGCACCTGGCTCACCACCCGCTCAAGGGTCATGAATCAACCAGTTTCGACTTTCCGGACGAGGACGTCATGTACCTCAAGATGAAAAATTACGACGAGCCACTACCAGACGAAGGACCTGAGATAGGATCCCAGTGGGGCTTAATCTTTGACGGAGCTGTCAATGCTTATGGACGAGGAATTGGGGCAATCATTGTTACACCTCAGGGTACCCATATTCCATTTACCGCCAGATTAACTTTCAAATGCACAAACAATGAGGCCGAATATGAAGCTTGCATCATGGGTCTCGAAGAAGCCATGGATCTAAGAATCAAACACTTGGATGTATATGAAGATTATGCTTTGGTCATCAATCAAATCAAAGGAAAATGGGAAACACGCCAACCAGGGCTAATTCCTTACAAAGACTACGCAAGAAGATTGTTACCATTCTTCGACAGGGTAGATTTTCATCACATTCCTCGTGAAGAAAACAATTTGGCTGATGCATTAGCCACACTCTCTTCCATGATTAGGATAAATCATTGGAATGACATTCCTCTGATCGATGTTATGCGCCTGGATAGGCCCGCTCATGTGTTCACAGTAGAAGCAATCATCGACGACAAACCGTGGTATCACGACATCAAGAACTTTCTTCAAAAGCAAGAGTACCCTCTTGGGGCATCAAAGAAAGATAGAAAGACTTTGAGAAAGTTAGCTTGTAGATTCTTCCTGAATGAAGATGTTCTGTACAAGAGAAACTTCGACATGGTTCTGCTCAGATGCGTTGACAGAAAAGAAGCAGAAATACTCATGAGAGAAATACATGAAGGTTCCTTTGGTACTCACACCAATGGACACACCATGACAAGGAAAATACTGAGAGCAGGATATTATTGGCTGACAATGGAGTCAGATTGCTACCAGTACGCAAAGAGGTGCCACAAATGCCAGATCTACGCCGATAGAATTCATGTGCCACCATCTCTTCTCAACATACTCTCTTCCCCTTGGCCTTTCTCCATGTGGGGAATCGACATGATTGGAATGATCGAACCAAAAGCGTCCAACGGACATCGCTTCATCTTGGTAGCCATAGATTATTTCACCAAATGGGTTGAAGCAGCTTCATATGCAAACGTTACAAGACAAGTTGTCGTCAGGTTTATCAAGAATCACATCATCTGTCGCTACGGCATTCCTGGCAAGATAATCACTGACAATGGGTCAAATTTGAATAACAAAATGATGAAGGAGCTTTGTGAAGAATTCAAGATCGAACATCACAATTCATCTCCTTACAGACCAAAGATGAATGGAGCTGTAGAAGCAGCTAACAAAAACATCAAGAAAATCATTCAGAAGATGGTCATCACTTACAAAGATTGGCATGAAATGCTCCCGTATGCTCTTCATGGTTACCGTACATCAGTACGTACTTCGACTGGAGCAACTCCTTTCTCCCTTGTATATGGCATGGAGGCAGTCCTACCTATAGAGGTTGAGATTCCATCAATGAGAGTCTTGATGGAGGCAAAATTAACAGAAGCCGAGTGGTGTCAAAGCAGATTCGATGAATTGAACTTAATCGAAGAAAAGCGCATGACAGCTTTATGCCACGGACAGCTATATCAACAAAGAATGAAGAAAGCTTTCGACAAAAAGGTTCGACCTCGCACAATCAAAGAAGGCGACCTTGTACTCAAAAAGATTCAATCTTTTCTCACAGATTCGAGAGGGAAATGGACTCCCAATTATGACGGCCCCTACGTGGTCAAGAGAGCTTTCTCAGGAGGAGCCTTAATACTCACGACTATGGATGGAGAAGAATTCACCCGTCCTGTGAACGTCGACGCAGTCAAGAAATACTTCGCCTAAATAAACAAAAGAACAGCTCGCTAAGTTGAAAACTCGCAAAGAGCGACTTAGGCAAAAAAGAGCGTCTCGGTGAATCGAAAACCCGAAAGGGCGATTCAGGCAAAAGTTAGAGACATAAATAATATATTAATCAATCCCGGTAGACTTAAAACCCGAAAGGGGTAGTTTACGCAAAAGTTAGGGATATATGGCAAGTAACTGTGTTCAGGACACACTTGATCATTCAAAATCCATAGCGGAGTATTCATCAGCAGTAGGTCATCTTCTACGAAGCACGAATACAGCGCAACTCGGAGTGGAAGGGAGAGATAGCGGTCGTCACGTTTCATCGTAGCCCTTTTCCCGAAAATTACCAATTTCCAACTTTGTAAATACTCCATGGAATCAAGCATTTGGCTGATTACCATTCCATATATAATAATTTGAGCCTTGTGCTTTTCCTTTGCAATCTAGTCTTATTCAGTTTCTTGAAATGCATTTTAAGTTTAAACAGTCATTTTCTTGAAACAAATGTTTTTATAAAAAATAAAATGAATTTACTTGCAAAAATAAAGGTGAAATTTCTTTCTAAGGTTTACAAACAATAGGAAGAATGCAAACAGTTGCTCCGAGAACGGTTGAGACTCCGGGAACCAATATTTCCCCATGAGGTCGCTTTGCGAACATCTCCCGATGACGGATCTTTACTTCAATTCATATTACTCATTTCGGACAGCGGACAACTGATAACCAGGTATTCCCAACAGAGTTCGAACTACAAGAAGAGGACATCTTCTGATCCATAAGAATTTCAGTCGTATCATAGGATTTTACATCCGCGACGATTCTATTCACATTCACTTTACATTTTATCATTGTCATAACATTCATGCATACATTACATCATAATTGCATAGCCGAATCAGGCTTTGATCCTGTGAATGCCTAAGTCATTGAGGCATGAACTCGAGTTTCCCCTGCAAGTTCCGGAGAAACTTTTTCCTTCGAAACAACAGTTCATACACAAGGATCTCACCAAGCAAGTCAACAAATGGTAGTCTCCCTCAAGGAGATAGTTTGTTCACTTTTGGAATTCCTCAGCCGAGAATCTCCTGCAGAGCGACGTTCAACAGTCTTCTTCAGATAAGACAGTCTGCTTCGCATTTTGGAATTCCCTAGAGGTTTGGTATTTCCCCAGCAGTGTCAAGAGGTGCCACTTCTTGTCAAAGAAAAATCCAGAATCTCCCAGCAGATCGACAAATGATTCCCCAGCGGAGTCAGCGAATGATAGTCTTCGTCCAGAAGATAGTTCAGATTCCCCAACAAAGTCAGCAAATGGCAGTCTCTTTCAGCAGAAGACAGTTTGCTCACTTTCTATCATAACAGAGTCAGCAAATGGCAGTCTTTTTCAGCAGAAGACAGTTTGCTCACTTTCTATCATAACAGAGTCAGCAAATGGCAGTCTCTTTCAGCAGAAGACAGTTTGCTCACTCTCTATCATAACAAAGTCAGCAAATGGCAGTCTCTTTCAGCAGAAGACAATTTGCTCACTTTCTATCATAACAAAGTCAGCGAATGGCAGTCTCTTTCAGCAGAAGACAGTTTGCTCACTTTCTTTCATGACAGGGTCGACAAATGGCAGTCTTCCCCGGCAGAAGACAGTTTGTTCCCCTAGCAATTGGCAAATGGCAGTCTTTTCCCAAGAAAAGACAGTTTGTCTGTTAAATACTCAAAAGATCGACAAATGGCAGTTTCTTCGAACAGTTTGTCTGTTTCTGGGATGTTTAACTCCCCACGGAGTCGATGAATGGCAGTTTTCCTCTTAGGAAAACAGTTCGTTGATTCCCCAGGCATCAGTTAACGAATGGCAGTTTTCACCCCGAAAACAGTTCGTCCGCCTTCAAACAAAGTCATTAGCCCCTCAAAAGATCATGAGGCCATATGACATTCTTTCAAAGACGTCAAGTCAAAAGGGAAGATGGTGAAGTTTCTTTACAGCCGTCAAATGGCATCTTATCTCCAAGCGCTGATAAGAAGTTTGACGAGGAAACAAACCTTTGAAGTTTCTTTACTACCGTCAAATGGCATCTTATCTCCAAGCGCTGATAAGAAGTTTGACGAGGAAACAAACCTTTGAAGTTTCTTTACTACCGTCAAATGGCATCTTACCTCCAAGCGCTGGTAAGAAGTTTGATGAGGAAACAAACCGTTGGAAATTTTCTCTTTATCTGAGATATTGCCCAAACACAACTAAGACCAGTTTCGAGATATGGACATCCGAAACAAGGGGGAGGTTGTTTACCTTTTTCTAAGTATCAACACTTAGTTAAAGAAGATGGATTGCGCATCCTATACTGCCATCCATTCGCCAGAATCCACATCAAGCATTTTTGCAGGAGTTTGTCTCCTCATCCCCCGCCAAGTGCGACAACGGGATCAAGTCATGCAAAGATTTTATCAATTACAACATCTCAGGAGCGCCCAAAATTCGGGCATTCCTCGATATTTAAGTCTCTTTTACGCCAGAAAGATCGAGATATCAATCTCTCTCCCTCCAGATAAAAGAAACTTAAATAGGGGCATCTGTCATACCCTAATTTTTGACCCCCCTGAGATGTCATATCTTCAGGATTTTTCATCAGGTCAAGACAAGTTTCCAGAGCAGTTACTTCTCCACCTAGTATCTAATCGAGGATGCTCAAAGACAAGAAAGCTCAGGCAAAGGATCAATCAATACAAGGATGAGTCCCTAATACAATCATGGGGGCTCAAGGACTTCATTATTACACCTTTGATTGATTAAACATCCAGTCATCTGAGTACAGGTTTACTCAGGTCACCAAACTAGGGTTTTAAGCCTAATCAAGGACTGAAATCAGGGATCACATTTGGGAAACCCTAAAAAGCCCCAGGAAACCATTCAAAGACATCAATCATCTTCAAATAACTCATATGACAAGATCCACTGGACATTACACCTCAGTTCAAAGTCTACACTCATCATTGTCCTCTGGTCGACAATTAGGGTTTTTGACCTAATTCACCAAGATAGTTGACTTTTAATCAGGGCATGGATCAAAAACTCAATACATGATTCAAGAATCTCTACTACCTCAATATAATCCATTTACATCATTCATTTGAGGATAAGATCTTGTTTCTACACAAAAGTCCAAAAAGTCACTTTGTCAGGAAAAGTCAACTGTGTGGGATCATCATTGACTTTTAAGGTTTTTGGTCAAAAAATGACTTTCAAAGATCAATATCATCAATATATGGATATTAAAGTCATTTGACCAAAGAAATTCAAAGAAATTCATCAAGGAGCAAAAAGTCGGGAATTAGGGTTTTTGAGGGCATTGTGAGAACTCAAAATTTCACCTACACAACTCAAAAAAACTTCCAACATGAAAGTTGTAGATCTTGCAAAATAAAACAACATCTTACAAAGGAACTTTTTTCAAAAGATCAATCATTTATGAAGTTTTGGAAATTTTGAAGTTTAGGTCATAAACACTTAGAAATTTTTCTAAGTGTTTTAACTTAGTTTTCATCCAACTTTAGGCTCATTTTTCACAAATTTCCCAAAGGATTCTGAAGAAACTCCAAACTAATGATTTGAAGTAGATGTTTAGGGCTTTCCAAATTGTGTTCAACCTTCTTCAAATTCAATTTGAGCTAGGAGTTATGCTTGTTCAAAGTTGGCCTCATGAAGTAAAATTATAGGTCATGTACAATTTGGAACTTTGCAATTTTGTGCATTTTGCTTCACTAAGTGATGCTACACGACCTCTAATGCATCTGAAACCATACCATACATCAATTTCCATCATTGCATAAGGATTAGAGAAGATTCCCAAAAACAAAGGCATGTGATTATGTAATGATTGCATTTTTGAATTTATGGCAAATTGGTGATTCATCAAAGGAATCTTCTCCCAACCAATTGGAGCTCATTTCTGCAGCCATTTGGTCCCCTAAGATCAAGCAAAACCGATGGCTAGGGAGTGGTATCAAAGAGCTCATCATTGCACTTGGAATATTCTTTGAATTCCTTCATGGCTAAGAAACCAAACTTGCTTCACTAAGCAAGCTCACTCTCCCAATCAGTACGGAGACATTTGCCTATAAATAGAGGCCTCATTCTCATTCAGAAAACACACCAAAGCAACCATATTCCTTGCTTTCTCTTTCTCTTCTCATGTTCATTGTTTTTCAAAGTTCTTTGGCAAGAAGAATCGATTTCTTCAAACCAGAGCTTATCTTTGGAAAGTGAGCATTCTAACATCTCAAGGGAGGTCATTTGAGGTGATCCAAGCACCTGGATCACTTCTGTAAGTGGAGGAACACCATTGTTGCTCTCACTTTGGAGCATTTGCAGTTGGAGGTCCATGGAGTAATTCAGGAGGTTCTGAGGCAAGCCAATCATCCAGGCATAATCCTCAGGTCATAGTAAAGCTAATCAGATGGCTGCAGCTCATCTGTAACTCCAAATTCAACAACCTCCATGTTCACTTGAAGCTGAAATCGAGGGAGGTCCATAGAGCAATTCAGGAGGATTCAAGCTCCAATAAGCATTCAGTTAGCATCATTGAGTCTCAGGGAAGCTATTGAGATCATTCATTCAAGCCCAGGTGCTCTCAATCATCCTCACGACCTCCATTTTCAGAGGTAAGTTTCTGAACTTCACCTCTTTAATTTAAGCACTCACTGAGTTAAAGCTCGATTCTATCTTGTTTAGCATCATCAGAGGATTGAAAACCCTCTATCATCTTGCATTTATTCATCTTGTTTGTCATTTAATTTCAAATTTAGGGTTTATATGTTCTTAGAGTTTTCTGAGAAATTAGGTAGCTATAGTTCATATAAATAAATGTTAGTTACATATCTGGATTCGTGAGGAAATTTAGAACAAGATTGATGTTTACATCATGTCATTTAGTTGAGAAACCAGAGAGTTAGGATTTTGAAAATCTTTGAGCTCGAGGAAGAAGATGACTATGGCCATGGCGCGCAAAATTTGAATCTGGGGCCAAAGTTTATTTTATTTTGAATGGTATGCGTTCCTTAAACGACTGAACGAACTTGCCCTAGTGGCCTCCCATACGCCCTTAGTCTCATCATGCCTCAAGTCTGGGGTTCGAATCCCCCTCGCCCCAGACTTTTTGATTCTTTTATTTTTCAATGATTTACTAGTTGTTTTGAAACATAACCAAATGAATGCAAGTTACTATCACCACACGCGCGTTGGCTCAGTGGTGTTTGTTTTGAGTGTGTGACCTAGAGGGCGTGGGTTCAAACCCTCCAAGGGCCAAAACTTTTTTTTAACACACAATTTCTTTCATTTTCTCACAAACTTCACATATTTATTTAACCTATCAAATTAATTTATTTTCACTTCATTTTTCACACACTTATCATTTAATATACCTATTTTGTGAATAATCAAAAAAATCATAAAAATATTATTTATTTCTTGAATTTTAATTAGGTTTAAAATAGTATGTTTTTAAGTGTTTTCTTAAATACTTTAAATATATATTATCACTTTATTTTAACCTAATCACTTTGTAAATAATTTTATGATAAAACCCTAATTGTTTAGGTCTTAATTAGTTAAAAAGTCTTTATTTTTACCCTAATTAAGTTGACTTTTGTCAATTTTCAAAACTGTTTTCAATCTCCGAATAAATCAAATGATTAGGGTTTTCAAACAACAAGACCTTGTATCAGTCAAAATCATTTTCAAATTGCTCTCATAACCAGTACTGTAAAGTACTGGGCCTCTAATAGAGTGTAAGTCCCAAAAACCTTCTCTTCTTAGCTTGTTTTCAAAACTGTATTTTCAAAATCTTCTTTCTGTTTTCAAAACATTCTTCTGGTATTTGAAGGGCATTATTCCCGGTGAAACTCTTCAGATACCTATGTGACCTTTGTCCATCTTCACTTCTTCTGTTTTCAAAAAACATTAACTGTTTATCATATATATATTCAACTGTTATCAACAAAACAACAAAATTATTGTTGAGGCTCTGTACATACTTCTTCAATGGCCTCCACTCCATCCAGGTTAGGCTTTACAAGCTTTCAATTTACAGTCTTTATTTAAATTACTGTCAAATATAAACTGTACATATATATATATTAGTTTAGAACTACGTTTGAGTATAAACCTTAGGACAGTTAAACTATATATATATTATAGGAATATGACCTAGGATTGAGAATGTCTTCCCGGTGAAGGCTCTTTCCTAATTAGAGATCTGTAGTTCAAACCCCCAAGATGAATTATTCCCGGTGAAACATCTTGGCAAAAACCTTAGAATCCAAATAAATAGGACACATCCACCCAAAGAGGAATTATTCCCGGTGAAACCTCTTACCCATTTGCTTAGAGCCAAAATAAGTTCAAAACTACATAGCTTTCTCTTGTGCTATAACAAGGACCCTCGATTAGCCTCCTCTTGGGCTTTGTACAAGGACCCACAGGCTTCTTAAAAGCATTTCCAGCTTCCTCTTGAGCTTGTATACAATGACCCATCAGGTTTCTTATAAACATAGGAACAGGTCTTTAGCCACCTTTTAGCCTACCCTGGTGAGTTTCTTCCAATTTAAACCAGACTTTAAACAAGCTAAGTTTGTCTCAATTTTGCATTGAGTACACCTTTTGGAATGAGAGACATGGACAGTCTCTGTCACCCTTATCTTCATCAATCTTCCTTAGCAGAGTCTAGGATCCATGCTTTGGGTCATCCTCAGCATTGAGTCAGCCTTCATCTTGGGCTTTAAACAAGAAGTCTCCATTAGATAATCTTTCTGCCATTCATTTCCAACAAAACCCCTGGAAAGGGTTAGCCTCCAAAGTCAATTAAAATCAACCTCCATTTCAATAAATCCCTGGAAAGGGTTAGCTTCCACACATTCCTTCATGTCAATAAAAACCCCTGGAAAGGGTTAGCCTCCAAAGTTAATTAATAAATAATTTCATTCTCTTAGGAGATAATTTCCCCAAAAGAGTCAAAACCCCTGGAAAGGGTCAGCCTCCAAAAAAACATGATAAAGTCAGTCTTTTACCAAACAATTTCACCAGCTGAGTCAAAATCCCTGGAAAGGGTTAGCTTCCAAAGAAAAACAGTCTTTTAATAAATAAAATCTCCTCAGTAGAGTCAAAACCAACAAAAACAGTTAGCCTCAACCTTGGGCTTCATACAAGGCACCAAACAATAAAACTCCCCTGTTAAGAGTCAGCCTCAACCTTGGGCATTGTACAAGGCAGATAATAGAGTCTCCCCAGTGAGTCCTTCATCACTCAGTAGCCACAACCTTGGGCTTTGTACAAGGCAGATAAACCATATTTTTCATGTGTCAAAGATTCCTAACACTTAGGATCTTTCCCCATATAGTCATCCCTACTTAATTCATTTAAGAGTCCGCCACAACCTTGGGCTTTGTACAAGGCAGAAAATAATGTTTTCCCTAGCAACAGTCAGCCACAACCTTGGGCTTTGTACAAGGCACATAAATAGAGTCTCCCTAAGTAGAGTCAGCCTCAATTCTGGGCTTTGTACAGAACACAAAAATACCCTGTAATTAATCCCCAGTGGAGTCATCTCCCAGAGTCAATAACAATTAATTAATCAATCAAAAAGCCTCAAGCTTGGGCCTCATTCAAGCCAGCTAAAGTCAAATCTTTTATACAGTAGATAGACATAGCTTATCTCTATAGAGAGATATTTTTACTACTCTACCACATTCAAACAAACAAACATTTCAATTTCAATTTCAATCAAAGTCTCCCATTTAGGACTCTGAAAGACATGCTCTGGCACATCCCCAGACTTGTACACTTTCCCTAATTTGGACGAGCATCTTTCTTTCATTTTAGAGGCACGACGGCTGTCATACTTGATCAACCAAGTAGACTCCCCTCTTGAATGAAACGAATCCAGTTATTCTGTCACTCCTTTAAATGTTTGTGGTAGAATAGTACAAATACCTCTCTGTAGAGATGATTTCATGTCTCTTTACTGTAAACAGAGATTTAATTCCAAGCTTCAACCTTGAGCTTCAAGCAAGGCACCAAAAACAATTAATTTCCCTAGTTAGTTCCCCGAACTACATTAAGCTCTGACTTCCACTAGGGATATGTAGGCATGAGGTTCACAAGGAATCTCAGCGAGCTAATAAAATACCAAAAATAGTCAGTCTGTCTGTCTGTCTGTCTTTTCAAATCAAATCAATTCCTTCTCCTAACACAAAGGAGAAACTTTCCCAATCATTAGCAGCAAACACAATCACAAATGACACAGAGAAGGTTCCTGTAGAGTACTACAGATATGTAGGGTGTTTAAACACTTCCCTATGTATAACCGACCCCCCGGACTCCAGAATTTCTAGTCTAGGTGAAATCCCCACACTTAGCAAACTCCTAGGGTTTAGTTGAGATCTTTTTTCCCTTTTCCTACTCGTAGGACAAATAAGAAAGTTCGTGTGATATCGTAGGAAGAACTGAAATAAAATTCATCCCACCACGGGCGCATTCTCCTTCCAAATTTCGCGTGAAGGGTCTAGCGTGCCGTCCTCCCAAGTGAAACGGGGAGGTAAAAAAAACGACACCACAAAGAGAAGTTGTGTCAAACACCTTCTTTGTGTCAAAATTTGAACCAAAGAATGTCAAGGAAGCTTTAACTGATGTGTTCTAGATTAATGTTATGCAAAAGGAACTTAAACAATTCAGTAGGAATGAGGTTTGGGACTTAGTACCAGGCTCTGAAGGAACTAATATCATTGGAACAAAATGGGTGTGCAAAATCAAGTTAGATGAACAAGGGGTTGTTACCAAAAATAAAGTCAGACTTGTTGCTCAAGGATACACTTAGATTGAAGGGGTGGACTTTGATGAAACCTTTGCTTTTGTAGCCCGTCTGAAATCTATCAGATTACTACTTGGGGTGGCATGTATCTTGAAGTTCAATTTGTTCCATATGGATGTGAAGAGTGCCTTCCTAAATGGATATTTGAGTGAAGAGATGTATGTTGAACAACCCAAAGGATTTTGTGATCCTACCTTTCCAGATTAGTACTGCTTGCCATCAAGAGTACCCATTTGATCCAGGAATTTCAGTACTGCTTCCCCAAGAATTGTTTAGCATTATCTAATATGCTAATGGATCTCTATGGTCACTTTCCTTTGCTTTGTCCTATTGTGGCTAAAAGGGGGAGTAATATGGTATGACCACTGACTGAGGGGGAGAAAAACTCTCTCTACTGTGTTGCTGATCAGTTGCTGCTGTTGACAGGGAGATCCTTTACAGATTGAAGGAGAGCTGGATTAGCATGTATGTTGAGATGTCAGACATAATATTTTGACAGCTTAATAGTGTGTGTGTGTGTGTGTGTGTGTGTTTGTGTTTGTGTGTGTGTAGATTCCACTTGACTTCTAACATGCGGTTGCATGTTTTTTCTTCTGCTGCATCTCAAAGTGTGGAATTGCTAATGTGTATTCTCTACATGGCTGAGAATTGTTTGGGTGTTTGATTTGTTTTCAGACACTATCTCGATATGTTGTTTTATCCAAAATAATCCAAAGGGGGAGATTGTTAATTCTATGGTTTTTGGTTGGTATTATGTTTGGTAAAACTAATTAATGTGAAGATGTTGAAAAAGATGTTCTATCTTTAACTAAGCAGACATGTCGAACAAAGATATCCTATTCTGGATCATTCGACATCGTGTCTAGGACATTTGGGCTGGGCTTTTTGGAAATATGCCTTACAGGTGCAGAAGATTCAAGGAATATTATGCAATCCTATGTGGCGTTGA
Organism: Vicia villosa; assembly: GCF_029867415.1. Taxonomy (NCBI): domain Eukaryota; kingdom Viridiplantae; phylum Streptophyta; class Magnoliopsida; order Fabales; family Fabaceae; genus Vicia; species Vicia villosa. The sequence goes on along the minus strand of NW_026705289.1, from coordinate 100,293 downwards.
ATTTGAGGATAAGAGATTTTATCTGTTATCAACATATTTGATTGGTTTCTAAATTTGGAGAAGACTTAGGAAACTAATATTTGAAGCCTTATCTTCATGGAGAAGATTATGGAGGATTTTCTGGAGTTCCTTGCAGTGATTTGAAACCCCAATCCAATCCAGAAGATTGTTATATATAGCAAGCACCAAACCTATTATTTTGTGTGAACTTACATTGTAGTTTGTGTTATGGGTTGTGTAGTGTTATTTATTATGAAACATTCCTATATCATATTGATAGAAGATTTTAGTGTTTTCATTGAGTTGTAGGTTCTATGTTCACTCATTAGCTTGTAAGCATTGAGTGACTGTGTTTTAGAAGTGTGTCTTCTATTATTTGTAATTGTATCGAGGGGGAATTGAGGTGGGCCTCATACCTTGATGAGTATTAGGTAGAAGTTAGCCTTGGTAGTGATTATGTGAGAAGTTGTAAATGGGGGAGTTAATCTTCAAATTGATACTATCATAGTGGACTTATCCTTGGCTTGGCAGCCCCTAGAGTAGGTATTGTTGATACCGAACTGGGTGAACAATTACTTGTGTTCTTTATTGTTTCTACACTTCACTTTTATAACTTGTCATTGTGTGTGTTTGGAAAATGTTATTTCGACATCCTTTAGGACATATGTGATTTAAACTCCAGAATTTCATATGTAAACCTTATCAATTCATATGGGTCTATCAACTTTCATCTTCTTTGAAATTAAACAAGCACAAAAAAGATCTTACGTTTTCCTAAGTCTACAACCAAACATTTAGCTATATAAACCTTCTTTCTAAGTTCTTTTGGCTTCTTCATAAATAAAATTAAATTTCGCTCGAGTTACATCGTCCACCAAATGTGAATAAAGATTGTTGTCTCTAAATCTTTGTTCTGACACTATAATATTGTAACCAAATGATGTTTGTATCTCATTATGCAAATTATTTATCATTTGGTTCACATTGTCCCATTCTCTACATAAATCACCCTTAATATTTCCTAACCAATTCTTCCACATGTCATGAGAAGATTCAACTCTGTTAGTTGCTATATTTCTAAAGTGTTTAACCTAATCAGTTCAAGCATAAACAATCTTATCCTTCACCTAGTCGAGAAGTGTACATTCAACATATTTCAAGATATCCATATATATATATTTCTCACTCACCCTCCTAAATTTTTTACATATTTGGCATATAGCACTTCCGTAGAAGAATTTATCATAACATTACAGGCATCCATAATGCTTTCCAATATCACACTAACTTTAATCAATTTCCCATCTTCATATTTTACTCATTTGGTCCTTGCCGCAGGCTTAAGTCTACTTCTCACATTTTTTATGTGATACCTGCAAATTAATGCATATGATGTAGAAAACACCTTTGCAATCGAATTCATCAGTGTGGTACCGCGATTGGCGACAATAACCTTTGGCATGTTTTCTTCGTCCTTCAACATTATCCGCATATTTCTAAAGCCCAGTTAACATTATCTTCTTTTTCAGTTTCCAGTAATGCAAACCTAACTGAAAAACTCATCTCCGTAGAAATAACACCAAAAAATTTCAAATGTTGAAGCATGTACTTGTTAGTCTTATATGTTAAATCAATAATGAGTACATAGGGAAATATGACTCCAAAATACATCTTGAACGATTTCTCCATCTTCCCACAGTTTGTACCTAGATACATAATGGTATCATCCAAAAGCTTCAACAATTATTGCATTTCAGTTTTATCCCCTCTTATAGCCTTGTTGTTTATGGCATGAACATTGTATACTTGCTTGATATTTGAGATATTTAAAGCTTTTTTTTTGTTTCAAAGTTGCAAGTATGTATTAAGGACGCACCATGTCCAATGTCATGTTGGAAAAAATGCCTTATCTTCAAGATTAAGACGTCATGCAATGGGAGGACCAACTAACTTGCAAAAAAACTCATGATTATATATACCACAAATCACATTAAATGTCCATGTATTATTCGCCATAAGATATCCTACATAAATTAAAAGGACACTCACATCTACTCGAACTATTGTCATTTTGTTTCGACTTTCGTATAGGTTTTGTGTAATTGCCACTTCTTTCTCATCTCATTGTCACAAATGCTTGTCTTTTATCATAACCATTATTTGACCTCCTAATTACAACGTCGAATTCTAATTTGGCAGCCTCTGTGTGAATCCATTAGAGCATATGTTTATGAACAACAAACAATTGATCAATTGTAAATTATTTACCAACCTCTACCTTGACATCAACCAATTTAACATCCGTAGATAAAATCGTTTTGGGGTCAACATCAGGGTGCACCATATTTAAGGCCAATCATAAAAAAATTTGACCAAAAGCAACATTAAACTAATAAAAAATACAATTGTGTATGACATGCAACAAAAATCGAAAATATAGTTCGAGGCGCAACATTCATCTATTCTGACTAAAAATCAAATTCAAGCAAGTAAAGAGGAAGGAAATATATGTACATTATCTTAAATTTCAGTTTCTCTTGCTTCATTTGATGTTAAAAATAGAAAAATGTTGTTTTGAAGTAGAAAACTTGATTGAGTACGGAAGATGGTTTTAATAAGGTTTGGAGAAGAAATAATGGTATGATCATGAGTAAAGCAAACATGCAAGTTGATATTTTATTAAATTTTCCGCTTGAAGAATCTAAAAATGCACTTTCGAATAAGTTAATGAGTTGTGAAATATATGCAAGATGGTGTTTTTTTAAACAAAATCATTGTCTAGAGTGAGTTCGGAGATACACTTTTGGATTTTTTTTTTAAATGAGGGTGTGTCTCACTTAGAAAGTGTTTAGGTCTGCAATAAGTGCATCCGAAATTATACTTCTAAATTAGTGAAGGGAATTTTTGAATTTTTTAAGGGTGGCTCCTCACCACCAAGGATGGGAAGACCAAACTCCAACTTTAAATTGGGGGGTTTCTCTTTCCACCCTTATGGGTGTGTCCAACACCCTTGAAAATAAAAAAAATGCTCTTTCTATGTCCGGAGATGCATCTTCACACACACCTAAAATCACACCAACAAAGACATTGCAAGTGGTACACCGCAATTGTACTCCAAAAAGTTATCCGGAAATGCATCTTCGAATTTCAGAGATGCACATCTGAAAATATCATTTCACTAATGGTCGCATTAGCAAACAATGACATACTTGATGTTAGTGTTTTGTAAAATAATAACTTCTGAACTTATTAATTTGTTTTAAATCTTTGGTTTTGCTTCTATGTCAAATAAAGTTATGTCCATTAATATGGATTTGAATTATATTATTTGTTTATTTATTTGCTTGTCGTGTCTTAGGAAATAACAGGCATTCATATTGACAACACTTTTAGGCTTTGTTGAGCCCTAAATGTTATAATTATAGGTATGTCATCTGCTTTATGTTGCTTTGCAGAACTTTGTTATTTCGGGCATGATCATTTCAAAGCAAAATAAAATTTTGGATGTGCATCTTCAGAATTCAAAGATGTATTTTCGGACAATTTTTTTTAGTAAAATAGAAATGTTTCACTTACAAGGTACTAAAATATGAGTAAAAAAATGCGTCCGGAGATGCATCTCCCAACACTAAGAACATTTAAAACTTTTAACAGTGATTGAGGAAAACACATAAGGGTGGAAATAGAGGATTCTTCATGCTACCCCCTAATTTATAAATGACCCCCCGCCTTTATGGTGTTCTGTCGTAAATACCCTTACTAAAAAACTTGAAATTTTGAAAATTACGTGTGAATACTGGAAATTTCAAAAAACTACTCTGATTTACCGAAAAAAATTGTTTTTTATCGAAAATTTAAAATTTCCCGGAAAACTCCAAATTTCCACTATAACTTCTCGGAAATTTCCAAATTTCCGGTATTATACTAGAAATATGTTTTTTCAATTTTTTTCCTTGATTTTTCTCAAATAACTGAATTGGTAAAATAGCAACCGACTAAATATATACATATAAAAACTGTCATACACACAAGGATACAAAACCAACTAAGATGACTTCTTAACCCCAATTTCCATTGTCACCAACATCAATAATGTCATTGATATATGGATGTAAGATAGTAGGGAATTGTGACAAGTAGAGATGTCTTGAAGATTTGGTGGATGGTTGGTTACTAATCGGCGTACTTGACGGTTGACTTGCTATTGGTTTTGTGCATGATCTCTTCGTAGTCTGACTTCCTTGTGAGCCTTTTACATACTCCTACTGGCTAGGATCACAATGCACATAACTCTCTTGACTCTTTCTACACTTCTTAACACCCCTCTCTGGCTTGTACTTCACCGGCGATGGACACATAGAAGTTATGGATGGGTGTATAGTTCCCGAACCTTTTTCTTCAACACCCTCTGACTTACAATATCCAGTGAGCTAAAATATGTCTTTAACTCTTCACACTCTACTTCTAAAACCCGCTTTATACTACTCTCATCATGAGTGATCTCATGCTCTACAATGTGCAATTTTGTCCAAAATTCATGAATCAAGTTTAAAGGAACATGATTGCCTACTATTTGGAAATTGGCAAGCTGACAGGCACACGGTAACCCATGTGTTGTTCTAATGAAGCAACCACATATTTCTTAGCTAGAACCAATAAACTTCACCCTTTCTAGTTCCTTTTGAATGAGCTATATACAATGTCTTGAGACAAAACCGTGCAACCTGGAATAGAAATGAAAGTTATACTGATGCTCAATGTTGATAATACTTTTTTGAAACGAAACTCTGATTGAACCTAGCTGCAACTTAAACATGGTGTTCACAACATCCCAACTTCGGCATAATTCTCGGTGGCTTGTAGTCAACATGTTTTTTAGTCTCCAATGAGCAGACTCCACCCTAAAAAACATAAATAGAAATAAATGTTAACTTATGATTAGCTATAGCTATAATAACATGAAACTCCAATGTTTCGTGTACCTGTTTGTTGTTGTGTTCCATAAATGAGTGACTTTGTTAGTCCAAGCTGCAAAAAACCTTTCTTTATCAGCACAAATAGTCTCAAAGTGCTTGACGTGTTCGACAAACTCAACTTTTGTGTTTGAATACATGAATTTGTTCCATAGATCCATGATATGTTCTTGTCTTTCTTATTTGACATACTCTCTATATTTCATGCTCACATTATTTGAAATATGGAACGAACACCACAAGTGTGTTGCATTTGGGAACACGGATTCCATGGCATTCATCAATGCAAGTTCTCTATCTGCCACCACAACCTTTGGTAGCAATTTTTCCGAAGAGAACAACTCTTTAAGCGTCTCAAATGTCCATGATAAATAGTCCTCCCTTTCATGCTCCAAACACCCAAAGGCAACTGAAAATGTCAATTTCGTTGACCTAACACCAACAATCTCAAGTAGTGGTATCCGGTACCTTCTTAATGAAAATGCACATATTTAAACTCAAAACAACATCTACAACAAATATCAGGATATGCATTTAAAAATTATTACATGTTTGTCTTGTATGTGCAATCAAAAATCAACACCAAATGAAACATATTCAGCAATTTCACAGAATTAGGATGTGTCCAAAAGATATCAGCTACAACATATGAGTTGTCCATATTTCTAGTCCAACACTTGTATTTCTCTTGATGAATAAGGCTCAACAACATCTGCATTTCTGTCAATGCACCTCTCTTGCTTGTTCTGTATGTAGCTCTAGATGTATGAACCTGAGTAACACTCATGAGATTTTCTATACTTTTGTCTTTCAAAGCAGCAACTATGTACCTTGCAGCCATATTGTATTCCGTCATTTCATTCACAAACTTTCTATCATGATCTTTTAGACGGACCAATATGTCATTGCCTTCCAAATCATTGGATAGTTTATGATTATGCATCGCGTATCTAACCATCACCTTCCAACACCACTTGGAACAGATCTCAGCCTAAACAGACATTTAACTTTCATACTATAAAGGCCTTCTAAGGAATTAGTGCTTTCGCAGGATTTATTCATTCTTTTGTAATTTCCTTCTCTCTCACAATCTATAATCAATTTATTCTTCCTCCCTGGTATTTCATTAGCAGCATTTGAACGAATAGTGACAACAATAATGTCATATTGTTTACCAGTAGCATGTGCCCATGGTAAAATTTCAAATCGAGATTTAAACATCTGTCAAATGCAACACATAAATATTAAACTATCACTTTCTTAAATACGGGAAAACAATTCAAAACTGCATTAGTTGAATAGAAAACATACATTTATGAGGTGAAGAACTCCGTAAAATTTGTACAAGAATTTGTCGAAGAAGCTGCAGGCTCTAGACCACACGAGAAAAGAACATTATCTGCAGACATACTGAAAATTTCAAGCAATTTCAAATTTTCTGGTAGAATTTGTGACAAACCGGAAATTTTAAATATTCCGATAAATTACTCTGGTTTTCTCTTATGGCACCAGAAATTTTAAAATTTTCGGTAATTCACTATTGGAAATTTGTAAAATACAAATAATTTCCGATAAAAAATCAATTTCGTGCACCGAAAAATTCTAAGAGGGTATCAAAAATATCTAAAGTATATTGAAAATTTTAAATTTTACTGATTTGGAAAAGTGAATTTTTTTTCACAAGTGTAACTATGTTTTAAGTAAATAATATCAAAGATATTTCTGTCAATACAGATACGGGAGGTATATGGGGACGACTCAAGTGAGAACACTTGTTTATTATGAGAAATGAGAACAATGAATTACGATCATTAAATTTTGATTTTGGTTGATTTTGATGGACTAGATTGGTTTCTCTTTTTATGTTTTATTAAATTAAATATTAAGGATCATAGAAAGAGAAACCAATTTAGTCCATTAAAATCAACAAAATCAAAATTTAATGGTCGTGATTCATTGTTCTCATTTCTCATAATAACCAAGTGTTCTCACTTGAGTCGTCCTATATATATATATATATATATATATATATATATATATATATATATATATATATATATATATATATATATATATGTGAAATAGGATCAAATGACACCAGGGTGTCAAAGTTTAATTTGACTTCAAATCTCAACTGTTAAAATAATTGATCAATCGGTGATACTAAATAAAATAAAATAATAATAAAAATATATATAACATATTTTTCTTCTAAAAAGTAGGCTATTTAATATCACCATTTGATCAATTATTTTAATGGTTGAGATTTGGTGTCAAATCAATTTTTTTTGACACCCCGATGTCATTTGATCATAAGAATATGATCAAATGATAGCAAGGTGTCAAAGTTTAATTTGACATCAAATCTCAACCGTTAAAATAATTGATTAAACGGTGATACTAAATTATTTTATTTTATTTAGTATCACTGTTTAATCAATTTTTTTAACGGTTGAAATTTGGTGTCAAATTAAACTTTGACACCTTGGTGTCATTTGATGATATATATATATATATATATATATATATATATATATATATATATATATATATATATATATATATATAGAGGAGGGATCAAATTACACCCGAAGAGTTACACCACGAGTTACACTCGTTCAAAAACTACATCTCGAATTAATATTTTTTAAATTCAACCGTTGGATTGAAACATAATATCATATAGATCATACCTATAAAGTTTGAGCTTAATCTATAATGATTTACTATATCATCAAGATATCCAAAGATTAACGTTAAAATGAGCTTTCATATAACGTTAATTTTGATGTGATTCAATGACATAGTAAATTATTATAGATTAAGCTCAAACTTTATAGGTATGATCTATATGATATTATGTTTCAATCCAACGGTTGAATTTAAAAAATATTAATTCGAGATGCAGTTATTGAACGAGTGTAACTCGTGGTGTAACTCTTCGGGTGTAATTTGATCCCTCCTCATATATATATATATATATATATATATATATATATATATAACTTAGGGGATGACTTCTAGAATCCTCGTGAAAATAGATCTAAATTGGACTATCTAATTGTATGGACTTTATAATGTAACGATGCAAACCAAATTCCAATTCGTGTCATAGATTTAAAAGAAAAAACAAAAAACCAATACATTATTTAATAACTACAAGTATTCATTCTTTTATCATTGACCATTAATTTAACAACCATTGATCATTGGGCTTTTCTTTAACAACCATTGATTTTTGACTTTTTTTAACAACGATTGATTTTTGACTTTTTTTAACAACCATTGGTTATTGACCCTTGTAAAAGGGGTTACATGGGAATCTAGAAGTTTGACCAACTCACCCCAAAATGAAAGGATTGGCCATCACGTAAAAAAACACTAGTATCTCCCCCTCCTTTCATCATTATATATATAACATACTCAAACCAATTTTCTTTACGATAAGATTTATAATTTAGGTGATTGATTAAAATCTGCTTAATCTGCAACAAACATAATGGGACCCCAGAAACTAGGTGCTGTATATGGTTTAGGAGCCATGTTTGGGATACTAATAAGTCGGGGTGCTCATGTCCACTGCCACAAAGCAGCCATACTACTTCTAAGACAGCGTTGTACCAAACATGCTCCTACAAAACAAGTTGATGTAGCTCAAGATAAGGCCACTCTTTTGCATTAAAATAAAAATTAGCAGCAATGTTTATGTAAAATGTCTTTGTGTTTCATCTATTTCAATATTCGATTATGTAGCACTGATATCTCTGAAAAAGTGTGTATTTGTGTCCACTAATAACTGGCACTTATAATTACGTTTAATATATTTATTAGTTGACACGTCGGTGTGGTGTTTCCAATATTCATATATCTGATAGTCTTATTATTGTATGGGGCTGTGTTTGCAGTTATTTTGTATAAATTTCACATGATTAATAAGAATGTTTTAAATTGCTCTGTAACATTGATATATCTTTCGCATGGTTGCTTTGAAGAAAGAATCACATGATACGAGATTTAGTGTTTCATACGCATAAGAGAAAGATACTGTAAGAATATTAACGAGGTAACGTTTTAATATAGATTGATACAAAATATATAAACGTTTGATTTCATTCTTTTGATTGTTTAGCTTTACTCCAACACAAAATTTTCAATACAATTTGTTTTTAATGTGAAACGCCAAGGCCTAAATGTTAAGAAAAGTGGTTGGGCCTAACTCATCCCTACAAAACCGATTTGTAGGATGAGGATTGCCCCCACTTAAAAACACGTGTTCAGGCCATATATTGTCCGATGTGGGACTCTTAACACACCCCCTCACGCCCAAGACTAGACAATTGGAGCGTGGAAATAAATGGTGGGTGGCCCGATAGCGGAAACCATAATAGGTGGCCCACCGGAGTTTAAACGAGGCTCTGATACCATGTTAAGAAATGTGGTTGGGCCTAACTCATCCCTACAAAACCGGCTTGTAGGATGAGGATTGCCCCCACTTATAAACACATGTTCAGGCCATATATTGTCCGATGTGGGACTCTTAACACCAAACAAAGAAAACTGCACAAGAGTCACTCTCTTAATACAGGAAGCTCCTAAATCTTCATACAACCAATTTAGCCATTCATCATACACTATTTGCTCCATTGTGCCACCGCTGTCCCGGGGCATGGATTTCCTCCTGATCCCCACAGTCATCACATAGATTGTCTCTTTCAAGTGGTTGAGATACTTATTGGTCATGAGACCATTATGATTGGTCAGCCAGATGAAACTCCTATTTCTCTCATGAACTTGCGGATTTCACATGGCTTTCCAATATTGCTCCCTATCTCCAATATGGTTGTTTTTTATTTGGTCAAACATATTAGCAATAATCCTTGATTCTCGGACTTTTTCTAGTTAAGGGCACTCCAAGGTAAGTCTCTAGTGAATTTGTTTCTTTGAATCCTGTGCTCTGAGTGTTAACGTTAATGTCCGAGTTTGTAGGAGTTACTTTTCTAGGTTGTAAGAGTTATTTTCTGTGTTGTTAATAAGTTGTCTAGTCTTTAGGAAGTCCTATTTTTTAGGCTAGTGCAGATTGTTCTCTAATTTTGTTATATAAGGCTTTTAAATAACAAACTTCTCAAATGAAATAAACAAGCTTTTCAAGTTATCATTTGGGATCAGAGCTCAAAGATTAGGGCCTGATAAAAAGCTTCAGCAAAGAGTGAAACACTGTGTGAGAGTAGAGATGGCTGAGAGTAGTAGTACCAACGAAAAGTTCGTGCAACCGGCAATCCCACGATTCGATGGGTTCTATGAGCACTGGGAAAAACTGATGGAGAATTTCCTTCGTGCAAAGGAATATTGGACCCTAATTGTGAAGGGACTCGACACAGTTCCAGAAGGCACTCAACCGAAAGAAACACAAATGACGGTGATAGAGGAGCAACAGTTGAAAGATATGAAGATAAAGAATTATCTGTATCAAGCAATTGATAGAGAAATCGTGGAGACCATACTCAATGATGATACTTCCAAGCAGATTTGGGACTCTATGAAACAAAAGTTCAAGGGTTCCACGAGGGTGAAAAAGGCTCAATTGCAAACATTGAAGTCTGAGTTTGAAATACTCAAAATGAAGGAGGGAGAGAGTGTTAATGCCTATTTTGGGAAAACTCTTTCCATTGCCAAACAGATGAAAGCGTGTGGAAAAACTATACAAGAAAGGGATATTAAAGGGAAGATTCTCAGATCCCTTGTACCAAAATTTAATTATGTCGTTTGCTCCATTGAAGAATTCAACAATGTCGACACTGTTACAGTTGATGAACTTTAAAGCAGCTTGTTGATCCATGAATAGAGAATAAAGAATGTTGACAGAGAAAAACAAGTATTACTGAAGGTGACTCATGAAGGGGGATCTGAAAGAGGGAGAGGCAGAGGAAGAGGAGAAATTAAAGGAGGTCGAGGAAGAACATATCTAAACAAAGCTAATATGGAATTTTACCGATGTCACAATTTTAGCCACTTCCAATATGAATGCCCTACATTAGGAAAGCATTCAAATTACGCAGAGCTAGACGAGAAGGAGGAGATGTTGCTGATGGCCTATGTCGATGAAATTGGAATAAAGCGAGAAGACATTTGGTTCTTGGATTCAGGATATCACAATCACATGTGTGGTAACAAAGCTCTATTCTATGAGTTTGAAAGTGTCTCTCAACAAACTGTGAAGCTGGGCAACGATACAAGAGTGCAAGTTTCTGGCAAAGGAAGCATAAAAATGGAGGTTGATAATGCTAATTTCACTGTCGGTGATGTATTTTGTGTTCCTGAACTAAAAAATAATCTTTTAAGCATTGGGAAACTCCTGGAAAGAGGTCTTTCCATCCTTATAGAAGTTGGAATGTGCAAAATCTTTCATCCACATAGAGGTTTGATCATTCAAACCAAAATGACGGTAAATCGGATGTTCATCGTGGTAGCCAAAATGCTATCAATGTCCCTCCAACCAAAACAGGAAGTATGTTTCAATGCAGCAAGCGAGGACCTCACACACCTCTGGCACAGCAGATTGGGACATATCAGCAACACAAATTTCCAAATCTTGCAGAGTAAGAAAATGGTGCAAGGTTTGCCTCATTTAACGATCTCAAATGAAGTCTGTGTAGACTGTTTGAAAGGAAAGCAACACAGGGAGCCTGTAACATCCCTATTTTCTATTTTATTTATTAAATAAGTATTTTATTATTAGTATAAGTATTTAATTATAATTTGGTATGATAATTATTAAATTATTTGTTATTATGCTAATTGAGTTATTATATTATTAGTAGAATAATGAGATAATAACTAATTGGGCCTAATAATTGAGAATAGAAATAATATGAGGGAGTGTGCTACTAAGCCCATTGACTTAAGAGAAAGACAGTAAGGAAAATAGGGTTTTAGATACATAACATTAATTTGGAAAAAGAAGAGAAAAGAGAGAGCTCAAGAGAAAGGAAGAGAAAGAAGGGAAAGAGGAAACTAGAACAAAAGGAGATCTAACCTAAGGTAAGGGGGAGAATCCTCATTATTATGGGTATATATGTATGCAAGGGGGAGATGAACTATACATTGATTGAATAAAATGAATCATAAGGTATAGTCTATAGAGATCAGAACTAAGATGAAATGATGAACTATGTAGAGATAACATAGGAAATATGTTCTTTGTTATGAGTTGGTGTAACTATGTTATACTTGATGAGTAATTTCCTTATGATGATACAATGAGACCATGTGGTGATGTAGCAATAGGTAATGCTTTTCTATTGTGAATTGATTTAACTATGTTTTGTCGGGACTTAATGTATGTCCTTTAATGAATTGATGTTGGATATGAACAACATGTGTTGGTATTGTTTAGTATATGTTATGATAATGTGTTGAATTGGTGAGTACTATGAGAATGATGCGTACGTGAGTGAAGACATGTTACTTAAATTGTATTTATGTAATATGTGAATTGATGTCCGGTGATAATAACATTGTTAATCTATGATGTTATATTTTATCTGTGATGTGTGTAAATGGTTAATGCTATTTGGATGCATTGTTGATGATGTTTATATGATGGATGTATATTGTGCAATTGGTGGATAATTTAATGTGTTGAATTACTATGGTATGTGGTATGCTAAGTTTGTTGGATGATCTCAATTGCATGTATTTTGTGGTAATTGTTCATGCATTCATGGTGGCCTTGATCCTTTGAGAGGAAATAGAGGTGACGAACTGTATGTTCTTTGGTAGTGTGCCCATGTGGGGTGTGAGCTGCGATGACGGCCTTGATCCTTGAAGGGAAATAGATGTGTTTCTTTGATCCTTGAATGGAAATAGAAACGTGGCTTTGTTCCTTTGTGGATCAGAAGTGGTGAACTATATATTCATATTTTGAGGGCTTTGGTCTTGTCGGATCGGAAGCGTGGCTATGGTTCTTGAATATGGAATCGGTAGCGGTGAGCTTGATGTTCACATGGTACCACATGCATGAGTCAGATTAATTGCATTTGGAGTCACATTGATTTTGCTATGTGATATTTGGATTAATGTGTGCTTATGTGATAATTGGAGATTTATGTTATGTGGAATAATTATAGAACTCATTAAATTATGAAGTGTGATGAATTTGTTTGATTGTAGTGTACTATATTCGTTGTACATATTATATGTATTCATTTTGATGTGAACTCTCACCCTTCTGTTTGAATGATGTTCAATGCGACATCGTGCAGGTTCCGACGAGTAGTGTGCTTGCACGAGGATTTAGCCGAGGATCATATCAGTTATTTTTCATTTTGTTAGGTATAGAGTCAATGCTCTGATCATGTAACACGGGGGGTATTTAAACTTATGTTTGGATGTTTTAGATATTGTTCTATCTATCTTATTTTAACATTGTATTGGATATATTATGTTAAGTGGCCTTGGTGCCTATGTTTGAATTCATATGACACGTTTATGATTTGATAGTGTAATTATGTTGGTAGATGATTATAATATGGGATATAATCATTGAAATGTTTGAGAAAATATTATTTCATTGCGATATGCATACTTGAGAAAACATGAAGTTCGACATGTGTTATAATTTGATCAGGTGCATGCTAATTGTACGTTTATGTTTGGTTTTCAATTGTACTGGAAACGACATGTGGCACCCTTTATTGTATGCGTTCTATTTTACTTTGTGAATATATATATATGTAAATTTGGGGTTTAGAAAAGGGGTGTTGCCGAGCCCATTCCAAAAAGAAGCACATGGAGAGCAACACAAAGGTTAGAACTTATTCATGCTGACTTGTGTGGTCCAATTTCACCTATTTCTAATAGTGAAAGAAAATATGTGCTATGCTTAATTGATGATTATAGTCTGAAAGTTTGGTCGTATATTTTGCATGCAAAGTCAGATACATTTGTTGTATTCAAAATATTTAAGACATTTGTTGAGAAAGAAACCAGACTTTCTATCAAAAGCCTACGAACAGATCGAGGGGTGTTCACCTCTATTGAGTTCAACAATTTCTGTAAAGACAATGGAATTAAAAGATAACTGACGATGGTGTACACTCCTCAATAAAATGGAGTCGCTGAAAGGAAAAATTGTACAATGATGAACTGTGTAAGAAGCAAGTTGTCTGAAAAAGGTATTCCAAAACCTTGTTGGCCTGAAGCAGTGAAGTGGGTGTAGCAACCTGCCTTAAAAATTAGACTTTTAGAGTCGCCACCTATTCTACCAAGGCGAATAGGAAACCTTACGCAGTTAAGAGATCGGGGTAAGATTATTATAATCAGGCCGAGGGAAGGTGTTAGGCACCCTCAACCCTTTCCTAAGGTTTTGAATTGAGAGGCGGAGGTTTATGGCTAAAATTGTTAAGGCAATAGCTAAGGAAATGAAAAGGGTGAACGGTAAGATTTGAACCTAATTAGGATTTAGGGGAAGGGGACTCGCCTTGGTTATCCAAGTGCCTACGTACCTCCTTATGGAGGATCAGAGTCTACGTAGTTCGGGCACAGGGTTGTACGCCTTTGAATTTGATTTGATATGGTTTGAAGGTATTTTGAGTTACCTTGTCGTAGTTTTTGAAATGCGAAGTTCGAAGGTATTTTGAATTACCTTATCGTATATTTGAAAATCACAGTATTGAAGAGATGAAAATCCGTAGTTTCGTGGTTTGAAGTGTTTTGAATGTTTTAAGTTTTGGGCGTACAACCCTGATTTAATATGTTACCGTTATTTGCGATGATCAATAGGTTTGATCATTATAGTTAACGGATTAAATAATGTATTGCTGGTTACTCTGATCAATAGATTTGATCGTCACGAGCAGCAAATGAAATGTGTTTTAATAAAGTTATTTTTTACCATCAACTCTCATAACCAATATATTCAGTTACTACACGATGACAGATTCCATTAATTTATATTCAGTTAAAATCAAATAAGTCGAATAATCGAAATAATCGAGACAATCGGGACATACTATAATCTAACCCTAATTAAAATAGATTAATTAAATTATATTTAATCCTAAACAATTAAACAATGAAAATAAAATTAAAAAAATAAATAATAAGAAAAAAAACTACATGGAAGGAACCTGGGCATTGATTTGGTGTGTGTGACCTGTGAGCGTTCATGGTGGACTTGCGCATCTGGGCCATTAGATTAACTCTTTCATACATCCAGTTGTGGTCGCGTGATGGCCTACGGTGCATATGCATGGGACTGTACGTATGAGATTCTTCAGCTTGTTATTTCAACAAAAATTATGGTCAGAGTGGGAGTCGAACCCACGTTATTACGTATGGCAACTTGAAGACCATTCTTTCCACTAAACCATGGTTCGCTCGCTGATGAAAACATAAGCATAATATATAATATATTAAATAAAACCGACTCAGGAATTTAAAAAAACCTGCGCGCCCCCCCTGTTCATCTTCTTCGTTTATCTTTCAGAAAGCATAGGGACCTTTGGCTACGGTTCCCTTTCGTGGCTACATGTCTCCATCATTCAAATCTACAAATTAGTGTCAAAATATACCAAATAATAACCTATATTAACCATATATAACATCCCGAACTCCATGGGACCATTAATTTGGTCCGAAATCATCCATAACCGAAAATCCCAATTTCATAACTTGTGAGACCTAGCCATGGTGATTCACAAAACCTGCAAGAAATTTCAATTAAATAGTCCAGATTGATTGCAAATAGGCTTATGAACACAGTTAAATACTCGAACGCGATTTAGGAGACGTTTATGAACGGGTTCGAATTCAAAGAAAATTTGGCACCACAATGAACATGGGAGTCCGAGTTTGCGCGTTTTGGGCGAAGGTGAGGACTGTATTATGCTTAGCGAACACCAAGGAATCGGAGGAGATTCTTTACATTAACTACATTGGATTATCGCATATCACCTCCACCCTTTTCACGTTTTTTTTCTTCAGCCTCTGTAGGGTTCCATCCGCCGCCCCCTCTCTCTGATGTTTGGCTCTTTCTTAAATAGTATTAGGGTCTGTGATTCTTTTAGGTTAGATTTACGTTTTGATTCATTGTAATCTTTGATTTTGATTGAGTTCCATGCCAATTAGGGAAGATTTGGAGAATTTATTTGTGTTGTTTTTAGGAACAAGTATGGCCACGTGATTCTTGGAGACTTGAAGATTTTGGAATAATGAGAAATCGTATTTCCTTTTTTCCTTTCTATTTTTTTATTTATTTAGTGATTATAACATTAATACTAACAATAATAATAATATAATCGATGTATTATAGAACCATTAACCCAAAATAACATGATGATGCAATCAAAACGTAAATAATATTATCATGATTAAAAATGACCCAAGTATATTAATTATTAGTAAATTAATAAATAGTACCTATATGTGTAGCGGGGAAAATCTGATATCGAAGCCATAGAATTGACTCGGATCAATATTTCGTTTGAAATCGCCACCGCGCTTTATTTTTTCAAAGGAAAAGGGAAAAGAACGAAAAACCCAAAGTTTTGTTTTTAAAACAAGAAAGAGAACTCAGGTTCGGGTGTTGATTATACAAGGGGAAGGTTTTAAGCACCCCTCATATCTGTGGTACTCCACAGGAACCTTTTTGAAAATCTGTGTCGTATGTGCTAAAAAAAAGAGTTTGTTTTATTTTTAAAATAAGCTCGGCAAGACGTTAAGCCTTGGGCCTACATACCTCCTCGGTGCAATGGAGAAGTCAGAGCTAATGTAGTTCCGCTTAAAGGGAAAAACGTTTTTAAAACGAATAAACACTTTATCGTCGTCGGAGAGAAAGACACAGCCATTGATCTTGAGCATGAGAACAAATGAGTTCTTTGCTTCGCAAATGAAAGAAGGAGTCCAACTCGGATAAAATCAACAAGTATGCCACTAGCTCTCTCACGCGGAAAAGATCTCATTATATCAATCAATTTCAAAATCGTGGGGTATAACCACTCGTTTCGACGATTAATAGTGTCTAAACTTTCGAAGAAAAGGCCACTAAGGGCAAAAGATATTTTTTAAGAAAAAAGGTTTTGAAAAGATTTGCAAACATAAGAATATTTTGAAAAAGGGAGAAGATTTTGAAAATTTAAGAATGGGAGGAGATGAAGAGGCTATCCTATTGCGTAAAATAAAAGCTAAGGAAAAGAACGGTCTAACCGAAAGAAGAAGCCAACACTTGACATTATGAGTCAAGGTAGATTTCCCATCCTTTGGAATATCAATACTAAACCAAACATCATCACTTGGGGATCCGGATGAAATTATTATCTTAGCACCACTTTGCATTAAGCACATTGAAATTCTGACGAAAATCGGGCAGAGTAACGGCTGTTTTCGGGTAAAATCCTTATCTCAATGCCTTGGAATTAACCATCAAGGGCTTTCAAGGAAATACCTACACACATAAACAGACAACAATCCACTGCCAGACAGACAGAACAATCACAGAGTAATAACAGAATGAGAGTCCAGAGGTCCTAAGTCCATAAGTCCGAATCTCCAAAATGCTCAGGATAGTAACCAATAGTCCGAAAGAGAACTTTATGTGTTTTTTAGATTTTGGTTGATTATTAGTGTTTTAGCATAAAAGTAAAGTATGGTCCAAGTGGACAAAGAGAAAATGGCGGAAACATAAACATATGTCCAAATGGACAAAGAGAAAATAGCGGAATTATAAACGTCCAAATGGACAAAGGAAAAATAGCGGAATGTAAATATGATGAAATGATAAAATAAAGAGAGAAATATAAAGAACGGTATAGTAAATTGCGGAAATTAAAGTTAGTTGTTAGATGTTAAAGATAACCATCTTGAAACTTGTCAAGTATGTTATCAAAGTTAGTAATGAAGATCGATGGTGAGTGAAGGATGTTCTCGGATTTAAATTCAATGGAACTTTATCAGAAGCTTGATAAAATCATAGCGACTACACGATAAATTTCCATAAGTCTTAAATAAACCGCATACAATTCTCTTCCACATTTGATCTTTTTTATTCGGGACACGAAATATTGCACTATGTTAAGCAGATCGCCAAGTGATTTATGTAGAAATCACCCTACAACGAGGCCGGTCAAAACTTTATGTGCTAATGCATGCGAGTGAAATGATATGTAGATCATTCTCCGAAAGCAATACCGCACGAAAAGAAAATAGGTAACGATCTAGTCTTTACTAAGAATCCATAAGAATTCTCAAAGTGTTAAGACTTTCATCGATCAAAAGAAAAAAAGGAGAAGAAGAAAATAAAATGCATAAAGTAAAATCAACTCACACTATCATTAATATCATTCATCTAATATTATGGATTTGGTCATTTCAAACCTATCAACATCCTAGATCCAATGATATTAATGAAATGGAGGAAGAAGAATAAAATTCACAAAAGATAATCAACTCACACTATCATTAATATCATTCATCTAATATTATAGATTAGGTCATTTCAAACCTATCAACATCCTAGATCCAATGATATTAATGAAATGGAGGAAGAAGGAAGCCGAAACAAGCATAAAAAAGGCAAAAAACCACATTCTGCCAGCAGGAAATCAATTTCATGCAGGGGGAAATCGATTTCCATAGTGCAGTTTTCAAAAAAAACAAGTTACGTTCAGCAGGAAATTGATTTCAGCCTTAAGGAAATCGATTTCATCATTGTAAATTTCAGCAAAAACATCATTTAAAGGCATGAAACTTGATTTGAACAAATATACAAACACCTTATGATCACACATCAACTTGAGCACGAAATTTCCATCACAAAACCAGCAAATATCATCAATATAGAATCAAAGATGCATTGAACACAAGCAATAAAGATCTACATCATGGATCTAGCAAATTACCACTTCTTTGAACAAAAGTCTTGGAGTAGCTTCAAGAGCAAGCACAAAGTGTATAGATCCTTCAAATTTGGAGATGAACAACCAAAGAAAAGAGAGAAATGTAGGAGGTTTAGTTCAAAATTAGCAAGATTCAATGTGAATCTCACTAATCTTATGAAAATGAACTTTGGGTGAGGGTTTTGGAAAGGGTGAGAAATGAATTTGCAAGCAATTTTTTGGCTCTCCAAGCTTGAGAAATGAGAGAGTAGTGGCCTCTATTTATAGGATGAGAGCAAGAGTAGTGGCAATTTGGTCATTTGCTCTTGGTTAATTAACTTGTGTTTAATTGGTGATTAAAGTGGCATTTAAATGGTAAAAAATGGTAGAATGAGGTTAAAATGGAATTAATGAAGGGAATTATTTTGGTGAGGTGGAAAATTGGTAAAGTGACAAAAATGGTCAAAGAAAGTAGGTGCCAAAATCAAATCAAGCTTCCCTCTCTATTTTTTTTGAATTTCGCCTTAAGGAAATCGATTTCCCCCAGGAGTGAAATCGATTTCACTCTGTTCCAGAAGAGAACTTGGCGCAAAATACACTAGGGAAATCGATTTGCCCAGGAGGGAAATCGATTTCATGCTGTCCAGAATGTGATTTTGTAGAAAATTGCTGTAGGGAAATCGATTTACCCAAGAGGGAAATCGATTTCATCAGTCCAAAATATGAAAAATGCCTTGTTTATTGCATGTCTTGGCTTGGTACCTACAAAACAAAAGCCTACAAAGAAACAAAGCAATATTTTTGGTATTTGGGTTAGTATAATATGCATACAAGATAAACAATCATTGGTGCTTGACGGTCCCTCTTATTGATGAGGTGAGTGCAACACCACAAACAAAACTTCCAAGTGAAGCTCTTGATTAATGATTGGGATATGAATGATATATGATCTTAGGGTCAAAAATTGGGGTATGACAATATGTATATAACTATTATTCAAATAAAAATCAAAAAATAGAAAAATAAAATATGAAAAGAAGTAATATCCACATTTTTTGAAAGAAATAATATCAAATGGGTCAAACCTTACTAGGGCTCAAATAGACACTAATCACACCCCATTTTGAATAAAAAGAGTTTTTATAAAAGATTGGATTTAACAATAGGAATGTTAAACCCTATGGCTTTTATTTTGGTACATCCTTAACGGATAAATCTTAGACCGACATAGATATGATCGGGTAAATTTTGGGGTATGACAACTGCCCCTGTTCAATCTTCGTAAACCTGAAGAGTCAGATAGGCACGTCTGCCTATCGTGATTAAAAGGTAGAAGATGATTGAACACTGAAATGCCCTGAAATTTGCGTTAGTCGGGGAAACATTCTGTGGGAGATGGGCTTAAAGATGCCACCCAAGGTGAATACCTCTCTTTTCTTAATGTGAAGCAGATGCTTTCGAAAGGAACCACTGTGTTTTGATTGTAGCACGGCCTAAAAAGGCAACCTGAATTTTACGCAATGTTATGATGCATGCGATGTATGATGCAGTGAGCTTCTCAAAATAAATGAGAGCAATGTATGTATTATGCATTATGTATGAATGAGGTATGTAATTGAATGATGCATGACTGTTAGTTATGTTAGTTGAAATATGTTAGTAAGAAAAGTAAAACCTTTGCGTGTTATTGATGATGTTTGGAAAAGATCACTGCCGAGGGACTAACGTGATAAACCCAATTGAGGAACCCTTTGTAAAACCTTATGCTCGAGTGTGAGAGAAAAGAGTCGTCCTGCTAAAGCCTGAGTCTTACATAGCGAGGACTCGCAGTTAGTTGAGTGATCAGCTTGCTATATTTGCTAGCAAGCTTTCGCAGTTTGTGAACCCCACTTACTATGGTTCTAGTAAGTTTATGTAGTTTGTGAACCCCACTTACTATAGTTCTAGTAAGTTTCCGTAGTTTGTGAACCCCACTTACTATAGTTCTAGTAAGTTTCCGTAGTTTGTGAACCCCAAAAGGATCACTTGCTATAGCTCTAGCAAGTTCACCTGCACCAATAGGATTACTTGTCATAGTTCTGACAAGCTCACCTGCACCATTTAGATCATTTGCCCTGATTCGGACAAATTTCACCTGCACCATTTGGATCATTTGCCCTGATTCGGACAAATTTCACCTGCACCATTTGGATCATTTGCACTGGTTCGGACAAATTTCACCTACACCATTTGGATCATTTGCCCTGGTTCAGACAAATTTCACCTACACCATTTGGATCATTTGCCCTGGTTCGGACAAATTTCACCTACACCATTTGGATCATTTGCCCTGGTTCGGACAAATTTCACCTACACCATTTGGATCATTTGCCCTGGTTCGGACAAATTTCACCTGCACCATTTGGAACATTTGCCCTGGTTCGGACAAATTCACCTGCACCATTAGGATTACTTGCCCTGGTTCGGACAAGCTTACGTGTATAAGAGAAATCATTTGCTATAGTTCTAGCAAACTTACCTACATGAAAAAAGATTCACTTGTTTGGAGACTCACGACTCGGGGGTCGGAGCAAGTAGCATGCCAAATATTCACGACTCGAGGGTCGGAAAGGAAACGATATGTTTAGAAACTCACGACTCGAGGGTCGGAAAACACACCTGTCACAACACGAGGGTTGGAAACTCACGACTCGAGGGTCGGAAAATACACCTATCACAACACGAGGGTTGGAAACTGGGCTTTTTGTAGTATGTGAATGCACTAGATGGTATGCATATGCTAATGCGCATGTATGTATGCTGATGTAATCCCGAGATTTTATCTCCTTATGGAACCTGTTTAAACCATATTTGCACCTACACCACGGCTATGCTTATGCTGGCTTGGTAATGTTTATGTATGTAGGTAATGCTTATGCCTATGTATATGTTGATTGATGTAACGAGTGGAATGAAGTGATGTCTTCTATAAGACTACCTGAAAAGGTTTCTGGAATGAATATGAAAATTTGTCTTAAAAAAGACTACCTGGAAAGGTTCTTAGAAAGGATAGAAATTTGTCTTAGAGAAGACCACCTAGAAAGACTCTTAGAAAAGGATGAGGAATGTCTTAAAGAAGACTACCTGGAAAGGCTGAAAAATGTCTTGAAAAGACTACCTAAAAAAGGTTCTTAGAAAGGACAATAAATGTCTTAGAAAAAGACTACCTAGAAAGGTTCTTAGAATGTCTTAAGGAAGGCTACCTGAAGAGGTTCCTAAAAAGGATGACAATTT
Organism: Vicia villosa; assembly: GCF_029867415.1. Classification (NCBI taxonomy): domain Eukaryota; kingdom Viridiplantae; phylum Streptophyta; class Magnoliopsida; order Fabales; family Fabaceae; genus Vicia; species Vicia villosa. Next base: position 78,176 of record NW_026705289.1, on the reverse strand, counting down.
GTCTTAAAGAAGACTACCTAGAAAGGTTCTTAGAAAAAGAATGTCTTAAAGAAGACTACCTAAAAAGGTTCTTAGAAAGGATCGTAGGATTTGTCTTAAAGAAGACTACGTGAAAAGGTTCCTAGAAAGGATCGTGAGATTTATCTTAAAGAAGACTACCTAAAAAGGTATGGTGTGATGTATCAACCAATGTATGTAATGCATGACTTATGTATATTGCATGATGCTCCGATGATAGGTTGTTGATAACCAAAGCGTATATAGCTTGCTGGAGTTGTAAGTTTGTTTGATAAGGTGTGATGCTAGCGCGACTTCCCAATCCCTATTTTTTTGAATTTTCCCTGTTTTTTGAATTTTGAAGATCGTGGTTAGGAGAAAGATTTGTCGGATGTGTGTGAGAACGCCTTTTCCTTTTGATATGCGCCTTGCCCCGGTTTGGCTCTTTGAATTACTCCACGCCTTTAACCTTTTGAGTAGTTTGCTTTATGGATTTGATATCCAATGCCCCAATGTTTAGTGGAAAAGGATGCCTATGATCTTCAAGCCATGAAGGAAATGCCCCGAGAAATAACCTTGTCATATGCTTCGATGTTTAGATTGAAGGGTATGCCCTTGATCTCCAGGATATGGAGGGCTATCCATAGTGTTCTATCCTTTTGAATTTTAATTCTTCCCATGTTTGACATGCCCCTGATTGAGATTGCTTCGAGATGTGACTCAAGTCGATTGAACCTTTAGGATGAATGTCCCTAGTTAATAGGATGTTTGATTGCATGGCCCTGTGATCCTTGAAATTTTGCCCCTGTTTAGAAGAACCCTCTAGATGTGGTTCCCCCATGCAAAGGTCTTTATTAGAAGTGATCGCCATTGATTAACCAGTTTCAAGATTTCCTTGATGCTAAGTGGATATTCGTAGATGACGTTGTACCCTTTGAGAAGTAACTCCAATGCGATGCGTATGCAAGTTTTGAAATCGAAGTCCGTTATGAACTAAGACTGGATGACTAGAAATGGATACTTGAAGAAGCGTAGTGATTAGAAATAGTTTTAACAAACCTAGGGGTCAGTATAACAAAATCCTGCTTGATATGCTTTCATAGTTAACATGGCCTCAATTAGGACTTTTGAATGTTGTAATTTGGCCTGGTTCACGGTTTTAAGAAACAATGGATATAAGGCTCAAAATTTATTTAACCCACCCCTTTCTCCTTGATGTTCTCCAAATCCTAAGAATTTACCTAATCCAATGATTGTGCTTTATTTGCAAGAGAATCATTTCAGTTCTGATGTTGAGCAGAAGCCTTAGTAGAGATCCAAGCACCGATGAAAAATGTTGTAAAGATTCAAGCATTGACGGGAAGCTTCGAAGATTTAGCAGTCACAAGATTATCCTTTGCTATTTCGCCTTTGTTTTTTTATCCCTTATATTTGCATGAGTCAATTCCTTTGAATTTGATCCATCGGGATGCCCTAATTTTTTCCTAAGTCATTTCATGGAATTTTGACTTAGCGGGCGCTTTTCTCCTTTTTCTTTTGAATGCTCTTTTTGAGATTTGGATTTTGAATATTGTGACTACCATGTCGACTTTGATTTGCAAGCTTCGTCTTGGATACGTCCTCAATCTTGAATGATGTATTGAGGGAAGAGATGTTGTGAATGTTATCTCCATTATTCCCTCAATCTTGGATGAACGCGAGGAAGAAGATACGCTTGAACCTTTGTTTTGCTTGATCCTTTGCTTGAACCTTTGCTTGGATTGACTGATTCTCTTGACAACCAAAATACACCATTGAATTAACCGATATCTACGCTGCCCCTGGTTGAAATCAAGGTTTTTTTGAAAAAGTAGAAACAAACTACAACTCCTGGCTCGAGGGGGTGACAAGAGATTAACATCCTTATATCTCCACTGTATAGGAATTGAAACAATGCCTGTACATCATCGGTTTGGTCTTACCTTGAAAGCATATGTTTAGCGGGATTTAGTTATTTACATTCGTCATTCTCCCTCAAGTTTGTTAATAATCCTAATTTTGAAATTGAAAATAGCATAGAAGTGTGCGAGTGGAAAGTCGTAGTAGTGAGCGAATGAATTGACTCCAAAACCTGCATGGTCATCCCATTAGAATTGCTAATCTGAAGGTACAACTTTTATCCTGAGTGACACTTAGCGATCGTAGGGGTTGAAATTTTGACATGATAAACACCTATTAATCTTAGGGACAATCTCCTTTGTAAATCCATTGACTTTGTTTTACTCCTTAGTTCATGGACTTGTAGAAGTAAAGGGCAACCTCGAATTTTCCTTGGGCACGTCAAACCTGTCAGGAATAAATTGTTAGCGGTGGGTTTTCGTCGTATCGGAACTTCATGAGTTTCCTTTGACTGAACCTCTTTTGCTTTTTTTTAGGATAGTGTCACACCGTTCGTAACCCCCAGAGTTTGTAGATTGATAGAGAGAATGCCTATGACCCTTTTGCCCCTTGGTGTGGAGTTAACACAGGTCACCTTCCCTCCATCGTAGTTATGCATCTTTGTTCAGGATTTTGCCCCAATTGGACAAACCCTTGCCCCCAGGTTATCGTAGAGCGTCCTTGTAAGTTTGATATGTTCTAAGATGAACCCCTTTATGACTAGATACATCTTGAGTGTATCTATGAGGGAACTACTTTGTTGAACTAATCCTTGCTCGATGACAACCTTTATTGTATTTACAAACCCGTTACGGAAAGGCATGGACATGCGGCTGGCATGATGAAAGGCAACCTTTTTTTCCTTTTGTGAGACCAAGCTCATTCCCATTAATTAATCCTCCTTTCTCCTTAGTTTATGATCCTTTAATGGTCTTTTTTGCGGGTCTCGGGAAATCGGCTAACACGGTAAGTGTAGATGCGGGCGAAGGTAGAAATACAAATGTAGATGCAAATGTATGACTGCATGAAAATGCGGATGCATGGGTATGCAAGAGACTCTTTGTATTATAACTCCGTGTATGCAATGCAGATGTGTGACGTATAATCCTAGGGATGGCCTTAGAGGCGACATTAGACCCTCGTGAAATCCTTGCAAGATAGATGTTATGACATGCCAGTGGAAATCCCTTAGATTAAGGAGTACGCAGAAGGTAGCAGCTGGTGACCGTTCAAGACAGTCACCAAATCTCATGGCCATCGAGAGGCCGTTCGACGTGTACCAATGGATTTGTCCCTCTTGGAAAGGTTCTCTGTGCGGAACACAACCAATCCAAGGACGATATCGGATGAAGTGAAATCCCTAAAGGCTAGGAATGAATGATGTACATATGGAAATCCCAAACCCTACAAGTTAGAGGGTTCACGGGAATAAGCACGGGGTGACCATTCAAGACAGTCACTAGATCTCATGGCCATCGAGAGGCCAATCAACGTGCGTTTATGGGGACGTCCTTCAGGGGAAGGACGAAGTCGTTGTAAAAACATACGGACATGAGATAAAATCCCTACAGGCTAGGGAGTATGTAGGAGCAAGCACGGGGTGACCGTTCGAGATAGTCACTGGATCTCATGGCCATCGAGAGGCCATTCGACGTGCGTAAACGAAGATGTCCTTCGTGGGAAGGACACATAGTTGTAAGAGTACAAAATATAAAAGGAAACTCCCTACAGGTTAGGGAGTGCGTAGATGCAGGCGCGAAGTGACCGTTAATGACAGTCACTAGGTCTCATGGCCATCGGGAGGCCAATCAACGTGCATAAATGTAGATGCCCTTCATGGGAAGGACATGTTCTTGGAAATAGAGTCCCTGCAGGCCAGGGAACACGTAGGAGTACCTGCAAAAAATTAAAACGCAAGACATTCGCAGTATATAAATTGCACATAAGCACATAAGCCCTAGGTTCATAGGTCCGACGTAACGGCTTAGGGTGCCTACCCTTCCCATTGGTATGTTCTAGAAGGTCTCATGGGGTCGTTCCTAGCCGCCGAGACTTTTTGTCTCTTTGGATTTTAGAACAACTCATTTTATCCATGAGGTTCGAGTTTTAGGGGTAGGTTCCCAGAGAGATCAGCTAAACACCAAGTTTTGCCCTCAACAAAGTCAAGCTTCGTATCAGACATTTCCGGATGTTCAACCCACTATGAGTGGAATTATAATAAGACTCGTAGGCGATGTAATTCCCCTCTGGTCTTAAATATAATTCACACGCTTAGGTTTAACGGCAATTTATATACAACCCAAAAATGCAATAAAAATAACAAATATTCAAATAATCAAATATTTATTAAAATTGCTATAAACAAATTAAATTGTAAATAAATAAATAAATAAAATTAAACAATTTAAATATTTATATAAAAACCACGAACCCTGGAAATTGCAAATAAATATATAAATAAAAATTTAAATATTTAAATATAAAAGGAAAAAAATAAAACCTAAACCCTGCCAAAACCTATAGGAGCATAATAATTCACCATTTTTAGTTATCCCCAGCAGAGTCGCCAGCTGTAGCAACCTGCCCTAAAAATTAGACTTTTAGAGTCGCCACCTATTCTACCAAGGCGAATAGGAAACCTTACGCAGTTAAGAGATCGGGGTAAGATTATTATAATCAGGTCGAGGGAAGGTGTTAGGCACCCTCAACCCTTTCCTAAGGTTTTGAATTGAGAGGCGGAGGTTTATGGCTAAAATTGTTAAGGCAATAGCTAAGGAAATGAAAAGGGTGAACGGTAAGATTTGAACCTAATTAGGATTTAGGGGAAGGGGACTCGCCTTGGTTATCCAAGTGCCTACGTACCTCCTTATGGAGGATCAGAGTTTACGTAGTTCCGGCACAGGGTTGTACGCCTTTGAATTTGGTTTGATATGGTTTGAAGGTATTTTGAGTTACCTTGTCGTAGTTTTTGAAATGCGAAGTTCGAAGGTATTTTGAATTACCTTATCGTAGATTTGAAAATCGCAGTATTGAAGAGATGAAAATCCGTAGTTTCGTGGTTTGAAGTGTTTTGAATGTTTTAAGTTTTGGGCGTACAACCCTGATTTAATATGTTATCGTTATTTGCGATGATCAATATGTTTGATCATTATAGTTAACGGATTAAATAATGTATTGCTGGATACTCTGATCAATAGATTTGATCGTCACGAGCAGCAAATGAAATGTGTTTTAATAAAGTTATTTTTTACCATCAACTCTCATAACCAATATATTCAGTTACTACACGATGACAGATTCCATTAATTTATATTTTTTATTATCTCTTGTCTAATGCGACCAATAAATTCTGTCGGGTCGAGAAGAGAATTAAATAAGGATTAGTTCGATTAACATTAATAAAATAAATTAATTCAATTGAATTTATTTCTCGTCAATGCGACTAATAGATATAGTCGGATCGAGGAGAAAATTTTATTAATCAAGAATCAATTAGATAGGAATTAGTGTTTTTGGATAGTAGGATTGGGCAAACCCTTAATGCGCTGATAGCCTTTCTAGGGTTTTTGTGATTTAATAATTAAAATTGGTTAAAATCAATTAAGTCGAATAATCAAAATAATCGAGACAATCGGGACATACAATAATCTAACCCTGATTAAAATAGATTAATTAAATTATATTTAATCCTAAACAATTAAACAATGAAAATAAAATTAAAAAAATAAATAATAAGAAAAAAAAACTACATGGAAGGAACCTGGGCATTGATTTGGTGTGTGTGACCTGTGAGCATTCATGATGGACTTGCGCATCTGGGCCATTAGATTAACTCTTTCATACATCCAGTGGTGGTCGCGTGATGGCCTACAGTGCATATGAATGGGACTGTACATATGAGATTCTTCAGCTTGTTATTTCAACAAAAATTATGGTCAGAGTGGGAGTCGAACCCACGTTGTTACGTATGGCAACTTGAAGACCCTTCTTTCCACTAAACCATGGTTCGCTCGCTAATGAAAACATAAGCATAATATATAATATATTAAATAAAACCGACTCAGGAATTTAAAAAAACCTGCGCGCCCCCCCTGTTCATCTTCTTCGTTTATCTTTCTGAAAGCATAGGGACTTTTGGCTACGGTTCCCTTTCGTGGCTACATGTCTCCATCATTCAAATATACAAATTAGTGTCAAAATATACCAAATAATAACACAGATTAACCATATATAACATCCCGAACTCCATGGGACCATTAATATGGTCCGAAATCATCCATAACCGAAAATCCCAATTTCATAACTTGTGAGACCTAGCCATGGTGATTCACAAAACCTGCAAGAAATTTCAATTAAATAGTCCAGATTGATTGCAAATAGGCTTATGAACACAGTTAAATACTCGAACCCGATTTAGGATATGTTTATGAACGGGTTCGAATTCAAAGAAAATTTCGCACCACCATGAACATGGGAGTTTGAGTTTGCGCGTTTTGGGCGAAGGTGAGAACTGTATTATGCTCAGCGAACACCAAGGAATCGGCGGAGATTCTTTACATTGACTACATCGAATTATCGCATATCACCTCCACCCCTTTCACGTTTTTTTTTCTTCAGCCTCCGTAGGGTTCCATCTGTCGCCCCCTCTCTCTGATGTTTGGCTATTTCTTAAATAGTATTAGGGTCTGTGATTCTTTTAGGTTAGATTTACGTTTTGATTCATTGTAATCTTTGATTTTGATTGAGTTCCATGCCAATTAGGGAAGATTTGGAGAATTTATTTGTGTTGTTTTTTGGAACAAGTATGGCCACGTGATTCTTGGAGACTTGAAGATTTTGGAATAATGAGAAATCGTATTTCCTTTTTTCCTTTCTATTTTATTTATTTATTTAGTGATTATAACATTAATACTAACAATAATAATAATATAATCGATGTATTATAGAACCATTACCCCAAAATAACATGATGATGCAATCAAAACGTAAATAATATTTTCATGATTAAAAATGACCCAAGTATATTAATTATAAGTAAATTAATAAATAGTACCTATATGTATATAACTATTATTCAACTAAAAATCAAAAAATAGAAAAATAAAATATGAAAAGAAGTAATATCCACATTTTTTGAAAGAAATAATATCAAATGGGTCAAACCTTACTAGGGCTCAAATAGACACTAATCACACCCCATTTTGAATAAAAAGAGTTTTTATAAAAGATTGGATTTAACAATAGGAATGTTAAATCCTATGGCTCTTATTTTGGTACATCCTTAACGGATAAATCTTAGACCGACATAGATATGATCGGGTAAATTTTGGGGTATGACAGCTGCCCCTGTTCAATCTTCCTAAAACGTGAAGAGTCAGATAGGCACGTCTGCCTATCGTGATCAAAAGGTAGAAGATGATTGAACACTCAAATGCCCTGAAATTTGCGTTAGTCGGGGAAAAGTTCTGTGGGAGATGGGCTTAAAGATGCCACCCAAGGTGAATACCTCTCTTTTTTTAATGTGAAGCAGATGCTTTCGAAAGGAACCACTGTGTTTCGATTGTAGCACGGCCTAAAAAGGCAACCTGAATTTTACGCAATGTTATGATGCATGTGATGTATGATGCAGTGAGCTTCTCAAAATAAATGAGAGAAATGTATGTATTATGCATTATGTATGAATGAGGTATGTAATTGAATGATGCATGACTGTTAGTTATGTTAGTTGAAATATGTTAGTAAGAAAAGTAAAACCTTTGTGTGTTATTGATGATGTTTGGAGAAGATCACCGCGGAGGGACTAACGTGATGAACCCAATTGATGAACCCTTTGTAAAACCTTGTGCTCGAGTGTGAGAGAAAAGAGTCGTCCTGCTAAAGCCTGAGTCTTACATAGCGAGGACTCGCAGTTAGTTGTGTGATCAGCTTGCTATATTTGCTAGCAAGCTTTCGCAGTTTGTGAACCCCACTTACTATGGTTCTAGTAAGTTTCCGTAGTTTGTGAACCCCACTTACTATAGTTCTAGTAAGTTTCCGTAGTTTGTGAACCCCACTTACTATAGTTCTAGTAAGTTTCCGTAGTTTGTGAACCCCAAAAGGATCACTTGCTATAGCTCTAGCAAGTTCACCTGCACCAATAGGATTACTTGTCATAGTTCTGACACCCCAAAAAGAGTTTTTATAAAAGATTGGATTTAACAATAGGAATGTTAAACCCTATGGCTCTTATTTTGGTACATCCTTAACGGATAAATCTTAGACCGACATAGATATGATCGGGTAAATTTTGGGGTATGACAGTGGTAGTTTATGTTCTCAATCGATGCCCTACTGTAGCCTTAAAAGATACAACCCTAGAAGAAGTTTGAATTGGATAAAAGCCATCAGTTGAACACCTTAGGGTCTTTGGGTGTCTGTGCCACATACATGTACAAGATGCAAAAAGAACGATGTTAGAAAGAAAAAGTATAAGTGGCATTCTGTTGGGAATTAGGGATGAATCAAAAGGATACAAAGTATATGATTCCGTGTCAAAGAAGGTAGTAATTAGCAGGGATGTTGTGTTTGAATAGAATAAAAAATAGGATTTTTAGATGTTCTTGATTGGCTGCATTTTGTGGTAAAATATACTTCTGTGTTTAGATGTCTTGACTGATGTAATGACATGCATGTGTAGTGTACTGCAAGATTTGTATGGTTAGCTAATACATATTTTATTGGATGTCAAGCTGAATGTTGTGACATTAGTATCTGACAGCATGGGCTGTTATGTTTTCTGTTATGTTTCCTTATTAATCTCAGGTTGTATTTTAGGAAACTAACTATTGTGCTGATTGTATATCAGTAACAGACCGAGCCATGGGATGATTTTTAGCACCTTGATTTGTGAAAATTAGGTTAACTTGGTTAACCCTAATTTATGTTCTTTAGGCCCAAGGCCCAGGATTTGCATAACAGAAGACTGTTAGTCTTACTTTCAGAAGCAGAGAATTGAAGTGAAGAATATTGTTTGCTCCGATTTGTACATAACAGGGTACAGCAAGAAGTTGTCCTATGGAATGTTGAGACATGTTATGTGACAACATGTCTTATGAGATGTCATATGCAGAAACTCATGACATTGCGCCTGCTGAGTTGGATTAGTTGAGAATCAGTTTAACAGATGAATAATATTCAGGAGAATATTATGCAATCCTATGTGGCGCATATTTTAAGGATTAAAAGTTTCAATCAAAAATCAAGGTGAATGAAGACTTCCTAAATAAGGAGATTATTTAGGAAACAAAAGATTGAAGACTTGTGTTGCATATTTTTCTGCTGATTTGTAACAGCAAATAAAGATGTGTGTCATACCCCAAAATTTACCCTATATTCTTCTTCTACATAATACTTGTTTGTATAGGAGGGGTATAAATATTAAAGGATGTTGTTAGGCTTAACATCTTGATTGTTAAGCCCATTCTCTTATAACCTATAAAAAAGGAAGGGGTGTGGTTAGCACTCATTTTGGCCCAGTTTAGATTTTAGTCCCATTAGCATTATCTCTTTCTACTAGTTTTCATTAAATAAATATATATTGAAAATAATTATGGATATACACATTTATTTTTTTGAAAAAAAAAATTAGTATTTGTGTTTAAATTATATATGTATTTTCAGAATTTTATTTTATTTTTTCACTAATATATTTTGTTTTGATATTTATTTTTATTCGGATTAATAAAAATTGTATATTAATAAAAATCTTTTTTGTTTTGTACTAATTGTTTTAAAATAAGTTTTTATTAATAATTAGGTTTAGTAATATAAAATATAGTAAATGTGATAAAATTGTTAATTATTATTGACTTTGTTGTTTTTATTATTATTTATTATTATTTGGGGATAGTTGACTCGGTTAACTAGGGTTATTGAACCCACTATTCATCATTTTCTACATCTCACGGCGCCTCCATCAACAACCAAACCCTAATTTCTAATCAAGCCCAAATGCATAAAATCAAAACAAAATGTACACAAAACAGATCTTTTATTCAAATCGTGAATCATTAACACACAAGCGTCCAAATACATTAACTTACAACCAAATCTAAATCAAAGTTGCAACGAATCAAATCAAATCTAAACCTTAAAAACTAAATCAATATATAACCTAATCTAAATTTTCCTAAATTAAACTAACCCTAAGAACTATAAAGCTAAACCTAATCAGAAGAGAAGGGGACGGGAAAATTTTGAGAGGAAAACCCTTGTTGCTGCGAATCCACACCTTTCACTAAAGCTCGCCATCCATAAGGAATTAGGGTTCATCATTAGAACCCTAACCCTTGAGCTAGGCCGCCTTACTTGCAAACAAAGAAAGAGAAGGAGATTAACACAGGGATTGGAGCTTACATGATCCAGAAATTCAAGGCAAAAGGTAACTAAATCAGAAACTTAGCTTAGGGTTTTTGTTGATGTTTGCATGATTGTGTGTTTACGTTTTTTTCTGGAAATTTAGGCTTAGGGTTCATCTTTAAGGGTTAGGGTTCATCCTTTAGGGTTAGGGTTCTTCAGGATAGGGTTTATTGCGGTTTGAAAAAAGATGAAGATTGTGCAAATCTTCATCAGAACCTGGGTTTGATGTTCAAGAAGGGCGGTGGTTACAGTGGGGACCCGGTCGGAATATGGAGATTCACGGCGGCCGTAGGGTTGGATGTTGTTGTTTCTGGGTTTGCATTTTGGAGAAAAAGAAAGAAGGGAGAGAGATACCAAAGAATGAGAGAGAGTGAATAGAGGAAATAAAAGGTTTTTTGTGAGATCTAGGTTAACTCTCCTATCAGTCGTTCGATGATTGCCATGTGGCCTTCCGATGGCCACATGGTTGGCACTTGGTCCATGATCCAATGCGTTATCCTTACAGTGCCCCTCAACTAACTTCACATGCGGACCATTCGATTAGAAGATTCTAGATCTACGTCCATAAATCATGAGTTTGTGGACCATTGGATCTGGACAAACGGATCTGACCATAGAGTCCACCATAACACAATACACACACACTTAACTAAACAGATCCAACATATATCTGGGCCTAGCCCCTTGCTATTCATAATGTTGCACCCCAAAATCTTCCCTCTCTATTTGAGCTTTAAGTTATCAAAGACGTTTATTTCTTCATTCGAAAAGGGAAGAAAAGTAATAAAGAGTTTTCATGGTTTTAAGGGAATGTGACGTGAAGATTGGTTTATACGATGAGAATGCGAAGAAATTCATAAGTCTTAAATGGAAGGTGCTATAAGCTTGGTTCCCGCTAGGCCGGGACTATTTTAACGTTGCCTACAACTTTCGTGTTTGGCTCAGAAACCAATTCCATGAGGAAGGTGGTCGAATTAGCAAATTACCCGAGCTTTCACAGTGGAAAATGGTGTTGAATGTAGGTTTTCGGGCCTTAGAAAATTCATATCTCATGATCCGCTTGTCAGATTTGCTCGAGATTTTAACTGGAGCTCCGTGTCATCATTATCAAGAATTCATATGTTTGGGACATCAACTAGTTATGCACCGAAAATGCCTAGCATTTTGAAGAATGTCGTGATCTTTCGGTGAAAAGTGTATTTTCGGGTGTGTAGCGACAAGTTTGAAAATTCATAACTTCTTCGATTTTTATCGTATGAGGTCCATTCTGGCGGCATCCTCTCGGAAATTTTGTTATCTTCGATTCTTCGTCACACATGCTTGATCATATTTGGAGCCGAGGATGGAGTTTTATCGAGTTCTTTGAGCGATACTCACAAAATTCTGCATAGTTGTGCCAGATGAATCGGCGTTTCTCGTCATTCAAACGCGCGTAATTTCTTCATCGCTTATCGGATTGAGACGATTCTCGCGGATATGATCCACAAATTTAGTCATCTTCAAGGTGACGTTGGTCCCGCTTTCAAACTTCGTATCGATTCGCACTTCCTCGAAAACGAGCCAAAAAGAGATAATTAAGGGCGTTTTGGACATTTCACCACTCATACTATATAAGTCATTTTACCTCTTTTTCTCTCATAACATCAAATCTCCCAAAATTATGAAAACACTTTCTCTCAAATCTCTCTCAATTCTCTTGGATCAAAACTACAAAAACTCACAAAAATCTCTAACAATTTTCATCAAATCTCAAGAACAAATCAAGACCAAAGCAAGAATGAAGATTTTCTTTCCATATTGATCATCAATTTGCTCCTCTCTCTCTTCCCAGGCTTGCGCGCCTCTCTCACCCTCTCTGCTCTCCTCTCTCATATTTCGTTCGTGTTCGTGTCATGTTCGCGTTCGTGTTCATCCGATATCATTACTTTATTTGATATGGTAAATCCACTATAAACTTTACTAGATCATTGATTTTGTTGCTTAATTCGAAATTGATCATGATGATTTTTGATTTTGGATGATGATTTTATGATAATTGATAATGATAATTGCTTGTTGATTGAATGATTCATGTTGATCTTGATTATTTAATTGAATTCGAGATTTACCGGTGAATTGATGTTAATGATGCATGTGTATTGCTTACGATCCAAGAAATTGCATGTTAAGTGTTTGATAATTGGTTTATGTGAAGCATTTGCTTTTGATTTTGAGTGTTGGCATGTGATAATCGATTATCGGTGAATAATTCTTGCTGATTATGTTTAATTGATGATATTTGAGGTCTTGAGTTGTTTGTTCTTCATAACACGTGCACTTTGCTTGAGACACAAGAAAACGCATGCTAGGTGTTTGATATTTTGTTCATATGAAGCATTTGCTCTTAAATTTGTGAACTAGCATGTGATAATTGATTGTGGAATGATAATTCATGATGCCTATGCTTAATTGATGCCATTTGAGGTTTGATAACAATTGCTCTTGATGATATAATCACAATGCTTACGATTCAATGCTTGCATGCTAATTGTTCGATAGAATGTTTAATTTTTCTTTTAAAGACCAATCAATTTGTTGAATAATGTGTTTGCTCTTGACTCATAGCATTGCATGTTTGATATTTGTTTGTATGTTGAACATTCATGAAAAATGGCGTATTGTTTGCTTGCGAGACAATTTGGTTTTTGGCTGCTGTCCTGTTTAGGTCGACGTAGGCTGAGGCTTGGTCGACGTAGAACTTTTCTTTTGCGTTTCTGCCCAGATTAGGTCGACACAGGCTTTGGGTAGGTCAACGCAGTAGTCTGTGTGCCAGGTTCTTCCTAATTTAGGTCGACGTAGTTCAGGCTCAAGTCGACGCAGATTTGTATTTTTTTTGCTTGTTTCACTTCCTAACTTCAATCTTTCATATCTTTTCACTCGTAACCCCGATTCGCACGTTCTTTATATCGTTTGGAAAGCTTGTGAAACGTGCTATCTCATGAGATGATTGGTATTGATTGATTTTAGTTTATTCATGTTTGTTTTCCCTTTGGCATTTGTTGTCCATTTCGTATTTGTGTAATCGTTCATTTTCTCTTAGCTTATAATGCAATAACGCAATTCCAATTGCGGTGTTTGTCATCTCTAACTTGTGTGCTACTTTGCAAGGCATTTGGAAAGTCACCGAGCGATGCTTACATCATTTGTGTTCTGCTTTATTTGCGGGACACAATCTCATTTCCTCGTTTCTTGCTCTCATCTTAGAGCCATTTCTCTCTTACTTTATACTTGTTTGTTCGGATTGCTTGCTCCACTTGCAGGTGTATTGTGATTATGATTGATGCACACATCGACACGTGATTTATTTTCATGACGTCGACCCTCATTTGCTTATGTGGCTAATCGGTGTGCTGACTATTTGCTATTGCCTTTGTTAGATCGCTTCCGGGATCTCTGGTTTTCTTTCTTACTTTTCTGTAGTTTACGAATCATAATCCGTTCGGTATTGATCTTGTTTCATTTTACCTCTTTTCGCATTTTACTGCTTTCCGCATCATCCTATAACATGAGAAGTAGGACTTAGGTATTCATCAGGCCAAGCCCTCGAAAGAGGCTTTGTTTTTGTTGGTGTGTTTATATTTGTGCTTTGCGGCAGGGAGTCACGGTGTAATAAGACCTTTAAAGGCACTACGTTAAGTCCTCATGGAAGGCACGCGGAAAGGGTTAGCAATCAACCCCCGCCTAGTCTCATCGAGTCCGTTCAGTAAGCGCACTCTACGCGTTGCTTGCTTCTGAACCTGCACAAGATCCTGTTATCGAGTATGTCAGGTAAATGGTTCATGCAGTCGAACCCCCACATTTCCTATAGCTCACGTTGATCGACGTTGATGTTCGGTATACGCACGCACCGTTTTCCTTTTAGATATGTGACGGATTGGTTGCTAAGAGGGACTCGCTCTTCTTGTCTATGGCCCAATCGCTTTGCGAGAGGTCTAATGCTTGGTTGACTCGGGTGATCCGCTCCCCTTGGCTATGGCGGGACCACTTTTCTACTACTCGGCCTGCGCCAGTGGTTTTGTATGCTTTACGAGCGGAGCTCGTTTGTGTGATATTCTTGTGTGTTGTTTTTGTTTTCCCCCATAGGTTGCTAGCTTAGTTTAGACTTGTACCCTTTGTATGACATCATAGGTAGCAAGCTTTCCCCCTTAGCTTAGGTTTTCCTCATGCATTATTTAAAACACAAACCACACTCTGTGATTTTCTTTTCTTAAGATCTTATTATTTCCGCTCCATTCCCAGCATAAGTCTCCAAATGTCGAGCAGTAGAGTGTGAATGTAACTCTTTCACCTAAAAAACACAAAACAAACAAAAACTAGTTAGCCGAGCTACGCTACCTCCGATTCCTCAAAAAGGGTACGTAGGCAGCGAGGTAGGGCCCGTGCGAGTATAACTCTTTCTTTTCCCTACATTTTGCATGCATTTTAGTCCAGGTTAGCGCAATTTTCTTACACACCCATAGTTTTAGACACAAGCGTGGATACCATCGAGTACGATGGGAGCGAGGGGTGCTAACACCTTCCTCTCGCGTAACCGACTCACTTACCCTTTTCTCTGATCGTGAGACCGTTGTTTTGTTTTGTGGTTTGCTAGCATTCCCTTCCTTTTCAGGAAAAATATGTTAGTGGCGACTCTGTTAATTTTCGCGGTAGCGACACATACACCCCCAAATTAATTATCAAAAATAAAATACACCCCTCTGAGTTTTCAAAATAATTAATTATTTTAAGTAACATGATTAATTTTAATTAATTTTTAATCAAATAATTGTTAATTCGTCCGATTATATTCAATAATCGTGCTGATTAATAATAGTCCTTTTGATCAAAAAATATTAAGACTAATATTTTTTTATCTAATTGAAATTTTCTACAAATGAATTAAATTCAATTTACTAATTAATTGGATCGAATCAATGGATCGCGTCGATTAGTAATAAATTAATTTATTTCTTTCCTTAATAATCAACATTTACACTGAATCTTTCTAAAATCCCATTTGTTAATTATGCTGATTAAATCTATTGATCAAATTGATTAACGAACACTATGAAATTATCTAAAATATCCTTCATAATTATTTACTTAAAATTATTAATTTGGTTTATGATCATTAATCTATTCGAATCAGGTTTAATTTTCTAATTATTTTAAACAAACCAATCGGTTATGATAATTAGTAATAAGGTTTTCTTTTATTAATTTGTTAATTATGTTGATCAAATCAATTGATCAACGCGATTAACGAAACACTAAAACAATATTAAATAGGGTTGTATTTCATATAATAAATCTTTAAATTTTTTCGCAAACTACGAATTACACAAACTGCGATCGATTGCAAAACTGCGTACTACAATTGATATAAAACGCACCTTCAACATACAAATTACAAAGGCATACAACCTCTAAAAAACACCAACATACCCCCGAACTACGTAGACTCTGATCCTCCCTAAGGAGGTACGTAGGCACTTGGATAACCAAGGTGAGTCCCCTTCCCCAAAACTTCAATAGGTTTAAGGCTTACCCTATTAACTTTCTGTCATCTTTGTTTACATAGCCACAAACCTTATCTTAAATACTCTTAAGCCATAAACTTTTGCCTTAAATAAAACCTTAGGAAAGGCTTAAGGGTGCCTAACACCTTCTCTTGACCTGATTATAATAACTTACCTAGATCTTTAAACTTCGTAGGGTTTCCGTTCGCCATGGTAGAATAGGTGGCGACCCTAAAATCTAAATTTTTTAGGGCAGGTTGCTACAGCTGGCGACTCTGCTGGGGACAAAGGCGAATTATTATGCTCCTAGGTTTGGTTTAAGGTTTAGGGTATATGTTAATTATTAGGGTTTGGCTAACTTTTAGGGTTAGGATTTTGGGTGTAGGTTTAGGTTTTTTGCATTAATATTTAATATTCTTTTTTTTTATTTACAGTAATTTGAATGAATATCTGCTTAATTGTATTTATGTGAATATTTGTTTTTATTGAATTTTTGGGAAATATAAAATTGTTGTTAAAACTAAGTGTGAGAATTATCTTTAAGACTAGAGGACACTTGCATCGCCTACGAGTCTTAATAATAATTCCACTCAGAGTGGGTTAAGTATCCGGAAATGTCCAAAACGAGGCTTGACTTTGTTGAGGGCAGGACTTGGTATTTAGCTGATCTCTCTAGGAACCTACCCCTAAAACTCGAACCTCATGGGCAAATGGGTTGTTCTAAAATCCAAAGAGACAAAAAGTCTCGGAGGCTACGAACAACCCCATGAGAGCTTTTAGAACATACTGTAACACCCCAATTCTACCCAAACATTTAGGTACAAATATCAGAGTATTTAAATTTCATACAACACAATTAGGATGTTACACTAAGTAACCAAACAAACACCTAGAAAACAAACGGACATCAGCGATGCCAAAAGCATACAACACCTGCCAATAAAATGATACATAACACACAGAAGATATGAACATATATATACGTATAGCTCTCACTCTCAAAGAGGAGTTTTCCAAAATAAAGTGTTTACAATACACAACGGCACGTTATCACATATACATGTTCAAAAGAGTCATATACAAATAAATAACAACAGACTCCCGACTACCCGGTGTTACGTATCAGAGCGACCGACAAGACCAACTGGAGAACTACCTCTTCCAAAAGACTCCCAAAGCGGCTAATCTGCAGGATGCCACTCAAGTATCAAATCAGCAGAAGGGTGAGAATATAATTTATAATGAAGAAGCATGATAAATATAGTAATGCCAACAAGTATCATCAAGAATCATACAATAACGTAATCCACTCATTTAGCTACAATCGATATATAAGTAATGCGACACATGAATGATAACATAAATTATAAAGACAGACAATGATGAATGAGACTCGACTATGCATATGCATGTGGTACCAAATCCGGAGTAAACTCCTCCTTGTCATTATGACAAATACACCTTTGCCGAGCATTATGCTGGGACTTCTTTCCCTCAGGAAAATACACCTTTGTCGAGCAGTAAGCTACGACTAACCGTCATTGAGCATTTCGCCCCCACTGATGACCTCTTGCCACTCGGGCAAATACACCTTTTTACCGAGCATTAAGCTCCCACTGGTAATAATTGCCAATTCAGGCCACCTGTTAATAGCATTCCGCCATTAACGTATTGAAATGTTATGCTGTGCAAATATATGACTCTATTATATGTCAACAACATCATCAACAATATAACACGGTCACATACTCACGTTACACCGTTTATATTCTATCCAAAAGGATACATCACCAATTAATAACATCGTTATCAATTACATCACACCATAATTACCACACAGGCATTAATAAGCACACAACACACATTCACCATCAAAACATACTGGCCACGTCGGCATAAATGATCGCATAATTGCATCACATCAACAAGTTGTAATAACAACAATTCAACAATGATAATACATCATTCTCATAACAACAATTACTTGCCATAAGGCCACACATCATGTTAAAAACAAACAACCAAACATCATCACATATCAAGAATGAACATTCATTAATACATAACACATACGAACATGATTTCATGTTAATCCACACATCAACAACAATTGCAACCAAGCACTATGATTATTTACCAATCATATTGCGCATATAAACAATTATGTGTTTTCATCAACAACACCTCATAACCAATTAATCACAAGCTAACCAAGCCTATACTATCATATAGAACATCCAACTAGCTTCCTAACGCTTCGAACGGCGTATAAAACGGAGTTATGGATCAAAAGTTACAAGGTTTCAATGTTTGGATAATTGAACATACTACACAGTTCATCACTTGATTCTAATAAAAATAATAGGAGACTACATCCTATGAATCATTTAATTAGATAATAGTATAGTTCTTTGCGTTAGCTTTCCAACGCTTCGAACGACGACAAAATAGGAGTTACGGTTCAGAAGATACGAAGTTTCAAAGTTCTGGAAAAATAAAATATGATGTTGGCCGCTCAGCGGGCTCAGCGGGCCGCTAAGCGGAAATTCCAGAAATGGACTGTAATACGGTGAACTGACTTTTATATCGAAATGTACGGTTAAGCATGAGTCGCCACCGACTTTTATTTTATCCAAATTAATTAGAAAGGCTAAAAGAACAGGAAAATACCTTTTAAAAAGATTTTGAGTTCGGGGGGTAATTTATGCAAAGGGAAGGTGTAAGGCACCCTTTGCATCCATGGTTATCCATGGGCTCTTACTTGCTTCGGTCTTTTGAAGGAAAAAAGTGTAGAAAACAAATAAGACTTTAGCTTGTAAATAAGCGTAGCTTTTTGAAGGTTTATGAGAAAGAATATGAAAAAAAGTTTTTTTAGAGCAAAGCAAAGCAATTAGGGGCAATTACCTTATAGTTTGAAAAAGAAGTTCTTTTAGCCTTTCAGGGTGAAAGGGTCTATCCATGCCATAAGAGGGCAGGAAGCCTTTCATTTGGAGGTTGAAGGGTCGTCGCAATGTCGTTTTCCATAAGACTGTCCCATGCCATAGAGAGGCAGGTAGTCTAAGGGATGGACCAGAATAGCCTTTTCGTAGGCAGCCAGAGGATACCTCAGCCTTTTGTAGGCAACTTCCGAGGGTCGAGGTCATATTGGTGTATCGAAGGCAGCATCATTAGGGTCGTATGACCTTTGTATTTATCGAGGCAGCATGGCTGAGGTATCCTCGTATTCGAGGGATATGGCTATTCTGCAAAAACACAAGGCAACAAGCAACAAGGCAACAGGCAACAAGGCAACAAAGAGGTTACCCCAAAAGCGTGCGTCGGTGCAACAATCACGTGATTATATTCAGAAAATTATCTTGTAATTAATTGTTCTAAGTTGATTACAGGCTTGCACTCCCTAAAATTACTAACCACAGCAATTAATATTGATAATCAAAGCAATAAAGGGAAAGGGGAAAATGAAACCAGCGGGGGGAAAGGGAAATTGAAACCAGCGGGATAAACAAATTAATAAGTTTAACACAAGTAATAATTGAGATCAGGGTTTAGGGTTACCGACTATTCGTAGCTTTGGCAATTGACAAACCCTGAAAAGGTGGGAAAAGTAGCAAGCAAAAATAGGGTGAGTGCATTATCAGTTCAGAGGCAAATACGACTAACCCTAATCGAAATAAAAGGATAAAAAGAAATTAAATTAAAATAAATAACTAGACACTTAGCTGTGCATTTGATCTGATATGGTTGGTGGTCGGAGTAAACCTCGGGGTTAACCCTAAAAAATGGCAAAGGCAAAGGCAGATAATAGATGTGAGTGTATGCGGAGTTCGAATGGTAAACCTTAAAATAAAAGGAAACAAAATAGACTTAAAATTAAGTTGAATACTTAGCTTCGGATTTTGAAGGCGCGTAGTCGAAGTGTACTTGAAGAATAACCCTAAAAAAAAAGCACGGAAAACAAATATTTTCAGTGTATGGAATGATCGTCATAAACCCTGATTAGGGTGCAAATTAAATAACAAAAAGAAAATAATTTAATTAATTATTGGTCTTGCAACCTAATTAATTAAATCGGGACGAGAGAATAAAATCGAGCATAACATGTATTTTTAGGAATTTTTTAGAATAAAAACAAGATAAATATGAATTTTTGAATATATATACATAATTAAATATAAATTACAATGAGAAAAAGAAAATAAATATAATTAAATAAAATAAATATATAATTAAGAAAATAAAATTATTATGAATAATATAAATAAATATAATAAATATATATACTCCCTCTGGTCTCATTTATAAGCAAAAATTTAATTTTTAGATTCATTCAACAATCAATGTATTTAGTCTATTATTAGACTAAATACATTGATTGTTGAATGAATCTAAAAATTAAATGTTTGCTTATAATTGAGACCGGAGGGAGTATTAATTAAATAAATAAGTATATGAAATAAATAAAATAAATAAATTAAAAAGTTTTTTAGAAAATAAGTATAATTGTTTTATTATTATAAAGAAAAAAAATTAAATGATATATATATATATATATATATATATATATATAAATAAAATAAAACATGTAATATAATTAAAAATAAAAAAAAATTGGAAAAAACTTAGCTTGGATCCTGTGTGGCACTCACGTGAGGAACATGATGCGCCTGCGTTGCCTGGATCGTTGGATGGATCTAGAGATGGAACGAATGGCAGAGATGGCGAAGGTGCACACTAACGCGTGTTTCTTAACGCATAGAATCACTCTGGGATCCAAGAACTTTCGCGCGCCGGATTTTTCAAATCCCACCAATCAGACTGCGCCACGCAGTCGTCTTCTTCACGAGGCCAATCTGCAACATACTTTTTACAGCGCTTTTTTTCCTGAAGCGCTATAAAAGACCCTGCACCTCAAACTGAAAAATAGCGAATAGGGCTAAATGAATGCAGAAATTTGGCGCACCCTTACCGTTCAATTCGTATGGTCCTTGCGAATATGACCATGGCGTTGATTGAACCTAATTTTACTTGTACAAAAAAGCCCTAAATTGAAGCAAGAACCCTAACAATGGCATATCACTCCAAATAATACAATAACACACCAAATTATCCAGAATCGATAAACACACCAAGATAAACAATAATATGCAATGGATTTTAAGTATTGATGCTTGTCTGATGCAAATCGACACAAAATAAAAAGTGACAAACCGAGGGTTATAGGAGACAATTCGTGATGCTTCAAGGCTCGATGATGATCTGGAATCGTTCAGTGATGATCAAGGAGCAAGTCTTGATCAATTGCAATACTTGAATCGGCCTAGAACTTCAAATTGACTCTTGAGTTTTTTGTGAAATTTTGGCTCGGATTTAAGGTTTCTTGAGGCAGAAAATTGTAACCCTTGTGCTATGGACCTGTTGTGCTCTTATAGGGGAAGCTTTAGGGTTGATAAAATTGAAGAGAATCCCTTTGAATCTTGAGATTGAATGTTGGAAAATTTGATTGGAAAATGTTTCTAATTATGGCCAATATTGATTCAATCTTCTCCCAATCTCTTATGCAAGAAATTATATTGGATATGGGGTATAATTGGAGATTGGATTTGATCCTTTTGAGCTCTTGAATCAAATATTTGATTTTATCTTTATTTATTTGATTTTAATCCTTTTTTAATTGAATAAAAAATCATAATAAGTTAAATAAATCACATAAATTCGTGGGAATTGATTCTTGGGCTTTAGATGACTTGTGGATCAAGACTGAGTCAAAAGATCTTGGGCTCATTTGCAAAAAATCCAAATTCTTTCACATTTTTCCCTCCAAAATATTCCAACTTTAACAAGACCTATCTCCCTCAATTTTTGAGATATGGAGGAGTTCTAGGACTTTTTAGAAACCTTAGAGAGTCCTCTAACCAGTGTTTTTGGTCCCATGTCAAAATGATTTACTATGCTCCTTGTGTGTCCTTTTGAAAAAAGCGACTTTTTGTTGACTTTTGAAAAGGACCTATAATGTTTTAGTCCATATCTCTCAAATGAAGCTTTTTTAGACTTGGCATGTGAGAGACAAAATTGTAGAGAATCCAATTTCCTTCAAAATGAGCTTTGGATGGAAAATTTATGATGTCCATGTGAGAGTTATGACTGGTCAAAGTTCAGTTGACTTTTCCTATACAAACCCTAATTTAGAAACTTTTTTGATTTGTTGATTTTTGATCTTTCCTTGATGAACCATGATCAATTCTTGATCAAATGGTGAATGATACTTCAATATGAGGATCTTAATAAAAAATCAGGAGTTTTGACCTTACTTTGACTACAGTTGACTTTTAGGTTAACCTAGTCGACTATTGACTTTCTGAACAATTGAGTGACCAATTCTTTGAATTGAGACTTGATACTTGTCATGGAGGTAATGTGAAATATATTGAGCTATATAGGATGCCTTGGAGCCATTGATTCACTGATCTTCCTTTGAACAACCCAATCCCTAGTTTTCTGGTCTTTGTTAGGAGAGTGTGTCTTGGAGCTTTATGTATTGATTTGAATTTGTATTAGAGAAATAGTATGGGCAAATTTTGGGGTATGACATGGACCAACGAAAACTCCGCTCAGCGGACCTGAGAAATACCAGAAAAAACCCAGCACGAACAGAACTGTCTCAAGCCCCTTATACCCACCAAAACCACTCCAACATCATTATAACACCAATACAACACATACATACCATATAAACAACATAACATCCAACTTTCATGGTTGATTCATTAATCTTTCTCAAAACCTAAATTTTTCTTCAAACTCAATCAAGCCATAGAAATGGAAAAGAAAGCATGATCAATCACCATAACACAACAAGGATATGATTCTATACAAAATACTAACCAAAACATGTTTGAATCTTGCTATATCATGAAAACCTCACAATCCACCAATGTTGGTCAGGCATAGAAAATGAACAAGAACAAGAACAAGACTATAAGAATCATACATTCAAGATAAATTAGATTCACCCCCTTACCTTGGTTTGATTCTTCATCTTCTCCAAAATCCCCTTCTTCACTTTCTCTCCATCTTTGCTCTTCTTCTTTCTCTCTTCCCTTCTTTCTTTCTTTCTTCTTTCTTTCCTTTCTGTTTTTCTTTCTTCTTTTCTTTTCTTATATTCTTTTCTATCTCCCCCCTACTTCTCCAAAATATCTCAACAAAATATCTACTTTACGGTTTAAACTCAATTGCTCAGAAAAACCCCAAAAAACGCAGAATATTACCTTAATAATATTTCTAGTACCAAAAATATGAAAACCTTCAATTAAATATTAGTCCGCCATCCCGGACTAATACCGACTGAAACGACTCCAAAAACGGTAAAATTCCAATAAACGTCACAAACGTCCAAATTAAGCATATACTTATATTTCCGGGCGTTACACATACCAATGGGAAGGGTAGGCTCCCTAAGCCGTTGCGTCGAACCTATGAACTTAGGACTTATGTGCTTATGTGTTTAATTGTATGTTTTTTTATTATTTTATGTCATATAATTGGTTGCATTCATCATTCATCATGTGCATTTCTTCATCATGTCTTATCCACAGGAATAAATAAATAATAAAAAAATAATTCTTTTGGTGAATATCCAGGAAAATGAGTACTAAGAAGCCCATCATCCGCTTTACCATCTCAATCTGTGATATCAAGAAACTAAAAATAATCAAGGAGAAGATGCCGTCGAATGCTTTGAATAGGTTTGTGGGTCGTTATGGGGACATTCTGGATCCGCTGAAGGTTAAGGTTCAAGAACAAGCTATCACCGCTTTGGTTCAGTTCTATGATCCGTTGCTCAGGTGTTTTACGTTTCAGGATTTTTCAGTTGGCTCCTACCTTGGAAGAGATGGATACTATGCTAGGATTTTCAAGGACTAAAAGGAATTTTACACAGGAATTGGGAAAGAAGTTGAGATTTTTGATTTGGCCAAAGCCTTAGGAGTGCCCGCTACGGATTTAGAGCCTAATTACAAGACTAAAGGTGATGTACATGGGATTAAGAGATCTTACTTAGAATCTCAAGCTATGTGTTATGCTCAAAAGAAACAATGGGACATTTGTGGATATTTTCTGGCTCTCCTAATCTTTGGTGTTGTTTTATTGCCTAAAAATGTTGATTATGTTGATCCTGCTGCGATTCATGTTTTTACATCCTTTAGGGTTTTGGGTGTGGATCCAACTCCCACCGTTCTTGCCAACATTTACTATGCCATCCATGCTCGGTGTGAAAAGAAAAAGGGAATGTTATTTTGTTGCATTCATTTATTGTATGCTTGGTTAACTTCTCACATTTACAAAGTTGATTACCTGATATGGTTGATCTGGTGGCCACCGTTAGTGTGACACTTTGGTTTGTCCTGATGGCCCTTGAAAGTGATCGAGGAGACATTTGGCTTCCACGTGGTGTCATTAAGCACTAATTTGTCCTTAGAACCCTAGTTGAACTTGACTTTGGCCTACAGGAAGTAGTGAGATGGCTGGCGTTGGAGAACTCTAGGGATGTTTTTAGCTGGCCGTTGGAGCGCCATGTTGAGATAATGCCCGCGAGAAAGATTGGGGATTTGAGCACCATAAAACTCGATCTTTATCTAGGACAGGTTGAACCAACTAAACTTAAGTGGGGAGGGTACTTACCTATGGACTTCACGCAAGCCTTTAAACCTAAGGACACTTGTGTGACTTGATTGTGCGTGCTACTAACCCTTTGACTCCCATGCAGGTTTTGTCGTAAGACTTGTTTGTCCTTATTATCTTATGCTTTCCCCGATGCATTGCATTCGCATAACATCATGACATCATGACATAGCTAAAGCTACACTTATTCAAACCCCCCCTTTCTAAGTGTTTTTCTATCCTTCCATTGGCATCAAAGCGCTGGTTCTATGGTGCAAGCACTTGACCGTGCTTAGAAAAGATTCAGGAAGAGAAAAACGCTTAACTTAAGATGGCTGGTGAAGATCCAACACATACATCTACATCTGGCTCTACTGAACAACAAAATGGAAATGGTAACAATGGTTATACTAGACCACCAGTATTTGATGGTGAAAACTTTAAATATTGGAAAGATAAACTTGAAAGTTACTTTCTTGGTCTAGATGGTGACTTATGGGATCTTCTGATGGATGGTTACAAACATCCAGTGAAAGCTAGTGGTGTAAAGCTTACAAGACAAGAGATGAATGATGATCAAAAGAAGCAATTCAAAAATCATCACAAGTGTAGGACTGTTTTGGTGAATGCTATCTCTCATGCTTAATATGAGAAGATATCTAACAGGGAAACTGCCCATGACATATATGAATCATTGAAAATGACTCATGAGGGAAATGCCCAAGTCAAGGAGACTAAAGCTCTTGCTTTGATCCAGAAATATGAAGCCTTCAAGATGGAGGATGATGAAAATATTGAGAAGATGTTCTCAAGATTTCAAACGCTAACTACTGGTCTAAGAGTCCTTTACAAGGGATACACAAGGGCCGATCATGTCAAGAAGATCATCAGAAGCTTGCCAAGAAGATGGGGCCTATGGTGACTGCTTTCAAAATTGCCAAGAATCTGAATGAAGTCTCTCTTGAAGAATTGATCAGTGCTCTGAGGAGTCATGAAATTGAGCTGGATGCTAATGAACCTCAGAAGAAAGGTAAGTCTATTGCATTAAAATCTAATCATAAAAAATGCACTAACGCTTTTCAGGCTGAAGAAGTAGATTCTGAAGAATCAGAATCAGAAGAAGAAGATGAATTGTCCATGATCTCCAGAAGGGTAAACCAACTCTAGAAGAGCAAGCAAAGGAAGTTCAAGAGCTTCAGAAGTTCAAAGAAGCCTGAAAGAGGAGAATCTTCTGGAGGCAGAAGATCTGACAAGAAGAAGGACATTTGTTATGAGTGCAATGAGCCTGGACACTTCAAGAATGAATGTCCAAAACTTCAGAAGAATAATCCCAAGAAGAAGTTTCATAAGAAGAAAGGTCTTATGGCAACATGGGATGATTCACAATCAGAATCAGAATCAGACTCTGAAGGCGAGCAGGCAAACCTTGCACTGATGGCCACAGTGGATGATGGATCAGAATCTACATCAGAATCAGATTCTGAAGAGGTATTTTCTGAACTATCTAGAGAAGAGTTAGTTTCCAGTTTAACTGAACTTCTGGAACTCAAGCCTCTTCTTAGTATCAAATACAAAAAGCTGAAGAAGCTATTTGATTCTGAAACTAAGAAGCTGGAAGTGGAAAATTCTGAACTAAAGGAAAAAGTTTTAAAATTATCCAAAGATATTGGATCTCCTTCTGAATCAGAAAAATCCATTCCCAGCCTCAATAATATTCTGAAAGAATATGACTCGAGCTTCAGAAAGTTTCTATCTAGAAGTATTGGCAGAAGTCATCTTGCTTCTATGATATATGGTGTTTCTGGAAACAAAAGGATTGGTGTTGGCAATGAGGGTGATACCCCACATAAATTTGAACCTGTAGATGATATGAAAATCATATACAAGCCATTGTATGATCAATTCAAATATGGCCACTCACATGATATTAGGCTCACCTCACATGTCAAAAGCTTTCATGCTACACACACCACGAAGCATGTGACACAACCTAGAAAATATCATGCTGCCAAACCTAAAGAATATCATGTTGTTCCTCCTGTTGCTTATTATGCTAAACCCAAGTTCAATCAGAACTTGAGGAAAACTAACAAGAAAGGACCCAAGAAGTTGTGGGTACCTAAGGAGAAGATAATTTGTGTTGCATATATCCTTAGCAGCAAAGAAGACAAAGCACAAAATGTCATGGTACCTGGACTCTGGGTGCTCGCGACACATGACAGGAAGAAGGTCTATGTTCCAAGACCTGGTGCTTAAATCTGGTGGAGAAGTCAAGTTTGGAGGAGATCAGAAGGGCAAGATAATTGGCTCTGGAACCATAAGTATTGGTAACTCTCCTTCCATAACTAATGTACTTCTTGTAGAAGGATTAGCGCATAACTTATTGTCCATAAGTCAATTAAGTGACAATGGTTATGACATAATCTTCAATCAAAAGTCTTGTAAGGTTGTAAGTAAGAAGGATGGCTCAATCCTATTTACAGGCAAGTGAAAGAACAACATTTATAAGATTGATCTTTCTGATCTTGAGAAGAAGAAGGTGACTTGCCTTATGTTTGTTTCTGAAGAGCAATGGGTCTGGCACAGAAGATTAGGACATGCTAGTTTGAGAAAGATTTCTTAGATTAACAAACTAAATCTGGTCAGAGGACTCCCAAATCTGAAATACAAATCAGATGCTCTTTGTGAAGCATGTCAGAAGGGCAAGTTCTCCAAACCTGCATTCAAATCTAAGAATGTTGTCTCTTCCTCTAGGCCGTTAGAACTTCTGCACATTGATCTGTTTGGACCAGTCAAAACAACATCTGTCAGAGGGAAGAAATATGGATTAGTCATCTATGATGACTATAGCTGCTGGACATGGGTAAAGTTCCATAACTAACTCGCTGTTTATTCCAACATCATGAATCTCGAGCAATCTGTCAGAAATCTTCAGGCTCAGAACAACCACTTCCGAGAGATGATCCTTACCTTGGCTAAGGGGCAAGAAGAATTGAAGACTCTTCTGGTCAAGAAGGAGAGGGATCCACGTAGACAACAAGGTGGTCAAGGTAAATGGAAATCTAAACCTAAGCGATCATTCACTCCGTTGCACATGTCGCTGTCTCAAGTTCTGCAACAACTGCTCAATCATAACTTGATAACCTTATTGCCTCCATATTCAGTTCCAGCCAATCCTGCTCCTGGGTACAAGTATCATGCGAGATGTGCTTATCATTCAAACTGTCTTAGCCATGATACTAAGGATTGTGGACCATTGAAGCACATGATTCAAGACTTAATCGATGATAGGATCATTGAATTCAATTCACCTAAGGAACCTCATATAACTGATGATGTGCACAACCAGAAAGGTCGTAATGAACACAACTAATCTGCTGGGGTAGTTCTAATCTCTACACCAGTTCCACAATAACGACGCAAGCCAGATGCACCTACGCGTCAATTCACCAAAATTAACATGTCATTAGATCAGGCGTTGCAACATCTGTTGAAGGCAGGAATGATTACTGTGAGGGATCCTCCTCAACACGTCAACACTTCCTCTGCTAAACACAATCCAAACGTGCGATGTGCCTACCATTCCAATAGTCTCGGGCATGATACCAATAGCTGCTGGGCATTAAAGATCAAGATAAAAGACATGATTGATGCTGGTGAAATTGAGTTCAATCCTCCTAAGACCCCTATGGTGATCACTTCTCCCATGCCTAATCATGACAAGGCTGATTAATGTCTAGAAGGATGGATTATTGGCTCATTAGCTGTACTTTCATTTGCAATTTCTATCCTGTTTGTTTAAACATTTGACTTATAATAGGCATTATCTGTTTTAATAATCATCATTAGTGCATTGTATATGTTTGTCTTGAATAAATTATTTCGCTATCACTCATCTTAAATTGTGTCTTTACTTTGCATATGTTTTGTGATATTCAACTCGTGCTAAGCTGTAAGCCTTTTTAGGGAGGATGACGAAAACGATACCACAACCTCATACAGTGATGCTTTTGAACAGACTATGCTGACGACGTATAGGCATTGTTTCAATTCCTAAACAGTGGAGATATAAGGATGTTAATCCCTCGTCAACCCCTTTGAGCCTAAGAAGTGGAAGTTTTCTTTCTCGTACAGATTAAAACCTTGATCATAACCTGGGGCAGGGTAGTTACTGAGTTAACTCAATTATACTAGCCATTGTTTATACAAATAATGATGGTTCCCCGTAATCATTAAGTCAAGCAGTCAACATTTATAAAAAGAAAAAGAAAAAACTGTTAAGTCAAAAAACCTATGAAGGAGACTTATCAAAAAGCCAAACATTCCGCTGACTGTAATCCCAAAATAAATAGTTCAGGCAAAAGGTAGGGATAATAAAAGTAAAAAAAAAAGGTCGTTACAAGTCCTCAAAAATATAAGAAAAAGGAAACTGTCTGTCCAAATAAACTTCCAGTACTTTAACGATCGTCAAACGTCGATGTTACGACTTCAAGTTCCGCTAAGACTTAAACGGAAAGTTAACTGAGCATAGGATCGAAGAACATCACGAAAATAAGGATGGGTACAAATAAACTTTGAGCCATTATCCTTTGTTTCTTAAACCGTGAATCAAGCCACGTTACAACCCTTAAAAGTCCTAACTGAAGCACGGTTAGTTCGAAAGCATACTGTCACCAAAAGGTATCCTGACTCCTTAAGGTTTTCCATAAATGCTAAGTTGATATAATGTTTTTACAAATATCACGCTTTTACATCTCCTGTTTTAATTTTTTTAAAAAAATCAAGACATACATATGTATTGCATCTCATGAATTCATTACTAAACATATCCTGCTACATAATTTCTGAAATTCTGGACTCAGACACGCGATGTCTTACACGATGTCACGACATCACTATCTGAATGTTTTTAAACAAATGAACAAAAAGTAAACAGAAAATAACACAGGAAAATTGTTAACCCAGTTCGGTGCAAACACACCTACATCTGGGGGCTACCAAGCCAGGGAGGAAGTCCACTATAAGTAATATTAATTCAAGGTAATACAACTCAATATTACGCCTTTCACTTAATATCTACCCAATGCAACTTCAATCTAAACAGCTAGACCAGAGCTCCTACTCACTCCCCCTCAATCACAGCAGTGATGAAAAACTAACAGACGAAAAGCAAAAGAAGACACTCTTCAAAACACACATTGATCTTGCTTAAAAGCTTTGATCAAGAACAATAGTACTCTTGCTTAAAAGCTTTGAGTACTTTTTACAACTCAAAACAAAAACGCCTAGACCAAGACAATCATCATGATGATTGTTTTGGCTTACAAGAAAACACAACGAGAAAACTCAAACAAAAAGAACTCTAACAGTTTTTCAACCAAAAACCCTGACGGCAACAGCAGCTCCTACACGGATTAAATACCCTTCAGACAATACAGCAAATGGGCCTTGGATCCACAAAAAAAGTTTTTGCCCTAATTAAAACAAATCTCCATTATACAAGGAACTGATAATAGTAATCATCCAAGACGTCCTTGAACCAGATCAGAATCCATTATTACCAAATATAGCGCATAAGGTCTTAACAGATCATACAATCATAAGTAGTAATATAAAATAGCAAACAGCTGCGAATGTCATGACATCGGCCTTGACATCAGGTAAAGGCCTGCATTAGGAAGCACATCACAACAACAGAAAGCATGTCATGACACTGTTTTTGACATGATAGAACCACAATTAGTTTTACCAAAAATTATAGCCAATCAACAACATCTACAATTTCAAATGTTAGCATCAGGAAGAATCTGCACAACGTACGACTAATGACTAAAAGTCATCCCGACAGACCAAACCACTTCTGCAGCAACATCTCTTATATCTGACTCAGTTGATTAAAAGTCAATAAATACAAGGGGCATGACATGCTTTGTCCACTCAATCTGGGGCAATCAGGTCCAGATTCAAAGAATCTCTCAAAATGTCAAACAACCTAGGGGCACGCCCCAAGTGGGTCTGAAGCTACTTCTAGATCAGTCAGGGGCATCATACTATGTGTATGGCTACTAGGGGCATGTCACCCATAGTACACATCTCATAAGGTCCGCGAATCTCCTCAAGTTCCCTACTAGCTGGGGCAAAGCTATGCAAGGCATGTTCAACACATTGATCAGTACTAATTGGTGTGTTCCAATCAATATGAGTCCAGGAATGACAGCTACTATAACCACTGTGGGAAATGTTCAAAGCATCCATGCCTTCCCACAGTGTCGGTCTCACAGGATCATATCCCCCAGAGTAATCCTTGAGAAGAGATCTTCAAATATTCCCTTCCCCACAGAGATTTAAGTTCCCCAACGGAGTTTACATCTTCGACACTGACACTTCTCCGATACTTTCCTTTTCTCCAAACAGGGTTATTCATCTCTTATCCCAGTCAGGGTACATCAAGATCAATCGTTCAAATTGCTTTCATATCAAAGCAGAAGTCAAAAATCCCCAGCTGAGCATCCTCGAGCATGAAGTGGGAGTTCCAACTAAAAAGGAAGACCTGTACTCTGTAATCTCCACAACAGTCAGGGACTTATTTTCCCCTTCAGACGCTACTACAATCTACTATCATCATTAACAACATTTTGCATTCATAACATACATACGCCTCATGGCATATGCATAACACTCTCATTCATTTCAAAAAATAAACATTACAATACATGCATCACGACATTGCATAAAACTAATGTTGCTTTTTTAGTCTATTCCTACAAATCAAATGAACATTATCTTCTAGATATAATGCAGAGATAATCAAGTTAACGATTTAATTCTGACACTCATTCAAGACAGAGATTTAGTTCTGACACTTAATTTTGGATATTTTCCAGAGATAGTTCAGAGATAATCAAGACAAATGATTTAGTTCTGATACTTAGTTTCGAGTATTCTCCAGAGATAGTTCAGAGATAATTAAGACAAATGATTTAGTTCTGATACTTAGTTCCGGATATCCTCCAGAGATAGTTCAGAGATAATAAAGAAAATGGTTTAATTCTGATACTTAGTTCTGGGTATTCTCCAGAGATAGTTCAGAGATAATCAAGACAAATGATTTAGTTCTGATACTTAGTTCCGGGTATTCTCCAAAGATAGTTCAGAGATAATCAAGACAATGATTTAGTTCTAATACCTAGTTCCGGGTAATCTCCAGAGATAGTTCAGAGATAATCAAGAGACATTTAAAGATCTAATTGTATAATCATGAACGGTGTAGACACGATCAATATTCAAGTTAACAATCCAAGATCTAAATTCATCAATACAAACGGTGGAGACGATCATTGCAAGATCTTAATTGGTTACCCCAGAAGGTGCTGAGACGATCGACATCACAAGATCTAAATTGGTTACCCCACAAGGTGCCGAGACGATCATTCCAAGATCTAAATCGGTGGCTATACACGGTGATGAGACGGTCAACTTATCTGAGATCTAAATCAGTTAATATACACGATACTGAGACGATCGACGATCCCAGATCTAAATCAATCATCACAAACGGTGTAGACACGATCATCCTTCAAATATCTAATTCAGTTACTACGAACGGTGTTGATACGATCAACATTCCAAGATCCAATTCTATCATCACAAACGGTGTAGACACGATCATCCATCAAAGATCTAATTCAGTTACTATACACGGTACTGAGACGATCGACGATCCAAGATCTAAATCTATCATCACAACGGTAGAGACGATCATCTTCTCAAGATCTAAATCGGTGGCTATACACGGCATTGAGACGATCAACTTATCCGATATCTAAATCATTTACTATACACGGTACTGAGACGATTGACGATCCAAGATCTAAATCTATCATCACAACGGTAGAGACGATCATCTTCTCTAGATATAAATCGGTGGCTATACACGGTACTGAGACGATCGACGATCCAAGATCTAAATCTATCATCACAACAGTAGACGACGATCATCTTCTCAAGATCTAAATCGGTGGCTATACATGGCGCTGAGACGATCAACTTATCCGAGATCTAAATCAGTTACTATACACGGTACTGAGACGATCGACGATCCAAGATCTAAATATATCACCACAACGGTAGAGATGATAATCTTCTCAAGATCTAATTCAGTTACTACAAACGGTACTGACACGATCAACAATCAAAGGTCTAACTCTATCATCACGAACGGTGCTGACACGATCGACCTCCAACAAACACTTCTCAATACTTTGAGCTCGGATATAGTCTAATGCCTGACTCATTATGACTTTCATATTATCCAAATCAGATGGCATCTTCGAGCCCATCTCAGATAACTTTCTATAAATAACTGGATGGCATCTTTAAGCCCATCTCCAGAAAAGGTCGTGCATCATCAAGGGAAACTTTCCTGGTATTCTAGTGTTCAATCCTCTTCCACCTTCAGATTCCGACAGGCACGCAAGCCAATCTACATCCTCAGGTGTAAGAAGATTGAACAGGGGCAACTCTCATACCCCAAAACTTGCCCATCATATTTTGACTCATTTGATCCTCAACTGGGCACTCATACCTGGCTCTTAAGCAATTAAACCACATCTAGGGTTTTGATTCTCTCCAAGTAAAATCAACTTCTGATACTTCAAATGGATTCCATGGCCTCTCATATGGTTAAAAGGATCTTCATGCCAAGTTTCAAGCCCTGATTCATAAGATTGATCATCCAACTGCTCAAATGATCAATAGTCGACTAGTTTGACCTAAAAGTCAACTATGGTCAAATCACAGTCAAAACTCCTGATTTTTGGTAAAAATCAATATTTTGAAGTTACATTCATCATTTGATCAAGAGTTGGACATACGAAGATTGCACCACTTGTTAAGTTTCTTGAAATCTCAAATCTTCATGCTAGGACACATAAATAATTTTAAGGCATATGCTCGTATTCATGATGATATTTGTGAGTGGCTAGGACCCTCGTTCATGAGTTTAGGGGCTTAAATCGAAGGTTGCCATGGCTAGGGCATAAGGTTCATGTTGGTTCATTTTTGTAGCTACGGTGCTTATTCTTGAAAACTAATCGTTCCAACAAATTCGTAGCACCTTAATTAGGTGATCTGGGCAGCTTTGGTTTGGATTTGTTTGTGATTTCACTGGTTCTCAATTATGGCTATGCAGGAAGAAGAACTTCGGAAAAATCCGCAGGTAAAGCCGCAGCAGAATCTGTAAAAGAATTCGCAGGTAATTGAAGGAAGAAGATGAACAGTGGGTGTATGGACTTGTGGCATGGAAATTCTTGGGAACGTGATTGGCTGGTCATTCTTCTAAATTCCCTCTCTATGCATGTCAACTCTTGAATGGCTAGTCAACAATTCCTATGTTTCTCTCTCTCTCTCTCCCTCTAATTGGTTACGCTACTGATTGCTCGGGCCCTCTTTGACTTTGCTCCACTTATTCACGTTTTTCTTTTTCTTTTATAATGATGGATTGATTAACAATTAATTTGAACAACCCATATGGAAAGCTCTATCCCTTGCAATCCTCCAGACACCAGTTTGAACCTGGCTGGGACCAGGTTTTCCTTTTATTGTTTTCTCACTAATTTTCCAATATATTGTCGTTTCCTTTTTCCTTTTACTAAATTCATTAGTTATTCAATTAATTAGGATTATAATAGGATTATTACATAGTTAGTCTAATTTAAAATAGCATAATTAATTTAATTATTTAGGAAATTAGGATTAACCTTTTTCTTTTTTTAATTAGTTAATAATAATTTTAATTAGTTAATAATAATTTTAATTAGTTAATAATTTTTTAGGGTAATTAGTTAAATTAGGTTTTATAATAATTAGTGATAATTTTAGTCAATAACTTTAATTTAGGTTTTAATTATTAGATTTAATTAATTAGGTTTTAACCAATAATTAATTTTAGGTTTGTTAATCTTGATTTCAAAAACTGTTTTTTTATTCGCCTTTTAACTTTTCTTTCGATCATACAAGTTTATCCTGTCTTATTTTGATAATTACCTCTGCCTTGTAATAATTTTAGGTTTTTTATTCTTTATTTTCGCGCTCAATTCTTCATCTATTATGTAACTTCCCCAAAGCCATGTAATAGTTTAGGGTTTTATTTTTCTGCCTTTAAATTCCTGCCTCTATTTTTCTGCCCCACAGGTGTTTATTGTAATAGTGTAGGACATTTAATTCTGTTTTATTTTCTGCTGTGGTTAGTAATCCTAGGGAGTGAAAGCCTTGTTAAAATGAATTAGACCACTTATTTACAAGATAAATATCTAAACTTAACCACGTGATTGTGTCACTCACACACCTTTATGGTAACCCTTCTTATGCTGCCTTTTGCCTGTTGCCTTTCAAATTTAAAAATCGTCAAGTCCCTCGAATACGAGGATACCTTAGCCAGTTGCCTACAAATAAATCATCATATGAGATCTAGTCCCTCTATGTTTCCTCGAGTAAAATGATGATCGTCCCTTCGAATGCTAAGGTATCCTCATGGTTGCCTTAATGACTATTATATCCTTCCCTAGAGACTACCTGCCCTCTTTATGGTAGGGACAGTTATATGGAAAACGATTAGCCTCGATGACCCTTTTTAACTCCAATGAAAGGACTACCTGCCCTCTTTATGGTATGGATAACCCTTTCCCATTAAAGTCTAAAAGAACAGAAATTTTAAACTTAAGGGTAATTGTTTTTAATTCCATGCTCCATTCAAATTCAAATTTCAAATGTTTTTCCCACTTCTTTTCAAATCAAATTCAAAAAGACTACACTTATTTACAAGCTAAAGACTATACAAGTTTTCCTATTCACACACTACACTTCAAACATTTTGAAAATAAAAGTGAGCTAAGCAATTAAGAGCCCATGGATAACCATGGATACAAAGGGTGCTTACACCTTCCCTTTGTATAACCCACCTCCCGAATTCAAAATCTTTCAAAGGTCTTTCCTGTTCTTTTAGCCTTTCTAAAAATTGGATAAAATAAAAGTCGGTGGCGACTCTTGCTATCCGCAACATTTCAAAAAGTCAGTTCTCCCACTATATTACAGAACTGGCGACTCTGCTGGGGATTTCTTAAAAGAGGGGTTACCTTAAAGTTTAGGATCACTTTAATGTTTTCACTTGTTTGATTTGTTTGCTTTATTTTTAAGGGTACTGTTTGGGTATTCTCTTGTGTGAAAGATCCTACACCCGGATCTAGTGTACCTTAGGTATGTGGCAATAGACCAAGGAGACTGTACGGCTTGTCCCGATATGGTTGATCTGGTGGCCACCGTTAGTGTGACACTTTGGTTTGTCCTGATGGCCCTTGAAAGTGATCGAGGAGACATTTGGCTTCCGCGTGGTGTCATTAAGCACTAATTTGTCCTTAGAACCCTAGTTGAACTTGACTTTGGCCTATAGGAAGTAGCGAGATGGATGGCTTTGGATTCCTGACTGAAGATGGTTGATACTCGATGCTACACTCATTGAGATTGGACTCTAGGGATGTTTTTGGCTGGCCATTCGAGCGCCATGTTGAGATAATACACGTGAGAAATATCAGGGATATGAGCACCATAGAACCAGATCCTTATCTAGGACATGTTGAACCAACTAAACTTCGATGGGGAGGGTACTTACCTATGGACTTCACGCAAGCCTTTAAACCTAAGGACACTTGTGTGACTTGATTGTGCGTGCTACTAACCCTTTGATTCCCATGCAGGTTTTGTCATAGGACTTGTTTGTCCTTATTATCTTATGCTTTCCCTGATGCATTGCATTGCATTCGCATAACATCATGACATCATGACATAATGACATCATGACATAGCATGTTAACTAACCCTTTCAAGGATCTTAGGGATTTAGGGCGCACAATTTCAGGTGCTCTTATTGAGGATTGATTTCCTATCAAGGGGCAAGGGGATTTATTTTCCTCTAGCCATGTACCTTCAATTCAGAGGTATTCCGAATCAGAGGCTATGACCCACTGGATATGGTGAGCTTGATTCCCATAGAAGAACATCTAAGAATCAAATTTCTTCGATCAAAGATGCGACCGAATCACTCTCTAATGTTGCTAACTAAATTCCTATAAATCCTTGAAAAATTTTCATTTGCATTTATAACATCGCATAACAGATTTCCACAGCAGGTTTTTCATTCTCTTTCGCTGTTTATTCTAGCATCATGAATCTCGAGCAATCTGTCAGAAATCTTCGGGCTCAGAACAACCAGTTCCGAGAGATGTCCCTTAACTTGGCCAAGGGGCAAGCAGAATTGAAGACGCTTCTGGTCAAGAAGGAGAGGGATCCACATAGACAACAAGGTGGTTAAGGTAAATGGAAATCTAAACCTAAGCGATCATTCACTCTGTTCCACATGTCGCTGTCTCAAGTTCTACAACAACTGTTCAATCAGCACTTGATAACCCTATTGCCTCCATATTTAGTTCCCGCCAATCCTGCTCCTGGGTACTGTCATACCCTAATTTTGACCCCCCCTAAGATGTCACACCTCCAGACATTTCACCAACTCAAGACAAGTACCCCAGTCATTTGTTCACCAGGTACTCAATCGATGGTATTCAAGAACAAAGAAGCTCAGGCAAAGGATCAGTCAATAAGAAAATGACCTCTAATACAATCATAGGACTCGAATGATTCATTTATTCATTTATGATTGATTAGACACCAGTCATCAAGACTCAGGCTTGCTTAGGTCACCAAACTAGGGTTTTGAGCCCATCAAGGACTAAAATCAAGGACCACATCTGGGAAACCTTAAAAAGCTCCAGGGCATCACTCAAAGTGTTCAATTATCCTCAAATGATCCCTATGACAATATCTAGTGGGAATTGTACTTCAATTCAAGATCCACTGTCATCAATTTCATTTGACCTACAAATTCGGGTTTTTGACCTAATTCACCTGGACATTTGACTTTTAAATCAGGACATGGCTCCACAACTCAAAACATGGCTCAATAACTTCTATTACCTCAATATGTTCCATTCATATCATTCATTTGAGGAGGAGATCTTGATTCATCACAAAAGTAAAAGATTTCACTTCATCTGGAAAAAGTCAACTATACAAGATCACCTTTGACTTTTAGGGTTTTGGATCAAAACATGACTTTTAAGGACCAATATCATCAATATATGATTATTGAAGTCATTTGATCAAGAAAAATCAAGAATTAAAAAGTCAAAGATTGACTTTTCATACTTAGAAATTTTTCTAAGTGTTTAAAGGTCTTTTTTTCAAAACTTTGGAAGGGAATATCTCAAAATTTAAAGTACAAACTAAAAAAAAACTTCCAAAATCAAAGTTGTAGATTTTGATCTAATGAAAAACTTTGTCACATATGATTTTTTGGCTAGAAATCAACCATTGAAGAGTGTCGCACGCTCGCGAAAAATGAACAGAGTCGCCACTAATATATTTATCCCATAAGGGAAAGGAATATCAGGAAACCTAACAAAGGAAGGAACAAAGTCTTGCGATCAGAGAATCTAGGTACGGGAGTCGGTTACGCAAGGGGAAGGTATTAGCACCCCTCGCGCCCATCGTACTCGATGGTATCCACCTATGTTTGTTTCTATCTAAAGGGTGTGTACTATGTCTAAGTCTATATGCGAATGAATGCAAAATGTAGGGAAAATAAAGAATTGTACTCGCACGGGCCCTACCCCGCTGCCTACGTATCCTTTTCAGGAATCAGAGTTACCGTAGCTCGGCTCACGATTTTCTGTTTGTTTTTTGTGTTTTTTAGTTGGGCGGAGTTAACGTTCGCGCTCTTGCATAAGGGATCGCCTACGATGCGTACGAGCGGAAATAACGGTGCCCTTAGGTGCCAACGAGGCAAAAGAAAAAGAAATGATTGGTTTGTGTCTTTTAGGGTAATTCCATGATGACGAAGACCTACTACAAGGCTTCGCATCACTTCCTTACTTTGTTTTAAATCTGAACATTTATTAGGTTTTTTTTGAAGTGTCTTCGGTTGGTGTTTTTTAAGGGGATTTAATTTGTGACTTAGATCATACCAAAAGAGTTTTGTTTTGCATATTTAGAGAATGCACATCGAGGCCTACGCCACAATCGTTTCTCTAAATAACGGTTAAGAAATACATCGAGGCTTCACACCTCAATCATTTCTTCTCCGCTAAGTAAAGGAAATACAAAAAAGAGTTCTTTTGTGAGTATTTAGAGAATGCACATCGAGGCCTACACCACAATCGTTTCTCTAAACAACGGTTAAGAAATACATCAAGGCTTCACACCTCAATCATTTCTTCTCTGCTAAGTAGGAAAGAACATACATCGGGGCCTACACCCCAATCATTTCTTTCCTACTATGAAATATAGTAACGGTATGATCTTCATTGATATTTATTAAGTATTTTAAAAGTTGAAAAGAAAAGGAAAATGATGAGGGAACTATTCCTAAATTCTAGTCTAAGTTGTCTATACAAGGGAATTAAAATGATAAACTATACAATTTATTAACAACAAAAAAACTATACATGGAATAGGTAAAAGAAAATCAATATGCGACAAATAAAATTGAGAACTATAGCAAATAAACGATATTCACAAGCACACATACATCCATTAATTCCATACAAAAAAACGTGACTAAAAATTAATTCCTAAGTCTTATTAGAGAATGATTTACAAAGAGGTGTCGATACAAAGAAAATTCAAATATTGTGAAGAAAAAGATTTATTAAAAGGACTAAAACAATTAAGAAAAATCAACAAAATTTATGACAATTATTTACACATCTTATGATATCTAAAATCATTTTTTATGCATTTTCAAATTTGAGTCAAAATGAATTATGAGTTAAAAAGCAAAAGAAAACAAAATTTAAAAGAAAAAAAAAGAATCTGAATTGCAGGGGGGGTGCGATAGTATTTTAAATGAACTGAAGCAACCTGGGCCTAAAACAAGGGGCGTGAAAAGCAAGGGCGCTCAGGCCCGGTTACAAGAGATGGTGGTGTGTTAGCACATCAAGGGTGAGATCCAAATTTTAGCTGCGAGGCCCACACGCGTGGCCCAATAGGGCATCACCACAATCATATCATTTTTTTATCACTGTACCAGCATGCATTATTCAAATTATGTTACATTTTTGTACTATGGTTCATTAGGTGACGTGAATATTCATCAATGGGGCAAGCTTCATTTAATCTGAATAAGACAAAACGAAATGCTGGACCAATCAGGGCGTAGCAACACACTATCTAATCATATAGAAAATGCCAGGATTCAAATAAAATGGGAAAGGGAAGCAATCAAAACGTGCCACGTATACAAGGCTGAGTCACAGCCGTGGAAACAGAAACAGACATCGGAGCTAGGGCTCCGGTCGTCTTCCCCGGCTACTACCGCCATCGACCACCACCATTCGCGCCCAGAAAGTCAAAGCGTTACCGCCATCAGGCTCAGATTCTGGCACAGATTCCCGATCCGGCGTTATCTTTTTCTAATTCCTACTCTAGCATGCAAACCGAACGCATTTCCAAGATCCCAACCAACAAATAAACTCCATAAAACAAGACTACTTACAACAATCATATCATTACGACACGCAGAACTTCACATACATTCATAAATCGTTTCAATAATCAACACTTCATGAAAAAACGAAAGCAAGTTCAAGGAGCAGATATTCCAAGTCAGTATGTTAAACCACAATTTTTTCAGATGCAGATGACCTTAAGGCATTTGGCTACGATGCTAAGAGGTTTCAGAGGCTTACCTGAATGATCCTTGATTTAGTGAAGAAGAGAAGTCCTATGAGTCCGAGCTTCCGATGATGAGGACGAGTATGCGTGAGCTAGATCCTTCGACGTGAATCTTCAACCGAGAAATAAACTCGGTTTGGCTGGAGATCCGGAACTTGCAGTGATGGTGGTGATGCTTTCAGACGAGGAGGTCAACACTCTCCAACTGAAAATGATGGGGAATCTTGAAGCTTGGATGGTGGCAGCGATGGAGGTTGATGTCGGTGAAGGCTGATGGTGGGAAAAGAAAGAAGGAATGGTGTTTGGCGGTGGTGGTTACGAAGCGGTTACGGTTGCCGGAGTTAGTTGTTGGAGTTTGTTACGGTGATGGAAGGGGAGAGAGTGAGGGGGAAGGAGAAGAGAGTGATGAAAGAGTGAGGGGAAGAATGAGAGCAAGTGAAAAAAGAATGAGAGTGTAAACCGTGTGAGTTGTGAAGGTTTTGTTTATATAGTGAGGTGAGGTTGCATGAAGAAAGTGTATCATGAGTGTGGGGCTTATTTTCATTAAACTATGTGATAAATGGCTGCCCCAAGATGAGCTTTCATGCATGCAGCAAAAGTTATGTAATTTGTGGAAAACATTTTATGGCTTTTTCGTTTCAGACTGGTGCATGAGTTTGAGACCTTACAACTCTCACCATGAGCCACCAATTGCTTTGATTCATCCATCAACATGAAGAGCACATGGAATAGAATAGATTTTGTGTTGGAGACATCTTGAGATGAGATCTTGCATAGGAGGAAAACTCGTATGAAACAAAGGTGGGCACCAGCATTTGGACACGCATGCAGAGCACAACTTCTGGCCTGGGTATTTGTCAAAATGTGACTTTGCGAGGGCATGATTTTGAGTGCCTCTATATTGCTCCATGTGTACTCAATTATTATAA
Source organism: Vicia villosa (assembly GCF_029867415.1). Classification (NCBI taxonomy): domain Eukaryota; kingdom Viridiplantae; phylum Streptophyta; class Magnoliopsida; order Fabales; family Fabaceae; genus Vicia; species Vicia villosa. The sequence goes on along the minus strand of NW_026705289.1, from coordinate 36,961 downwards.
TCCATGGCTCTTTGGAAAGAGGACACGGCAAGGGGTAGCTTGACACTTGAGTTGACTCTGGAAGATGCTTGGAACTCTTTCAAATTGAACATAGAAATTGCCCAGCACGTGTTTGATGGAATGCACACGCATGTCCTGGGATTTTGGCCCTTGTCTTTGGCAATGCATGACTTGACTAAGGTGTGACTTCAAGACCTCATATTTCGTTCAATACACCTACAACAATGATGTTCTTGGATTCATCGGAAAGAGGGCGTGGCAAGGAGGTGTTTGATACCAATATTGATCCCAATGGCGGTTTGTAGAGTCCTAAACTCGACGTCCAAAATAGCACGCCAGGTGTTTGACACAATGCCACGCGTGTAACCTGGATTTTGGCTCAGCCTTATGCCACGATATGTTTTGTGTGATCATCACTTCGAGGCCTTGTAACTCACTCAATACACGTCTAAATCCCCATATTTTGGTACCAATGGAAAGAGAACATGGAGAGGAATGGATTAGTACCAAGTTTGCAATCAATGGACCCTTGTATTGCTCTAAAATTAGCTTCCATTATGGCACACCACATGTTCGATGAATTGCTTCACGCGTGCCCAGCAATCTGCCCAGCTTTGTGACTTGAACAAATGAAATTTCCCAACTTCAAACTTTTATCTCTCTTGATCCAGGCTTCAAATGGAAAAGTGTTCAACTACAAAGTTGTTCTCCTCCATGAGAGGAATAACTTTGATGTTGTAAATTTCCCCAAAAAGTTCCATTTGCCACGTGTAAAATGATGATGAAGTGGACTGCTCACTAAAATTTCAAAGGTCTCAAAATTTTTCTAAGTGTAAAAACCCTTCCATTTTTGATATTTTTTTTATTTTTGGCAATTTTTGTCAAACTCTCGATTTTATTCATTCTTTGACTTTTCTTGACCGATTTTCCACCAAAAGTCAATATTTGAGTGATTGACCTGATTTTGACCCAAAAGTCAACTATTCTGATTTTCTTCCGATTTCCATGAAGTTCCCGATTAATCCCCTTCTGACCCCTAGATATCAACTGAACACTTCCACACAAGCATCATGCCACTTCTCTCCATAAAATCAGCTCTTGATCAATGTATTTGACCAAAAAGTCAACTGCGTTGACTTTGGTCAAGAAACCCTAATTCAGGATAATCAGATGAACATCAAGCTTGTACTTTTCAACCAATGCCTTGAGTTGAGAATGAGAAAACCCTGATTTCAAAAGATCTTGGGCAAGATGATGACACCCCATATTAGGCTTCAAGTTTCTTCTTCTGATCAAGGACCAATGATATGGATGCATGCGATGGTATGACCTAAATGGATGTACGTTTATGAATTATAAGCCAGATAAATAAGGGTATGACAAATTTGGGGTATGACAGCTGCCCCTATTTAATCGTCTTAGACCTGAAGGTGAGATTGGCGTTAGCCTTTCGAACATTCAAGGTAGAAGAAGATTAAATATCAAAGTGCCAGAAATTTGTCCTAAAGAGAAGATGGTGTAAATGATATTTTTTTGTTTTGTTTTGATATCTGCTGGGGAAAAAGATTTTTGTTTTCGTTTTTCTGGTGGGAGAATTTACAATGAGTAATGGACTTGAATGGTGGTAGTAACATAGCCGAAATGCCAATACAAGGTTCTCAAAGGAAGTGATTGTTACACGGGATGGCAGTTGGAAAAGAAATGGGTTTGACCGAAAGGTAAGGTAACATAGGAGAACGTTTTAAGAGAGATACAGACGAGTATCGAAAGAGAATACAGACGAGTAACAAAAGAATGACGCACACGAGCATCGAAAGAAGATACATACGAGTACCAAAAGAGTGACACATACGAGCATCGAAAGAAGATACATACGAGTACCAAGGGGATGACACATACGAGCGTCGAAAGAAGATACATACGAGTACCAAGGGGATGACACATACGAGCATCGAAAGAAGATACATACGAGTACCAAGGGGATGACACATACGAGCATCGAAAGAAGATACAGACGAGTACCAAGGGGACGACACATACGAACATCGAAAGAAGATACAGAGGAGTACCAAAGGAATGTCACATACGAGCGTCAAAAGGAGATACAGACGAGTACCAAAAGAATGACACATACGAGCGTCAAAAGGAGATACAGACGAGTACCAAAGGAATGACACATACGAGCGTCAAAAGGAGATACAGACGAGTACCAAAGGAATGACACATACGAGCGATACATACGAGTACCCAAGGAACGACACAGACGAGTATCGAAAGAAGCTTGGTAGATGGACTCATTGGGGATTGGGAATTGGTCTTGAGATGGTTTGCCAGGACGGAAGGCAAAGGATATACAACACGGGGGTTGGATCTAAAAGTTTTCCCGTACGAGGGAAAGGGACCACGGAGACTAGTGACGACTAGACTCGACAGTAAGATGACAGTAACCACTGGGAATTACGGGGATATCGGTGCTTACGAAGCATAAGAGTTACATTAATCCCTCAGGCCAAAAGACGGGGTGTAACTCTTCAAGAGTGGCAATCGTTCGAATTGCCACACACCAAGTATGGTTATCCAAACGAGTGAAAAATGAGATGGGTTGAATGCTCACCCTCATTCGCACTCTAATTTGCACGCAACATACGGGAAATAACCATGACAAGACTAGAGACGACTAGACTCGACAAGAAGGCGATAGTAACCACTGGGGATTACGGGAATATGGATGCTTACGAAGCATAAGAACTACATTAATCCCTCAGGCCAAAAGGCGGGGTGTAATTCTCCGGAGCGACAATCGTTCGAATTGCCACACACCAAGTATGGTTATTCAAACGATTGAAAAATGAGATGGGTTGAATGCCCATCCTCATTCACGCTCTGATCTGCACGCAACACATGGGAAATAACCTCGGAGACAACGATTCTGACGAAGAAAGACATTGTATCCGATCCATGTTGGAGAGAGAAAATGAGACCTCTTTTGGGGATTAAGGATACCAGGTATCGGCACCGTGGCTTAATGAGATTTGTAAGGTAGTAGCAGATATCAATCGGAGTTTGTAAGGACAACATTCTATGTGGGGAGTATCGATGTCTTGATTGAGTGCTGGTTTGTATTATCTAGCTTATGCTTTGTATGCATGTTTGAATTTTCTATGGCGTAATGATCCGACTTGGCGGATATGCTACGCTTTTGAGGATGCAATGTTATATGCAGTGAATACAATATGCAGGGTGCCAAATAATGGCATTGATGAGATAGTGGAGCGGGATCATTGGGGTCCGTTGCTTATTCTCTTGAGACGCCATTGTGAGTGGGCGTTGGAAACCTTGTAGTACCAAAGATTATTGGCAACTGTGTTGAAGATTAGAACATAGCTCTGCTGGGGGGAAGTGAGTTCGCCCGACTTTCCTCACATACTATGCCGCTTGGGGAATCATGAGTTTTAAGGGACCATTCTTTGTCCGCCTTATGGAAGGGGGGTATGGACCTCTTCAGGTGCCCCATGCTTACCAGTACTGATGAATTATACTCTTGAACTTTCAAGCGGGATGATGACAACCTTTGTGACATGTCATAAGCCAAGATAATGGCTAGAACCTGCAACCTGCACGGAAAACAACATTTGGATGCAAATGGTGCCCCTTAGAGCACTTTTATGTTTATGTAACATCATGTTTCGTTTTGATTTGTGATTATTATTCCCCCATGTTTTCAATGCAATGTTCAATAACGAATTAAATCACACCTCGCATGCGAAAAATGAAAAGCAAGAAGGAAACTTTTTATCAAAAGATCATTTTATTGATGGAATGCCTATGTATAGGCTTCTGTACAAGGAAGCAACTCCTAAATGAGGTAGTTGCGAAAAAGAAAATAAAATGCAAAAGGCAAAATGGCAAAGAGAAATGCTCGAATTTCCATTAAAACTGGTATTGCTACCGTTCCCATATCCTTGATCCTCTCAATGCTTTGCTTCAGAAGCGTAATGGTTGGATCGATCTGTCCGTTTTGCCAAGGGGCGCGTAGTGGTTTTTTGTGAAGGATATTCAGACTGCAGCCTCTCTCTTTTGATCTCTAACTTTTGCCTGGATCGCCCTTTCGGGTTTTCAATCCAGCGGGATACCCCTTTTTGCCTAAGTCGCCCTTTCGGGTTTTCGACTTAGCGGGTTATTCTCTTTTGTTTTATCCCTAATTTTTGCCCAAACCCTTTTGGTTTGCCGGGATGCCCTTATGTTTGCCTAGGTACGTCGACCTAGCGGGTCTTTTATGCGTAGTATTTTTTGAGATGGTCGAGCCTCGTCTGAACCCATTCTGTTTCATCAAGTTTGGCATCCATCAAGACTCTCAACGAAGGAATTTCCACTTCGACAGGAAGTACAGCCTCCATACCGTAGACAAGAGAGAAGGGAGTTGCCCTAGTTGAAGTGCGAACTGAAGTTCTATAGCCATGCAGAGCAAACGGTAACATCTCATGCCAATCTTTGTACGTTCTAACCATTTTCTGGACGATTTTTTTTATGTTCTTGTTAGCAGCTTCGATTGCGCCATTCATCTTTGGCCGGTAGGGTGATGAATTGTGATGTTCAATCTTGAACTCTTCGCACAACTCTGCTATCATCTTGTTATTAAGATTGGACCCGTTATCAGTGATGATCTTGTTTGGAACCCCATATCGGCATATGATTTCTTTCTTGATAAAGCGAGTGACGACTTGCTTGGTTACATTCTTGTAAGAAGCAGCTTCAACCCATTTGGTGAAGTAGTCGATAGCAACAAGAATAAATCTGTGTCCATTCGAAGCTTGTGGCTCAATTCGTCCAATCATGTCGATGCCCCACATGGCAAAGGGCCAAGGCGACGTCAGGACATTCAGAGGAGTTGGAGGAACATGAATTCTGTCAGCATACACTTGGCATTTGTGACATTTCTTCACATACACATAACAATCACTTTCAATCGTCATCCAATAATATCCCGCTCGCAAGATCTTTTTGGCCATATAGTGCCCACTGGAATGAGTTCCAAAAGATCCTTCATGAATTTCCCGCATGATTAATTCTGCTTCGTGTCTATCCACGCATCTGAGCAAAACTGAATCATAGTTTCTTTTGTACAGGACGTCTCCTGACAAGAAGAATATAGATGCTAACCTTCGAAGCGTTCGCTTATCACCAATCGTAGCATCTTCGGGATACTCTTGCTTCTCAACATACCTTTTGATGTCATAATACCATGGCTTTTCGTCATACACGTCTTCAGTAGTGAGACAATGAGCAGGGAATACATGTGCGGGCTCTTTGTACCGGAGGATCCTTATGTCTGGCATTTCTTTAGGGGAGCTAACTCTGAACATAGCTGCCAAGGTAGCCAAAGCATCTGCCAATTGATTTTCTTCTCGGGGGATATGATTGAAAGTGATTTCCTCGAAAGCGGGCAACAACTCCAAGATATAGTCCCTATAGGGAACTAGATTGGGGTTTCGTGTTACCCAATCACCTCTTACTTGATGTATGACCAAAGAAGAATCCCCATAAACTTCAAGGATCTTGATTCTCATGTCAATGGCCGCCTCGAGGCCCATTACACAAGCTTCGTATTCTGCCACATTATTCGTGCAGTCAAAGCATATCGTGGCTGTGACAGGAGTGTGAGTCTGACGAGGAGAAGTCAAAACAGCCCCAATACCATGGCCCATAGCATTTGATGCACCATCGAACGTGAGAGTCCATCGCTCCCCTGGTTCGGGCCCTTCGTCATCATCCAGTTTCATGATATCTTCATCAGGAAAGTCAAACTTCATTGACTGATACTCTTCCAATGGTTGATGAGCGAGATGATCCGCAAGGACGCTTCCTTTGATGGCCTTTTGTGCGACATACTGAATGTCATACTCTGATAAAAGCATTTGCCATCGTGTTAGTCTTCGTGTAAGAGCCGGTTTTTCGAAGATGTACTTTATCGGGTCCATTTTGGAGATCAATAAAGTGGTGTGAGTCAACATATACTGTCTCAGTCGGCGAGCAGCCCATACCAAAGCACGGCAAGTTTTCTCGAGTAGTGAGTAACGGGATTCACAATCGGTAAACTTTTTGCTCAGGTAATAAATGGTGCACTCTTTTCGACCGGACTTGTCATGCTGACCCGACACACATCCCATAGATCCTTCAAGCACAGTTAAGTACATAAGAAGAGGCCTCCCAGGGACTGGAGGCATGAGAATTGGTGGCTCTTGGAGGTACTGTTTAATCTTCTCAAAGGCTTTTTGACAATGATCATCCCAGCGGATATCTTGGTTCTTACGCAGCAGCTTGAAGATGGGTTCACAAGTGTCAGTGAGATGAGAAATGAACCTGGCTATGTAATTCAATCTCCCAAGGAACCCTCGAACTTCCTTTTCATTCTTCGGTGCTGGCATATTCTGTATTGCTCTTACTTTATCAGGGTCGACCTCAATCCCACGTTAGCTCACGATGAATCCAAGTAATTTTCCAGATCGCACTCCGAAGGTGCACTTGTTCGGATTAAGCCTCAATCTGAATTTTCGCAGACGAGCAAACAGTTTCTCGAGATATACCAAGTGTTCCTCCTCAGTTTGGGATTTTGCAATCATATCATCAACGTATACTTCAATCTCCTTGTGGATCATATCATGGAAAAGGGTCACCATTGCTCGTTGATACGTTGCACCAGCATTCTTAAGGCCAAAAGGCATAACCTTATAACAATACGTACCCCACGGAGTGGTGAAAGTAGTCTTGGTCATATCTTCAGGAGCCATCTTTATTTGATTATAGCCAGAGAAACCATCCATGAATGAGAACACCGAGTACTGAGCAGTGTTGTCGACTAGCACATAAATATGAGGCAGAGGGAAATCATCCTTCGGACTTGCCCTATTCAGATCTCGATAGTCGACACACATACGCACCTTTCCGTCCTTCTTAGGAACAGGTACTATGTTTGCAATCCAAGGAGGATACTCACACACAAATAAGAAACCAGCACTCAACTGTTTTTCAACCTCCTCCTTGATTTTCAAAGCCATATCTGGTCGAGTTCTTCGTGGTTTTTGCTTCACAGGCGGGCATTCTGGTTTGAGCGGTAACCTGTGCATAACGATATCAGTGTCTAAACCAGGCATGTCTTCGTATGACCAGGCGAAGATGTCAACATACTCTCGGAGCAGCTCAATCAACCTTCTCTTTACATCACTTTGCAAAGCGGCCCCTATCTTGATTTCTCTCTTTGTCTCTTCTGTACCGAGGTTGATGATTTCTATGACCTCCTGATGTGGCTGAATGGATTTCTCTTCTTGTCTTAATAATCTTGCCAATTCCTCAGGGACTTCACAATCTTCCCCACTATCTTCATCAGTTTGGTCAATTGGATTCTCAAGGATATCAGGACGTGGAACTGTAACATTATCATTTTTGATGGAATCCGAGCCGGATCTGCACGATGGATGGTTCATGCCTTAGAATGCAACACATAAAGGAAAAGAAAAAGAAAAGCTTTGCCATTTTTTGAAAAAGTTTTAAAGTAAAAAATGAAAGAAATGGAACAGTAATTGCATGCGAAAATATGATTTTCATTCAATATTAAACAAATTGAAAAACATGGGGGGCCCTTCTTTATACAGGTGATCAAAATGCTTGGGGCGAAGCACATGATTTATCGAAACAAGAAAATTACATCTCCATAAAAGTGACTCTGGGGACGTCTAATATGGTGCAATTGTTGAGTTCCTGTCCAGGCGCAGCATGGCAAATGAATCTGGAGAGATCTTCTTCATCATCATCATCCACGGCGAGAACCTGACTTCCAAAACTAGTACTGGCACTGACGAACACCTGAGAAATCGGGGGAATCACCTTCTTTCCAAGGATTGGATTGAGATGAATAGAGGAGGATGGTTGGTACCCAAGCCCATGTTTATCTCGCATCTCATGGATATCAATCAACCTGCCCCAGGCACCATGGGGAACACCAGCTTCTAGAAAGGCCTTGGCATCATTCAAGGACGAGAGGGGTGCTCCAGTTTCCCTCTTGTTTTCCACCACAGGGAGTCTGTCGACTGACACAATTTCCAAGGCTTGGAAAGGCGTCTCTTGTACTTCCCCTTCTACTTCCACATATCGGTATGTTGCCAGATTATTGACTACCAGATCCTCTTCACCAGTGATCACAACGATCTTGTCATTCACAACAAATTTCAAACACTGGTGGAGAGTAGATGTCACAGCTCCAGCAGCATGAATCCAAGGACGACCCAAGAGGCAAGTGTACGAAGGGTTTATATCCATAACGTAGAAGGCAATGTAGAACATGTGAGGACCAATCAAGACAGGCAGATCAATTTCTCCTTCTACGGACTTTCTAGAACCATCAAATGCTCTAACACTCATAGTGCATGGCCTCATCATAACCCCATCCATACTCAACTTAAACAAAGTCGCCTTGGGCATCACATTAAGAGAAGAACCTGTGTCAATCAGAACTCGAGACAACACAGCATCCAGACATTTTATGGAGATATGCAACGCTTTGTTGTGTGCTCTACCCTCAGGTGGAAGTTCCTCATCACTAAAGCCCAAACAATTGCCAGCAGCAATATTGGTCACCACCCCTTCAAACTGTGGCACAGTAATGTCTTGAGTTAAATGAGCGGAAGCCAGAACTTTCATTAGGGCATCACGGTGAGCTTCTGAGTGCACCAAAAGGGACAAGATGGAAATCTTAGCTTGAGTTTGGTCAAGTTGATCAATCACCTTGTAGTCACTTTTCTTAATGATTCTCAGAAGTTGCTCAGCATCTTGTGCAGTACGGGTCTCAGGAGGATCAACAGCAACTTGCTTCCCCTTCGCTTGTGCATTTGCATCTTTGTTGGTCTCTTTAGGAAGTGGAGGAGGGGCGGCGAAGATTCGGCCACTACGAGTGATGCCACTAGTCCCAACAATATTAGTGATACTCTAATTACCCACTGGAGGACAATCGTACTTCTTCCCTCGAATATACACAGCGTTATAACTCCAAGGAACAGCTTTAGAGTCAACCAACAAAGAGGGAGCAGGAGATGCGGGAGAAGGAAACTGAGGATGGGCGCCCAAAGTAACATTCGGAGCTTGAATAACCAATGGAGTTCTCGGAGCTTGAATAACCAACGGGGTATTCGGAGTCTGAATAACCAACGGATTACTCGGAGTATGGATGATCAAAGGAGTATTTTGGGCTTGCGTCATATCAGCAGGATAATAAGGAATCTCTAGAACAACCACTTCTTTATCAGGGATAACCTTCTCCACCCTAATGACACCTTCATCCATCAGCTTTTGGATCTCAACCCTCAATCTGTCACATTCCTCTGGATTGGAAGAACATTGTAGACAGAAATCATGTAGTTCACACAAAACCCCTTGTTGCATGAGATGTTCTCTGACGGTTGCAAGCGGCATCTTAACCCCTCCAACATCAGTTACCAGGACCTGCTCGTCACACAGTTCAACAGCATTGGTCGCACCCGTGTGGGGAGGCATAGGATTGTTCTGCACATTAGGACCAATAGGAGCGAACGAGATAAGCTTGTCGTCGAGGAGATCCTGAACTTTGTACTTTAATGCTCTACACTTTTCAATCGTATGGCCTGGAGCACCTGAATGAAACTCACAATGAGCATTAGCATCATATCCTGGAGGAAGAGGATTAGGTGGAGGACCCATTTCACGGAGTTGTACCAACTGACCAGCAAGCAACTGAGGAAGAAGCTGGGCATATGGCATCGGAACCGGATCTATACGCCTTTCAGGGTATCTTTGCCTTTGTGGAGCTCTTTGGCCTTGAGGCCTAGGATTCTGTTGACGATTCTGAGGAGTAACAACTTGTTGTTGTGGGATGAAAGGCTGTTGAGGTGCCACCCATGGTTGTGGAAGTGCAGCAGCGTACGCCTGAGGGACATACGGATTGGGAACAGCATAAGGCATTGGGTAGTAGGGAGGTGGAACAGCAGAGTATACAGAAGCTCGACCTTGGTCAACTGAAGCAGTGCTGGTTTCACCTTCTTTCTTCTTCACAAATCCGGAGTATGGTTTTTTACCATTGCCATTAGAATTGCTAGGACTAGTAACACCTTGAATTGTACCAGCTTTAACACAGTTCTCAACCCGTTCACCAATGATAACCACATCTGAGAAGGAAGGAGAAGTATTACTAACCATGTGCTGAAGATACGGCCCTTTCAGAGTACCCATAAACAGATCAATTAATTCGCGGTCGAGGAGAGGAGGTTGAACTCGAGCAGCAAGTTCGCGCCACCTCTGGGCATATTCTTTGAAAGATTCTTCAGACTTTTGTGCCATATTTTGAAGCTGGGCGCGGCTGGGCGCGGCTGGGAGCCATGGCAGTGTTATAGTGGTATTGTTTCAAGAAGGCGTCAACAAGTTCTCCCCAAGTACTAACATTAGCCCTCTCAAGTTTCATATACCACTCCAACGGGGCTCCAGTGAGACTATCCTGAAAGAAATGCATGAGCAATGGTTCATTCTCAGCATGAGCGGCCATCTTACGGTAGTAGGAACGGAGGTGAGTCTCTGGGCAGGTGACCCCCTTGTACTTATCGAAATCAGGCACTTTAAACTTTGGGGGAATAACAATCCCAGGAACCAAGCATAAAGCAGCAGTGTTGAAACTTGAAGTTTTAGCAACTTCGATGGCCTTAAGGCGTTCCTCTAGAGCCTGGTACATCTTAGCAGTTTCGGTCAACTCGGTGGTAAGATCATGGTCAAGATCAATAACATCGTGGTGATCATCCACCAATTTTGGTTCCCCCTCAACAAGAATCTCTTTAAGTTTCGGCCCCCCATCGGTAGAAGTGGTGGGAACATCCTTGACCAAACTAGCGACGCTCTTCCTGAGTTCATCCTGTCGTTGAACGACGGCATGGAGGGTCTCCATGAGTTGAGTCATTCTATCCCCCATGACATCCATATCCCTACGAAGGGCAGCTTGATTCTGTTCGAAGTGGTCCATGATCCTCTTCTCGTTGTTTCTGGTGCGGTAAGGATGTAAGGAAGTCAGCTTTGTTGTTGAAGCAGAAATCTGTTGCTGAAAGGGACCCCAATTAGTTTCTTGTACAATAACCTGAAAAATGCAATGTGATAATGTGAATGTATGAGTGCATGTGTGCGTATGACGTGATGTGCCATTTTCAGAGTATCCAAGATTTCAATATCGATATAGAATAGCTAACAACGTGATAGAGGACAAGCATTAAGAGAAACAGAGGACATAGTTCTTTTTCATTCATAACAGAAATTTAAACTTGGGCGAGACCATACATCAACAAGGTAGTTCAACAAAGAAAAATAAAGGACCCCATCCAACAAGTCTGGTGGTGGTCGAGACACACAGACTCAAACATCAATCCATCTGAATGTAAAACAGAGGCCCTCCTTGTCTGAAGTGCTCGTCGCTCCACTTCTTAGTTTCATCAAACAGTTTCTTGGTTGCTTCTCGATCTCTTCCTTTAAGAAGGCTTTGAATCACCTCATCTTTGCGAAACAAATGCCCATCCAGCTTCTTGCAGCACTCCCTGAGTTCGTCACATCCTTTGCATTCTGGGAGATAATCCTTCTCAGATACGTCCTCCATACCCATCATTCGATCTCTGAGCTTGACATTTTCTTTTGTTAGTCGAGTATTACGGAGGTGACTTCCTTTCAGTTGAGTCTCAACTGCCATTCTTTGAGTGGTCTCTTCTTCCAGTTTCTTTTTCAGATTCTTCACTTCAACTCTAGCATCCCTTTCTATCTTGAGCTTATAAGCTTTCAAGTCTTCTCGGTACTCTCGCTTGAGTTTCTCTTCTGCCTCTTTCATGGCCCTTTTTAGGATCTTCTGGTGATCCTCGACAATAACAGTAGTATCTCTTTCACCTTTTTCCGTTCTAGCCCTCTTTTGAACTCTAGAAGATCCTCCCTTCAGCATTTTGGCTTCGTGTGTCAACTCAACCCTTTTCTGGTCCACAAGACAATGTTTCGGTTGCGCATCCGACTTCTTTTCGTGCAATTGGGTGCTTTCCATATCTACCTAGATACGATTCTCCGCAGGCACAGTGGCAATTGGAATCTTAGGTGGTTGCTCGTACAATGGGTTAACCTTCGGGAAAGGCAACAGGCGATCTTTAACTCTATCTTCAACCCAATCTGTGTAGGCTTGTTTGACAACGGCGTTCTTTTCACCTAGAGAAATCTGATCATTTGTATGGATGCTATTCCAGGCACTCCTCACTTTTTCTAGACCCTTTGGATCAGTTCCCTTTTTAAAGCAAACGGATTCGAATATCTCTTTGTCCAAAGGCTTGTCTTCAAGTGCAAAACCCAACTGACGCAGCGCTAGCTTAGGATTATAATTGATAACACCTTTTGTTCATATGAGAGGAACGTTGTCAAAAGTACCACAGCTAGTTATAACTTTCTCCACGTCCATTCCAGTAGGACACCAGACAATGTCATTTCCGGTAAGCCCCATGATCCTTTGAGGCCATTTCTTAGTAGAAGTAACGAAAGGACCACTTGTAGGTAGGTGGGACTTAAACCAGGTGTATAACAACGGCAAACAATTTCTTATGGCTCCTCCTTTCCCATATCGAGAGTGAACGGAATAGTACGTATCGGCTAGCAAAGTAGGGACCGGATTCTTATCAACAAAAAGACATATAGCGGCCAGATCAACGAACTTGTGAATGTTAGGGAACATCACGATCCCATAGATCAGAACGGCCAGAAGGGCGTTGAAGGCTTCCCACATCTTTTTGTTAGCCGACTCTTGGGCCTTTTCAATCAAGAAACTCATGTAGAAACCATGAGTGTTACCATTCTTCTTCCAATTTCCATGAACGTCTCCTATGCTCAAATAAAGAGCGTTGGCAATGTAGTCCAAATCAGGCTTCTCTGGGACACAAACGAAAGGAACCTTGTGTTGAATCTTGATATTGAGAAAGTGAGAGTACTCCTCGAGAGTGGGAGCCAACTGATAGCCTGAGAAGGTGAAACAACGCAAGTCAGGATCATAGAACTTGAGAAGAGTAGATAAAGCCCATTCATCGACATGTGAGTACAAAAGAGTCAAGATGTTGCCATAATTCTCAGTGAACACTGTTTTATTGTGACCAGTAATCAATCCACCCAACTGTCCCAACTGAGTCATGCCCTCACGATGGAAACTGTAAGTGTGAGTACGCCTTGTAGTTTCTCTGGTAGCGGTCACGTTGTTAGCCATCCTGGATGAAAAGTAATAACCTCAGATACCCTGAAAAATGGCATGCATATGAGAAATAATACTATTTTTCCTTTTTTCTTTTTTTTTCTTCTTTTTTTTTTATTACATCTTTTCTTTCTCTTTTTTTTTTTTGAAAATAAATATGCCATGATGAAAATGATGCAATGGAGATTCCCCCAATATGAGAGAGTTGTTGTGTTGCCTCTGAGCAGAATCGAATGTCATAAGGTCAAAGGTCCGGCATAGGTGCCACACATCCATAAGAACAATAGTCACCAACAGAGCAGAATAGTCACCAACGGTACCTGTCATGTATATCCCTCCCCACTCACAGGTGAATCTAGGTCAGGGTAGGTCAAAAGGTCTCCAGCGTTAACAATTCTCCTGAAACACCATCATCGTTGCAATTACATGCCAACAATGGTATCCCATTCGAGTCTCAGCTGGTCGTGGGTCTCATGATCGCAATCAACGGAACCTGCAATTCTATTCACATTCACTTTACATTTTTATAATCGTCATAGCATTCATGCATGCTTCACGCATCATGTCATATGTCTGCATAGTCAGCATTGTCTAATTAGGCTATGTTCCATCTATTGCCCGAGTCAATTGGACCTCAATTCGGGTTTCCCCGGTGAGTCGACAAAGGGCAATCTTCTTCATGAAGACGGTTCATACACCAGAATTTCCCCAAGAAGGATAGCAAATGGTAGTCTTCCTCGGGAAGATAGTTTGTTTACTTTTGGAAATCCCCAGCAAGTCAGCAAATGGTGATCTCCTTCAAGGAGATAATTTGATCACTTTTGTTGTTACTCCCTTCGCGAGACCGACAAACAACTTTCTTCCTTAAGAAGATAGTTTGTTCACTTTTAGGATTCCCCAGCCAAGATTCTCCAAAGCAGATTGACAAATGGTAATCATCTTCAAGGAGATAGTTTGTCCACTTTTGGATTTTTCCATGGAGTCGGCAAATGGCAGTCTTCCTCCAAAAGATGGTTTGTTCACCTCCAAGAATTCCCCAACGAGGAAGCGAATGGTAGTCTTCTTTGAGAAGATAGTTCGTTTCGCTTAAGGATTTCTCAGCTAGAGTCAATAAATGGCAGTTTTCCTCAAGAATACAGTTTGTTCACTTTTTGTTCCCCTAGCAAATGACAAATGGCAGTCCTTCTTTAGAAAGACAGTTTGTCTATTGTTTAATCCCCAAGGATTCGACGAATAGCAATTTCTTTTCAAAAAACAGTTTGTCTACTTCCATGGTGATCATCCCCAAAGAGTTGACGAATGGAAGTTTTTCCCCTGGAGAACAGTTTGTTAACTCCCCAGCATAAGTCAATGAATGGTAGTTTTCTTCCCGAAGACAGTTCGTCCACTTTCAAACAAAGTCATTAGCTCCTCAAAAGGACGCACGATCATATGGTATTCCTTCAAAGACATTGCATTGAAGGAAAGTATGATAGAGTTTCTAATTAACTGTCAAATGGTATCTCTCCAACAAATATTGGTGAGAAGTTTGATGAGGAAACAGACTTTTGGAGATTTTCTCTTTATCTAGAATATCGTCCAAAATTACAACTGAGACCAGTTTCGAGATTTAGACATCAGAAACGATGGGAGGTTGTTTACATTATTATAATTGAGACCAGTTTCACGATTTAGACATCCTAAACGAGGGGAGGTTATCACAACTGAGACCAGTTTCGAGATTTAGACATCCGAAACGAGGGGAGGTTGTTTACATTATTATAACTGAGACTAGTTTCGCGATTTAGACATCCGAAACGAGGGGAGGTTATCACAACTGAGACCAGTTTCGAGATTTAGACATCCGAAACGAGGGGAGGTTGTCTCCCTATCCCCCTCCGAGTGTGACAACAGGATCAAGTACTGCACGAGCATTTCATTATCACTGCAACATCTCAGGAACGCCCAAAATTTGGGCATTTTTTGGTATTCAAGTCGCTTTCACTCAGAAGAGATCAAGATGTCAATCATTCTTCCTCCAGATGAAAGAAACTAAAATAGGGGCATCTGTCATACCCTGATTTTGACCCCCCCTAAGATGTCACACCACCAGACATTTCACCAACTCAAGACAAGTACCCTGAGCATTCATTTGTTCACCTGGTACTCAATCGAGGGTATTCAAGAACAAAGAAGCCCGGGAAAAGGATCAATCAATAAGAAAATGATCTCTAATACAATAATAGGACTCAAATGATTCATTTATCCATTTATGATTGATTAGATACCAGTCATCAAGACTCAGGCTTGCTCAGGTCACCAAACTAGGGTTTTGAGCCCATCAAGGACTAAAATCAGGGACCACATTTGGGAAACCTTAAAAAGCTCCAGGGCATCACTCAAAGTGTTAAATCATCCTCAAATTATCCCTATGACAGTATCCAGTGGGAATTGTACTTCAATTCAAGATCCACATTCATCAATTTCATTTGACCTACAAATTAGGGTTTTTGACCTAATTCACCTAGACAGTTGACTTTTAATCAGGACATGGCTCCACAACTCAAAACATGGCTCAATAACTTCTATTACCTCAATATGTTCCATTCATATCATTCATTTGAGGAGGAGAGCTTGATTCATCATAAAAGTCAAAGATTTCACTTTATTTGGAAAAAGTCAACTGTACAAGATCACCTTTGACTTTTAGGGTTTTGGATCAAAACATGACTTTTAAGGACCAATATCATCAATATATGATTATTGAAGTCATTTGATCAAGAAAAATCAAGAAAATTAATCAAGAATAAAAAAGTCAAAGATTGACTTTTCATACTTAGAAATTTTTCTAAGTGTTTAAAGGTCTTTTTTTCAAAACTTTGGAAGGGAATATCTCAAAATTTCAAGTACAAACTAAAAAAAAACTTCCAAAATCAAAGTTATAGATTTTAATCTAATGAGCAACTTTGTCACATATGATTTTTTGGCTAGATATCAACCATTGAAGAGATATGGAGCTTCAAAATGACTGCCTTCATGAAACTAGCAAAGAAACCCTAGTTGTCTTCAAACTTTAAGCCCATTTTACACAAATTTTCCAAATGATATTGAAGAAACTTCAAGCTAATAAATTGAAGTACATGTTAAGGGCTTTCCAAATTGTGCTCAACCTTCTCCAAATTCATTTTGAGCTAAGATTTATGCTTGTTCAAAGTTAGGCCTATGGAGTGGAATTACAACTCATGACCAACTTTGGTTTTGGTCATTTTTGTGCAAAGGCCTACACTAATTGGTACATTTACAGTTCAAATATATCAAAAGAGATTGGAGAGAATCATTTGCATCAAGATTCCAAAACATCCAAAAACCAAAGCCATGTGATTATGTAATCATTACATTTAGGAATTTATGGAAATAGGTGATTCATCAATTAGAATCTTCTCTAAGCCAATTAGAGAGCTCTACACATCAGAATTGTCCCCTAAGATCAGAAGGGATCAATGGATGGGGAGCTAGCTCGAAAATGCCATCATTGCATTTTGAGATTCTTTGAAATTTCTTCATGGACAAGAAACCCAAACTACCTCACTAAGCAAACTTACTCTCCCAAACTACTCTGCATCATTTGCCTATAAATAAGATTGGATACGTCAGTATTAGACACACCAAAGCTACTCCAATTCTTGCTTTCTCTTTCTCTCCTTAATGCTTATGGTTTTCAAGAGTTCTTTGGCAAGAAGAATCGAATTCTTCAAACTAGAGCTTTTCTGTTGAAAGTAAGCCTTCTAACATCTCAAGGAGGTTCATTGGAAGTGATCCAAGCACTTGGAACACTTCTGGAAGTGCAAGAACGTCATCTTCACTTTCATTTTGGAGCTCAAGCAGTTGGAGGTCTGTAGAACAATTCAGAGGGTGTCAAACAAATCTAAGCACATCAACATGTTCCTAGGGGTGTAGTGAAGCTATTCAGATGCCTGCAGCACATCTGTAACCACATAATCACCAACCTCCATGTTCACTTGAAGCTCAAATAGATGGTGACGAGTAGGGCAATTCTGAAGCATTCAAATAGCAATAAGCATTCAATTAGCATCACTGAGTCCCCAGGAAGCTTTTGTGATCATTCATCCATACCCAGATGCTATCCACCATAGCCATCGACCTCCATTTTCAGAGGTATTTTTTCAAACTCTAACACTCTTATTTAAGTACTCTTTGCAATATATCTCGATAACAGTTCATTCAGCATCATCAGAGGATTGAAAACCCTCTATCATCATTCATTTATTCTTCAGCATCATCATTTAATTTTGTTTTTAAATTCTAGGGTTCTTCATGTATTTTAGTTAATGCAGTAGATGTAGTGAATATAAATTTATGTTAGTTACATATCTGGATTCGTGAGGAAATTTAGAGTGAAATTCATGTTACATCATCCTGTTTGGTTAAGAAATGAGCAAGTTCATAAATTCAAAAATCGAGAGCTTGAGGTTGAAGACGAAGATGGTGGGTGGCGCCATTTTTTTATTCTCAGTGGTGAGTATAAAATATAATTAATTGGAAGTGTGTTATAAACGAATACATCGTTTAGCTCACTTGGTCACATGCGCTTCCACTCTCTCTTGCCACAAGGTCTAGGGTTCGATCCCCCCCTCAGACCTTTTGTTATTTTTTTCCCATTTTTATCACGCTTGTTTAACATATATCCAAACAAAGTCCTTCCCTTTACAAGCCACGCGTGTGGCTCTGTTGGTTTTGTTTTGTGGTGGTGACTTCAAGGGCGTGAGTTCAAGCCTTGGTAGAGAGACAACCAATTTTTTACCAATTTCCCATTTAATTTTCTTCACAACCTTATCTAATTAATTCACCTATCAAATTAATTTATTTTCACTTGATTTTTCACACACTTCTCATTTAATATATCTATTTTGAAAATATCCAAAAAAATCACAAAAAATATATTATTTTAATATATTTTAATTAGGTTTAAAATCACATGTTTTAAGTATGTTTTAATACTTTAAAATATAGTTTTTCTTTTAAGTTTCAAAACCTAATCATTTCATAAGTATTTTTGTGATAAAACCCTAATAATTTAGGTCTTAATTAGGTATCGGCTTTGTCTTTACCCTAATTAAATTGACTTTTGTCAAAACTTAAACTGTTTTCAACTTCGATCAAACAAACGACTAAGTTTTTCATTCAACAAAACCTTATATCCAGCAAATCATTTCCAACTGTTTTTCATAAATAAGAAATCAATTCCAGTGGGCCTATAATAGAGTGTAAGACCCAACACCCTTTTCTTTTCATAGTTTGTTTTTTTCAAAACTGTATTTCTTAACAAAATCTTCTCATCTGTTTTCAAAACATTCTTCTGGTATTTGAAGGGCATTATTCCCGGTGAAACTCTTCAGATACCTATGAGACCTAGTGTCCATCCTCACTTCTTCTGTTTTTCAAAACAAAAACATTTCAATTGTTTTCAATAAAATATTCAACTGTTTCCAATAAACATTCAACTGTTATCAATAAACAACCAAGCTTATGGTAAAGCTTTGTACATACATCTTCAAAGGTCTCCTCTTCATCCAGGTTAGGCTTTATAGCTTTCAATTTACAAGCTTTCATTTAAATTTCTGTCAAATATAAACTTTGTATATATATATATATATATATATATATATATATATTGTTTAGAACTACGTCTGAGTACAACCTTAAAACAAATAAACTATATATATTATAGGACTATGGCCTAGGATTGAGAATGTCTTCCCGGTGAAGGCTATTTCCTAATTAGATTTCCTTAGTTTAAACCTCAAGATGAATTATTCCCGGTGAAACATCTTGAAAAAGCCTTAGAACAAAAATAGGGCACATCCACCCAATAGGAATTATTCCCGGTGAAACCTCTTACCCATTTGCTTAAGGCCAAAATAAGTTCAAAACCACATAGCTTTCTCTTGTGCTTACAATACAAGATCCCACATGCTTCTTAAAAGCATATTCCCAGCTTTCTCCTGAGCTTGTATACAAGGACCCATCAGGTTTCTTATAAACATAGGAACAAGTCTTTAGTCACCTTTAAGCCTACCCTGGTGAGTTTCTTCTACTCTTCAAACTAGACTTTAAACAAGCTAAGAATGTCTCAATCTCAGTATTGAGTTCACCTTTTGGAATGAGAGACATGGACAGTCTCTGTCACCTTTATTCTCAATCTCCAATAATTTTCCTCCATAGCAGAGTCTAGGTTCCACATCTGTCAACCCTCAGTCAGAGTCAGCCTTAATCTTGGGCTTTAAACAAGAAGTCTAAAACATCAAATCCAAATTCCCTGGAAAGGGTTAGCCTCCATCATTCCTCCATTTTAACAAAAATCCCTGGAAAGGGTTAGCCTCCATAAACACTCCTTTAAAAATCCAAAATCCCTGGAAAGGGTTAGCTTCCACATCAATCTTCATAAGTCAAAAACCCCTAGAAAGGGTCAGCCTCCAAATACTCAACTTTCAAAAGATAAACTCTCCATCTGAGTAAACCCCTGGAAAGGGTCAGCCTCCAAAATCAGTCATTCAAATCCAAATTCCCTGGAAAGGGTTAGCTTCCAAAACCATCTTTCAAACCTTCAAAACTCTCCAATAGAGTCTAGGTCAATTACTCAAACAAATTCCCCAATAGAGTCAATCTTCAAACCTGGGTCTTTCATTCATCAATCCCTGCTTTTAAAAAAGCACAAACCCCAGAAGGGTCAACCTTTAGTCTTTAAAAACAACATAGTAATCCTCAGTAGAGTCAAAAGTCCCCTCTGAGTGAAAAGATCCCACACTGGTAGATCTTTCCCCATTTAAGAGTCAGCCACAACCTTGGGCTTTGTACAAGGCAGATACTCCCTTTAGAGTCAAAAACCTTACTCATAGGTATTCTCCTATCCAGAGTTAGCCACAACCTTGGGCTTTGTACAAGGCAGATAATAGAGTCTCCCTAGTGAGTCCTTCCCCATCAAGTAGCCACGACCTTGGGCTTTGTACAAGGCAGATAAATATCATTTCCTCAACAGTCAGCCACAACCTTGGGCTTTGTTCAAGGCACAAAATAGAGTCTCCCTAGGTAGAGTCACCCTCAATTCTAGGCTTTGTACAGAACACTAAATAAACTTTTCAATTAAAAAACAAAATAAACACTCTCCAACTAGAGTCAGCCTCAATTCTGGGCTTTGTACAGAACACAAATTTCCTTAAGACAAAGTCAATTCCTAGTAGAGTCATCTCCCAGAGTCAATAAAAAAAACCTTTTAAGCCTCAAGCTTGGGCCTCATACAAACCATCTAAAAATCAAATCTTTCAAACAGTAGATAGACATAGCTTATCTCTATAGAGAGATATTTCTCCTATCTCACCACATTCAAACAAACAAACAAACATTTACATTTTAATTTTTAACATTCTCCCATTTAGGATTTTGAAAGATATGCTCTAGCACGTATCCCCAGGCTTGTGTAACTTTCCCTAATTTGGTTGAGAATCCTTCTTTCATTTAAGAGACATGTGACTGGTATTCTTGTACATCCAAGTAAGGTCCCTCTCTTAATGAAATGAACTCATCTTTTCTGTCACTTTTAATGTTTGTGGTGGAATAGTAGAAATACCTCTCTGTAAAGATGACTTCATGTCTCTTTACTATAAACCGAGATTTAATTCAAGCATCAACCTTGAGCTTCAAGCAAGGCACCCAAAAATAATTAATTTCCCTAATTAGTTCCCCGAACTACAAAAAGCTCTGACTTCCATTAGGGATATGTAGGCATGAGATTCACAAGGAATCTCAGCGAGCTAATCAAAAAACCAAAAACAGTCTATCTTTCAATTCAATTCAATTCCCTCTCCTAACACAAAGGAGAAACTTTCCCAATCAACAAGCAAACACAAACACATAGACACAGAGAAGGTTCCCGTAGAGTACTACGGATATGTAGGGTGCTTAAAACCTTGCCTATGTATAATCGACCTCCCAGACTCCAGAATTTCTAGTCTAGGTGAATCCCCACACTTAGCAAAATCATAGGGTTTATTTGAGATCTTTTTCCCCTTCCTCCTCGTAGGATAATTAAAAAGTTCGTGTGCTATCGTAGGAAGAATTGAAACAAAATTCATCCCACAAGGCTGCTTCTCTCTTTCCAAATTTCGCGTGAAGGGTTTAGCGTGCCGTCCTCCCAAGCGAAACGGGGAGGTAAAAAAAACATCACAGGTACAAGTATCATGCGAGATGTGCTTATCATTCGAACAGTCCTGGCCATGATACCGAGAATTGTGGACCATTGAAGCACAAGATTCAAGACTTAATCGATGACAAGATCATTAATTTCAATTCACCTGAGGAACCTCATATAACTGATGACGTGCACAACCAGAAAGGTCGTAATCAATTCAAGACTTAAGGGATGTTTTGGCTGGCCGTTCATGAGTTTAGGGGCTTAAATCGAAGGTTGCCATGGCTAGGGCATAAGGTTCATGTTGGTTCGTTTTTGTAGCTACAATGCTTATTCTTGAAAACTAATCGTTCCAATGAATTCGTAGCACCTTAATAAGGTGATCTGGGCAGCTTTGGTTTGCATTTGTTTGTGATTTCGCAGGTTCTCAATTATGGCTATGGAGGAAGATGAACCTGCGGAAAAATCTGAAGGATAGAAAAACACTTAGAAAGGGGGGGGGGGGGGGGGTTGAATAAGTGTGACATTAAAAACACTTAAGATAAAAACAAATAACACAATTATTTTTATCCTGGTTCATTGTTAACGAAACTACTCCAGTCCACCCCTTTAGAATGATTTACCTCAACTGAGGATTTAATCCACTAATCAGTCTTGATTACAATGGTTTTCCACTTAGATACCCTCTAAGTCTTCTAGAGTATTCTGATCACAACTTGATCACTCTAGGAATACACCACTTAGAAACTTCTAAGTCTTCTAGAGTCTACTGATCACAACTTGATCACTCTAGGAACCTTTTACAAATCAATGTAAAATAAATGTTTACAAGAGTATTCAAATGCTTCTTAAAAAGCTATAATCACAACTGTGATATTTCTCTTAAGTTCTAAGCTTAAATCTCACTAAGATATTACAAGTGAAGTGAGGTTGAAGATGAAGTTTGAGAGCTTTTGAATTTGACAGCGTTTCTGTATCTTTGCGCAAGAGTTCTATTTCAGCTTCTCATCAGAACTTCTATTTATAGGCGTTTGAGAAGATGACCGTTGGGAGCATTTAATGCGTTGCGTGTTCCGTACAGCTCTGCATTTAATGTTTCACTCTTTTGTCAACTACCTCGAGCCTTGCTTTTACCGCTTCTACTGACTTTGCCTTTTGTAGCTTCTAACGTTCCTTTTGTCAGTCAGCGTAGCCTGTCATCTTGTACTTGCTTCTGATCTGATCTTTGTAGATACAACGTTTGAATAATCAGAGTCAAACAGCTTGGTGCAGAGCATCTTCTTGTCTTCTGACTTTGATGTGCTTGAGCGTGATACCATAAGAACTTTAGTGCTTCTGCTTCTGAAATCATGTTCTTCTGATGCTTCATAGACCATGTTCTGATTCTGTTAGACCATCTTCTGATGTCTTGTGAGAGCATGTTCTGATGTTGCATTCTTGAACTTTCTGAGTCAGTGATTCTAGCGCTGAATTGTGCGTACTCCTTATATAATTCCTGAAATGGAAAATGTAAAGGATTAGAGTACCACATTGTCTTATACAAAATTCATATACATTGTTATCATCAGAACTAAGAATATTGATCAGAACAAATCTTGTTCTAACAAAATCCGCATTTTTGATGATGACAAAAACATTTATAATTGATATGAATTTGCAATCAGAAAATCAGATGACCAAAGACAATTACACAGATATAGCATAAGCATATAATCAAAGTGTGTGAATATGTCTCCCCCTGAGATTAACAATCTCCCCCTGAAATAAATACTAGAAGAATTTATAAATAAAAGACTTCCCTGAGTATTTTCCATTTCGGTAGAGACGTTCACTTTGCCTAGAACTTCAGAACATTCAGAGCTTCTGCTAGTTGCTTCCATAGGACAGCTTCAGAGCTTTGAATTTCTTCTTGATTCATAGCATGCTTGATTGAATCAGAACATTCTTGAATGTATTAGAGCATCTTTTCATCCTGAAATGTTTCAGAACAAACTAGATAAAAGTAATCAGAGCATGAATGATTCAGAGCATTCTTTAAAGAAAGAACATGTATCAGAGCAAACTTTGATAGATTCTTAAAAAGAATAGCATGAATCAGAGCATATGAGAGAAGAAAATGTATCAGAGCATATTCTGCCACAAGAATATCAGAACATTCTTCTTGCTTCTGATCTTGAAGCTTCACAGCACTAAGCTTGCTTCAACTTTCCAAGACATGCTTCTTTATAGAATTGCATTTCCCCATGTATTTGCTTCTCATGTTGAGCTTTTTTTTCAGAATATCTTCAGTCTTGCAAAAAATCTCAAAGACATAAAACTTGCAAATAATGTTAGGAATGTTGAGACTTAATCCCAGCAACTGATATAATAAACCAAATCAATTATCATGTTTCTCCCCCTTTTTGTCATAACATCAAAAAGCATTTAAAAGATTCAGATGATAAAACAACATCTAGTGAAGAAGATAATATTTCATTGATTCAACAAAATATCAGAAGGTACAAAAGAATAGAAGCAGATGCAAGAAATAGATGCAAGAAACAAGAAAACAACTAAGACCAAGACACATTACGACTAGCCTAGCTTAGAAACTATCTTGGCCATAAGGTTTTGAATCTCGACAGTGCTTTCGGTCTGCGTCTTCATAAAAGATCTGAACTCATTGTGAGTTTCCTCATGCTTGTCCAGACAAGAAGCAAGATCAACTTCATTCTATTGAAGAACCTTCATAGTCTTCATCAGAACAGAAGATCCAGCAGAAGAAGCATCAACGCTATTTTCTAGAAGAGGAGTCTCAGCAGCAGCATCAATCATGAGAACATCAGCTTGATTTTCCTGTAAAGGAGGTTGCATAGCAGGATGATTCTCAGCATCTTGAGTTATAGAATCTTGGTTTCCAGCTTCAGCTTCTAATTCAGAAGCATCTTCAGCAAACACTGGCGAAGGAAGTTCAGCTTTTGAAGTTTCTAAAGCCTTAAGAATTTCAGTCAAATTCTTTGGAGGTGTAGGAGCAGAAGGATCTGAAGGGTATTCAACTTCTGGATATACCATATTTGGTGCCTTAGCAGAGGGATTCTCCCTTAACAAGTTGAATATCGACTAAAAGTCTCCAGTCAAAACACTATAATGGGGCTTCCACACAACCATAGCAAGTGGATGCACTTCCTCGAGCTCATCAACAAATTTTTTCTCCTCAAGAGATATCCAGTTTCTGATGGAATGATAGTACTTACCCTCATCTAAATCCAAAAAGTAACCAGAAGATTCAGGTGCAGCAGCCAAGCATCTCTTCTGGATGTTCAGAATATCATTCTGAATGTCCTTCTCAAAGATTCTCCACAATGCTCTAGAAGCAGCATGATCCAAATTGGAGTCATAAGCAGCTCTCAGAGTATCCAACCCTATTCTTACCTTATCCATTAGCATGTAATAACTAACACCAATTGATAGTTCAGGAGGATTGAAGGTGAAACGATAGTCAGGGTAAAGAAGACAGTAAGGTTTAGATTCTGTGGATAGCAAAGCATTGGTGATGGAAGAGGTTAAAGAAGATAAAGAATCTGTGCTGGAGGTGGATGAAAGAAAATTTTCAAAAGGAGTTTGGGGGATAGAATTTAGTGGTTGAGGGTTCAGAATAGGTGTAGAAGGAAGTGGTTGGTTTCTGTTTATGGTTGAAGAAGAGGATGGAGTTACAAAAGAATCTGCAAGAAAAGCTTTATGAATGCGCTTTTCAAGGTATTCATCAGATTGTACTTTGAGATAATCTAAGGGGTTCTTCTGCTTCTTTGCTGGCTTAGCATCAGGTCCTGCTTCTGTGACCTTTCTCTTCAATTTCTTTTCTTTCTTCTTCTTTTCTTTCCTTCTTAACTCATCCAGAGATGGAAGAGTTCTTCCTCGAATCCACGCAGGATCAACAGAAGTTTGAGCTTTAACGCATGACTTCAGATAGCGTTTGACATATTTGTCTAGCTCCTCTTTGAAAATGTGAGAGAAACTCACAACATGAGTTCTTCGTGTCAGAATTTTTGGAAATAACTTTGGAGGAGTGGTCACTTATTTAATTAGCTACATCCTTTTTAGAGAATGAGCATTCAGAATAACTCCTTGGATAGCTGTCAAGTTCTTAGAAGGGTCAGTTGTTCTCAGAACTTCTATCAACCCACTCTCAATCAGAATATCTGAAATCAATCTTCCAAGAGGGATAGTATTCCTTTTGAGGTTGGGGTTCTTCTGACGTTCTTCATCACTTGATTCTTCAATGTTAGTCTTCAGATGTTGAAAAAAAATGTGTGGTAAATTGACTCTCATTCCTTTTTCAATGCAGAATATTATGTACTTCTGATCCTGATTAACATAGGTAGCAGCGCTTGATTGTTTCCTATGATAGAGAGATCCCAGAATGATCTCATCCCATACTCTATAGGAAGGCTTCAAGGCATTGTTGAATGGAGATGCAATACCAGAAGAGAACAACTCTCGATCAACTTTCTCCCAATCAAGTCTTCCATGAAGAGCACCAGTGACTCCATTCAAACCATCAAGACCATACAACTTCCTTATCAATTTCTCAGTTATAACAACTTCATGCCTTAGCACGAAAGAGATGATAGCAGTTGGAGTAACCGTAGCATGCGTCCAGAAATCCTTAACCAACAAAGGATAAACTGGTCCAATCAACCTCTCAAAGTAGTTAGACCATTCTTGTACCAACATTGCAGTTTTGGTTTTGAAATCATGTCCCATAAGACTTTAAAAATCCACCATGGTTTCGCAGAGAACCTCCAGTTCATTAACAGGAATCGAACAAGTCTTCAAAGGAGTAAATGCAAATCTCTTTTGATGAACTTGATATTGCGAAGCTACCTTGCATTGAACATTCGAAGATGAAGCCATTGATTCACATTGAGATTCGGTTTAGTAACTAGGGTTTATGCAAAGACAAAAGAGAGATGAACACAAAATAACAACGAACAAAGAGAGAGAATGTAAAGAGATGAAATGTTATGGGAATGAGTTTATATAGGCACGAATTTGGAATGAAATACAATATGTTTCTGAATGAACAGGATTACAGAAAAACATAGAATCAAATGCATTAAATGTACAGTTACCTAGGGTGGCGTCTCCTCAACTGCACGCGTGCTTGTCCAAATAGAGTGAACACGTCTTCAACATCTGGAATAGTTGGTGATAGCTGTTTTGCTTTAAAAGAAATTTTGAATCAACTTAGACATATGAAACGTTAGTAATAACAGAATCAGAATATCTAACTGATGAACATCAGAACTTCTTATAAAAAGGATCATTTCAAATCTAATCCATATATCAGAACTTCTCATCCTTTCATTCTGGGCATAAATCCATACTGATATTCTTTAGACTGAACTTAAACCTATCTACAACAAGGGGTTTTGTAAAGATATCAGCCCATTGATGGTCTGTATCAACGAAGTTTAAAGAAAGAACACCCTTCTGAACATAGTCCCTAATGAAATGATGTTGAATCTCAATATGTTTAGCTTTGGAATGTAGGATAGGATTCTTAGATAAACAAATAGCAGAAGTATTATCACAAAAGATAGGAATGTTACTCTCATATATCTGATAATCTTCTAGCTGACTTTTCATCCAGAGCATCTGTGTACTACACCCAGCAGCAGCAACATATTCTTCTTCTGTTGTAGAAAGGGCAATTGTAGCTTGCTTCTTACTGTACCAGGAGATCAGGTGACTTCCAAGTAATTGACAACTTCCAGAAGTACTTTTCCTTTCAACTCTATCTCCAGCGTAATCAGCATCACAAAATCCTACTAAGTTGTATTCTTCAGATCTTCTGTAGACTAAACCAACATTAGTAGTACCTTTCAGATACCTCAGAATTCTCTTAACAGCTGTTAAGTGAGATTCTCTAGGATCTGATTGGAATCTTGCACACAGACAAACACTGAATAAAATATCAGGTCAAGAAGCAGTAAGATATAGAAGAGATCCAATCATACCTCTGTAGAGCTTCTGATCTACCTTCTTACTTACCTCATCCTTACCTAGGACACACGTTGGATGCATAGGAGTTTTTGCTTCTTTGCTTTCAGAAAGATTAAACTTCTTCAAAAGTTCTTTCACATACTTGGTTTCATGAACATAAGTTCCTTCAGAAGTTTGATTGATCTAGATCCCAAGGAAATACTTGAGTTCTCCCATCATGCTGATTTCAAACTCAGCCTGCATAGACTTAGCAAACTCCTTTCCAAGTGTAGCATTAGATGTTCCAAAGATAATATCATCAACATATATTTGGAAAATTAAAATATCCTTTTTAAAGGTTTTATAGAAGAGAGTAGTATCCACTTTTCCTCTAGTGAAACCATTATCCAGAAGGAAAGAACTTAATCTTTCATACCAAGCTCTAGGAGCTTGCTTCAATCCGTATAATGACATCTTTAGTTTAAAAACATGTCATGGAGACTTAATGTCTTCAAAACCAGGAGGTTGGTGGACATAAACTTCCTCATCTATATAACCATTTAAGAAGGCACTCTTAACATCCATCTGATATAGAGTGATGTTATGTTGAGTGGCAAAAGAAATTAATAGACGAATAGATTCTAACATGGCCACTGGTGCAAAGGTTTCTTTATAATCAATCCCTTCTTGCTGACTATAGCCTTGAGCAACCAGTATGGCTTTGTTTCTTACAACTTCTCCTTTTTTGCTTAGCTTGTTTCTAAAGACCCACTTAGTTCCAATGATGTTAAATCCTTTTGGTCTTGGAACAAGATCCCAGACATCATTCCGTGTAAACTGATTTATTTCTTCTTGCATTACAATTATCCAGTCAGCATCCTCCAGAGGTTGATCAACAGTAGTTGGCTTAATAAGAGATACAAGACTGTCATACCCTAATTTTTGACCCCCCCTGAGATGGCATATCTTCAGGATTTTTCATCAGGTCAAGACAAGTTCCCAGAGCAGTCACTTCTCCATCTGGTATCCAATCGAGGATGCTCAAAGACAAGAAAGCTCAGGCAAAGGATCAATCAATACAAGGATTAGTCCCTAATACAATCATGAGACTCAAAAACTTCACTTTTCTCATCTATGATTGATTAGACATCCAGTCATATGAGTACAGGTTTACTCAGGTCACCAGACTAGGGTTTTGAGCCTATCAAGGACTAAAATCAGGGATCACTTTTGGGAAACCCTAAAAAGCCCCAGGGAACCATTCAAAGACATCAATCATCTTCAAATAACTCATATGACAAGATCCACTGGACATTACATCTCAGTTCAAAGTCTACAGTCATCATTGTCCTCTGGTCGACAATTAGGGTTTTTGACCTAATTCACCAAGATAGTTGACTTTTAATCAGGGCATGAATCCAAAACTCAAGACATGATTCAAGAATCTCTACTACCTCAATATAATCCATTTACATCATTCATTTGAGGAAAAGATCTTGTTTCTACACAAAAGCCCAAAAAATTCACTTTGTCAGGAAAAAGTCAACTGTGAAGGATCATCATTGACTTTTAAGGTTTTTGGTCAAAAAATGACTTTCAAAGGTCAATATCATCAATATATGGATGTCAAAGTCATTTGACCAAAGAAATTCAAAGAAATTCATCAAGGAGCGAAAAGTCGGGAATTAGGGTTTTTTAAGGCATGGTGAGAACTCAAAATTTCACCTACACAACTCAAAAAACTTCCAACATGAAAGTTGTAGATCTTGCAAAATAAAACAACATCTTACAAAGGAACTTTTTTCAAAAGATCAACCATTTATGAAGTTTTGGAAATTTTGAAGTTTAGGTCATAAACACTTAGAAATTTTTCTAAGTGTTTTAACCTAGTTTTCTTCCAACTTTGGCCTCATTTTTCACAAATTTGCCAAAGGATTCTGAAGAAACTCCAAACTAATGATTTGAAGTAGATGTTTAGGGCTTTCCAAATTGTGTTCAACCTTCTCCAAATTCATTTTGAGCTAGGAGTTATGCTTGTTCAAAGTTGGCCTCATGAAGTGAAATTATAGGTCATGTACAATTTGAAACTTTGCAATTTTGTGCATTTTGCTTCACTAAATGATGCTACACGACCTCTAATACATCTGAAGACATGCCATACATTCAAATTCATCATTGCATAAGGATTAGAGAAGATTCCCAAAAACAAAGGCATGTGATTATGTAATGATTGCATTTTTGAATTTATGGCAAATTGTGAATCATCAAGGAATCTTGCTCTAAGCCAATTAGAACTCTCCTCTGAATCAGAAATGTTCCCTAAGATCATGCAAGATCAATGGTTGGGGAAGCTAGCCCGAAAATGCATCATTGCATTTGGAATATTTTCAAACTTTCTTCATGGCTAAGAAACCAAACTCACCTCATTAAGCAAGCTCACTATGCACACTTACTCTGATCCAATTGCCTATAAATAGAGGGCTCATTCTCATTCAAAAAACACACCAAAGCAACTCAATTCCTTGCTTTCTCTTTCTCTTCTCATGCTTATTGTTTTTCAAAGTTCTTTGGCAAGAAGAATCGTTTTCTTCAAACCAGAGCTCATCTTTGGAAAGTAAGCATTCTAACATCTCAAGGGAGGTCATTTGAGGTGATCCAAGCACCTGGATCACTTCTGTAAGTGGAGGAACACCATTGTTGCTCTCACTTTGGAGCATTTGCAGTTGGAGGTCCATGGAGTAATTCAGGAGGTTCTGAGCCAAGCCAATCATCCAGGCACATTCCTCAGGTCATAGTGAAGCTAACCAGATGGCTGCAGCTCATCTGTAACTCAAGAATCAACACCCTCCATGTTCACTTGAAACTGAAATCGAGGGAGGACCATAGAGCAATTCAGGAGGATTCAAGCTCCAATAAGCATTAAGTTAGCATCATTGAGTCTCAGGGAAGCTATTGAGATCATTCATTCAAGCCCAGGTGCTCTCAATCATCCTCACGACCTCCATTTTCAGAGGTAAGTTCCTGAACCTCACTTCTCTAATTTAAGTACTCTTTGTGAAATAGCTCGATTCTATCTTGTTCAGCATCATCAGAGGATTGAAAACCCTCTATCATCATCCATTTATCTTGCAGTATAGTCATTTAATTTGATTTTGAAATTTTAGGGTTCTTCACGATTTCTGGTAAATTAGTTAGATGTAGTTAATATTAATTCATGTTAGTTACATATTTAGAATCGTGAGTGAATTTAGAGCAAGTTTCATGTTTACATCATTGCAAATGGTTGAGAGTTGAGAGAGTTCAGAAATTTGAATTGATGGAGCTTGAGGTTGAAGACGAAGATGGAGGGTGGCGCCATTTTTCAAATCTCTGAGCAAAGTTTGTTTTATTTTTAATGATAGGCGTTCCCTTAACGACTGAACAAACTTGCCCTAGTGGCCTCCCATACGCCCTTAGTATCATCATGCCTCAAGTCTGGGGTTCGAATCCCCCTCGCCCCAGACTTTTTTGATTCTTTTATTTTTCAAGGATTTACAACTTGTTTTGAAACATAACCAAATGAAGGCAAGTCACTATCACCACACGCGCGTTGGCTCAGTGGTGTTTGTTTTGAGTGTGTGGCCTAGAGGGCGTGGGTTCAAACCCTCCAAGGGCCAAAACTATTTTTTTACACACAATTTCTTTCATTTTCTCACAAAACTTCACATATTCATTTAACCTATCAAATTAATTTATTTTCACTTCATTTTTCACACACTTATCATTTAATATACCTATTTTGTGAATAATCAAAAAAATCATAAAAATATTATGTATTTCTTGAATTTTAATTAGGTTTAAAATAGTATGTTTTTAAGTGTTTTCTTAAATACTTTAAATATATATATTATCACTTTATTTTAACCTAATCAATTTGTAAATATTTTTTTGATAAAACCCTAATTGTGTAGGTCTTAATTAGTTAAAAAGTCTTTATTTTTACCCTAATTAAGTTGACTTTTTTGTCAATTTTCAAAATTGTTTTCAATCTCTGATAAAATCAAATGGTTAAGGTTTTCAAACAACAAAACCTTGTATCATTCCAAATCATTTTCAAATTGCTTTTACACCAGTACTGTAAAGTACTGGGCCTCTAATAGAGTGTAAGTCCCAAAAACCTTCTCTTCTTAGCTTGTTTTCAAAACTGTATTTTCAAAATCTTCTTTCTGTTTTCAAAACATTCTTCTGGTATTTGAAGGGCATTATTCCCGGTGAAACTCTTCAGATACCTATGTGACCTTTGTCCATCTTCACTTCTTCTGTTTTCAAAACCATTAACTGTTTATCATATATATTCAACTGTTATCAACAAAACAACAAAAATACTGTTGAGGCTCTGTACATACTTCTTCAATGGCCTCCACTCCATCCAGGTTAGGCTTTACAAGCTTTCAATTTACAGTCTTTATTTAAATTACTGTCAAATATAAACTGTGCATATATTAGTTTAGAACTGCGTTTGAGTATAAACCTTAGGACAGTTAAACTATATATATATTATAGGAATATGACCTAGGATTGAGAATGTCTTCCCGGTGAAGGCTCTTTCCTAATTAGAGATCTGTAGTTCAAACCCCCAAGATGAATTATTCCCGGTGAAACATCTTGGCAAAAACCTTAGAATCCAAATAATAGGACACATCCACCCAAAGAGGAATTATTCCCGGTGAAACCTCTTACCCATTTGCTTAGAGCCAAAATAAGTTCAAAACCACATAAGCTTTCTCTTGTGCTATAACAAGGACCCTCGATTAGCCTCCTCTTGGGCTTTGTACAAGGACCCACAGGCTTCTTAAAAGCATTTCCAGCTTCCTCTTGAGCTTGTATACAAGGACCCATCAGGTTTCTTATAAACATAGGAACAGGTCTTTAGTCACCTTTTAGCCTACCCTGGTGAGTTTCTTCCAATTTAAACCAGACTTTAAACAAGCTAAGTTTGTCTCAATTTTGCATTGAGTACACTTTTTGGAATGAGAGACATGGACAGTCTCTGTCACCCTTATCTTCATCAATCTTCCTTAGCAGAGTCTAGGATCCATGTTTGATCATCCTCAGCATTGAGTCAGCCTTCATCTTGGGCTTTAAACAAGAAGTCTCCACTAGATAATCTTTCTGCCATTCATATTAACAAAAACCCCTGGAAAGGGTTAGCCTCCAAACATCTGTCTAAAATGTCAAAATCCCTGGAAAGGGTTAGCTTCCACACATTCCTTCATTTTAATAAAAACCCCTGGAAAGGGTTAGCCTCCAAAGTCAATTAAAATCAACCTCCTTTTCAATAAAATCCCTGGAAAGGGTTAGCTTCCACACATTCCTTCATTTTAATAAAAACCCCTGGAAAGGGTTAGCCTCCAAAGTCAATTAATAAAAATGTCAAAAAAATAAAGATTCATTTCTCTTAGGAGATAATTTCCCCAAAAAAAGTCAAAACCCCTGGAAAGGGTCAGCCTCCAAAAAAACATGATAAAGTCAGTCTTTTAACAGACGAATTCACCAGCTGAGTCAAAATCCCTGGAAAGGGTTAGCTTCCAAAGAAAAACAGTCTTTTAATAAATAAAACCTCCTCAGTAGAGTCAAAACCAACAAAAACAGTTAGCCTCAACCTTGGGCTTCATACAAGGCACCCAAACAATAAAACTCCCCTGTCAAGAGTCTGCCTCAACCTTGGGCATTGTACAAGGCAGATAATAGAGTCTCCCCAGTGAGTCCTTCATCACTCAGTAGCCACAACCTTGGGCTTTGTACAAGGCAGATAAACCATATCTTTCATGTGTCAAAGATTCCTAACACTTAGGATCTTTCCCCATATAGTCATCCATACTTAATTCATTTAAGAGTCCGCCACAACCTTGGGCTTTGTACAAGGCAGAAAATAATGTTTTCCCTAGCTAGAGTTAGCCACAACCTTGGGCTTTGTACAAGGCACACAAAATAGAGTCATTCATTCAATTATCCTCAACAATCAGCCACAACCTTGGGCTTTGTACAAGGCACATAAATAGAGTCTCCCTAAGTAGAGTCAGCCTCAATTCTGGGCTTTGTACAGAACACAAAAATACCCTGTAATTAATCCCCAGTGGAGTCATCTCCCAGAGTCAATAATAATTAATTAATCAATCAAAAATCCTCAAGCTTGGGCCTCATACAAGCCAGCTAAAGTCAAATCTTTTATACAGTAGATAGACATAGCTTATCTCTATAGAGAGATATTTTTACTACTCTACCACATTCAAACAAACAAACGTTTCATTTCAATTTTAATCAAGTCTCCCATTTAGGATTTTGAAAGGCATGAGCTGGCAGTAAAACCCAGACATGTGGTAACTTTCCCTAATTTGGATGAGCATCCTTCTTTCATTTAAGAGGCATTTGACTGGTATACTTGCACATACACAAGTAAGGTCCCCCTCTTGAATGAAATGAATTCAGTTATTCTGTCACTCTTTAAATGTTTGTGGTAGAATAGTACAAATACCTCTCTGTAGAGATAGTTTCATGTCTCTTTACTGTAAACAGAGATTTAATTCCAAGCTTCAACCTTGAGCTTCAAGCAAGGCACCAAAAAAATAATTAATTTCCCTAGTTAGTTCCCCGAACTACATTAAGCTCTGACTTCCACTAGGGATATGTAGGCATGAGGTTCACAAGGAATCTCAGCAAGCTAATAAAATACCAAAAAATAGTCAGTTTGTCTGTCTGTCTTTCTTTAATCAATTCAATTCCTTCTCCTAACACAAAGGAGAAACTTTCCCAATCATTAGCAATAAACACAATCACAATGACACAGAGAAGGTTCCTGTAGAGTACTACAGATATGTAGGGTGTTTAAACACTTCCCTATGTATAACCGACCTCCCGGACTCCAGAATTTCTAGTCTAGGTGAAATCCCCACACTTAGCAAACTCCTAGGGTTTAGTTGAGATCTTTTTTCCCCTTTCCTACTCGTAGGACAAATAAGAAAGTTCGTGTGATATCGTAGGAAGAACTGAAACAAAATTCATCCCACCACGGGCGCATTCTCCTTCCAAATTTCGCGTGAAGGGTTTAGCGTGCCGTCCTCCCAAGTGAAACGGGGAGGTAAAGAAAACGACCACCACAGAAAAATGGCGACTCTGCTGGGGATATAAGTGTTAAAAACCTTGGTTTTTCATCCAAACCAATGGTTGACCTGTTGCTGGTCCAGCCCCAATGAGGAATTAGGGATGCCAGATTCCCCCTCAAACAAGAGAGGTCCTGCCTAACCTCTGTGTCATTTCATGTGTTTGTTGCATATATATTTGTTTATTTTGTTTATTCTGTATCGGGAAAGGGCTTGATTCCCCCTTGTGGTGAGAAATCCTATACCCGGATTTGAGTGCAACATAAGATAGGATGGAGGATGCCTTCCCAGTGAAGGCCCTCTAATCTTGGTTCACAATTCTACTCTTGGGATTTTGCCTGGCTGGTTGTGATTAACTGCGCCACTGCATTCCGAGACTGATTTGTACCAGGAGGACCTAGAAACACATTAACCCCACTTAAAGCCTTTTTTTAGGACGTAGAGCGGTGATTACGGAAGTAATTGTCACGCAGATACTACACTCAGAGAAAACTCTCTTATAGATACCAATCAACGTATCTTTAAGGTTGAGCAAAAACTCTGAGACCCCTAGAACCCGTTCTACAGGTACAAAAATCCTTAACCTTAGTTTACCATTGGGGCGGGGATTGCGTTTGGACTTCATGACCACTATACCCTTCAACGCCATGTTTGTTTAAAACTCTTGTGTGTGCATCCATGCATTCATGCATCATTCATTAATAAACAACTAAAAACAAAAAGAGTCTTTTTCGAGTCGTTTTTCAAGGAAACTAAATAACGAACGTTTTGAACTTCATAGAAAGAGAGAAACGGAGAAAGGACTTAAGGATCTATATTATGGATTACGGAAGAAAGAGAGCTAGGAAATACACCTTCAAGATTCCCCAGGTCGAGGAACTGGGAAAGCTCGGAAAACTGGTGGTCAACCCCCAGGCTTTCAAGGAGAAGTATGGAAAACTTCTGCCTTTGCTCAATACCAACATGGTGGATGGGATCCTTCCCACCTTGGTGCAGTTTTACGATCCAACGTATCACTGCTTCACTTTTCCAGATTATCAGCTCATGCCTACGTTAGAGGAGTACTCTCGTCTGATTGGAATACCCGTGTACGCGCAAGATCCGTACTCCGGTTTGGAAAAGAATCCTGACGACATTATCATTGCTGCAACTACTCCTTTGAACGTAGTCGACATCAGAACTCATATGGTGAGTAGAGGAGGAATTCAAGGATTGCCCTCCAAATTCCTGTTTGATCAAGCTCGGTACTTCGTCAGCATCCAAGATATGAGCGCTTTTGAGGAAGTCTTGGCTTTGCTTATCTACGGATTGTTTTTGTTCCCTAACATTAACGATTTCGTCGACATCAACGCAATTAAGATCTTCTTAATTGGAAATCCAGTTCCAACCTTGCTTGCGGATGCTTATCACTCTGTGCATTCAAGAAACCTGCAGCGAGGAGGATTAATCACATGCTGCGTACCGTTGTTATACGAATGGTTCGTTTCGCACCTACCGAAGTCTAGCACTTTCTGGAACATGAGGGATGGCCTTTACTGTTCACAGAAAATCATGTCTCTCACTCATACAGACATTGATTGGTGTAGTCCTGACAACGACGAAACCAAGATCATCTTCAGTTGCGGAAATTTCCCCAACGTACCCCTTATTGGAACTAAGGTAGGGATCAGTTATAATCCAGCTTTAGCCCGTCGTCAATACGGCTATCCCATGAAAAACATTCCAAGTAACTTCCAATTGGAGGGTCTGTTCTTCAAGAACATCGACGATCATGGCAACATGCTGAAGAAGGAAATTGTCCAAGCTTGGCGTCTTGTTCACAGCAAAGGGAGAAGATTGTTAGGAAAACATCTTTGCATCTCCCTGGATCCTTACCTTCAATGGGTACGCGTCAGAGCATTCAAGCTCCGGATGCCATATCAACATCAAGAACCTATTCCCCTAAGGGAACCAATTTACCTTTTCTCCACTGATGTTGAAAAACTGCAAGCGGCATTAAACAAGGTATGCCAAGAAAGGAATGCTTGGAGGAACAAGTATCGAATTGTCAACACGGAAAATGTTGAGATTCATAACATCCTAAGAAGGAAGGATGAGTTACTCGAAGTACTCGATCGACAAGTGACACAATCGTCACTTTCTCATCATATCCCTCCTGCTTCCTGGATCATCGATCAGCTCACGTCAGAGAACGCTCAGCTCAAGAAACAGAAGAAGATGTTAGAACGTGAAGTCGGCTCTTCATCAAAGTTTTAGAGTCCTTTCTCTCAGTTTCTTTGTATTTCCATTTTCAAAGTGTGTAAAAACGGCGTTTTCGCTTAATTAATAAAAGTTTGATGTTTCATAACGTAATTATGGTGTTTCCTTGAAAAATATTAACTTAATTGCATATCATACATCGCTTTAGTC